>NW_005054298.1:24862888-24863135 GCF_000277835.1 Geospiza fortis | reverse complement strand
CCCCTCAGCCACAGCCTCTATGAAAATAAGAAAATAAAGCAGTAGGAGTTTGGCAAAGACACCATCATTAACATTTCTGCTTCAGCAGTTGCACTTTAATAGCTATTAGCAGTTGGAATTTCAGATTTCACACCCCAGGCAAAATCCTGCACCTACAGCAGCACGGAGCTGGGAGGCAGGGTCAAACAGAGGGATGCCACCTATCGCTGTTCCCAGCACCACTTCCTACAGCACAGGTCTGGCCACG
>NW_005054298.1:24854554-24862789 GCF_000277835.1 Geospiza fortis | reverse complement strand
GGCCCGGGTGGCCCCAGCCCCTGCCCGACGTGCCCAATGCCCTCGAGTGCAGTCCTGGGAGCAGCACTGTGGGACAGGAACACGGCAGCAGCACTGGGGACGGGCTCTCCCCCCAGCCTCGCGTGACCAGTACATGCCTGCTCACGCACATCAGAAAGGAAACAGCAACCTGCCAACCTTTATAATTTCCTTCAAAATCCTTTTTAATTTTCTTTTCTAGGAGTGACTTCTGCTCCAGGTGAAACCCTCAAGGCTGTTTGTAAACGCTCTCAAGTAGCACAGGCTTAGAACACTTTGGAGTGCTGCAATATGAATATTTTCAGAGACAGTGAGTGCATATCTTTGCAATTTTAAAACTGTTGCTTTCTAACATGGCTCATGAAGACTCCCTTACTTTGTAGTATGGATCCCTGCCTATTGAAAATTTCAACATAATTATGAACAAGTCCACCATTAAAATCACAGCTTTACTGGACAGGTGTAGCAACTGACTAATATATGGCTTTATGACTTTCTATCAGGTCAATAAGCTATAATCATTGAAAGAAAATCAGCTCACCTCAACAACATGGTTCAACAAAAGCTCCTCAGCAAACCACATCCAGCTGCATTCATGTAAGGAAAGCAAACGAGAAACAGAGTTACAATTTGAGCTTGAGAGCTGTACAGCTGTCTTTGAGATGCTGTGAGTTTTCAGTTCTCTCTAAACTTAAGGGCATGAGCTGTGAGAGCAATGAGAGCAGGATGTGTTATTTTTAGAAGTCAGGAGTGAAACAATCCACTACATCAAGCACATAAGAATTTGGCAGCAAATTAGGATTTGAGAGCTCTGAGTATCTTCTCCAGACTGAGTCTGTGGATTACTAAATACTGTAATGTGTTTTAAGTCACAAACATTTTCCTAGAATTTTATATCATTTAAAAACAAACAAACAAAACAAAACAAAAACCCCAAACAACAAAACAACCACTGAAATCCACCAAAGACTGACCAAAAAAACCTAATATAAATATACACACATTCACAAGAAGTAACTGAATGCCCATTGTTCCAAGCGAAGAAAAGAAATTGTAACTGTGGTACAGGCAGATGTAGGGTTGCAAACAGCATGCAGATTGAGACTGAATTCAGAGCAGAATTGCAGATGTTACTTTGAATTTCCCAGCTTTGGTAGGTGCAAACCAGACATATGATGTTATTTCTTTTTAGCCCATATGAGAAAATGTTACATGCAGCGGAAATCTATTTCAGACAGCAGCGTTTCTTTAGCAGAATGGGATTTCTGTGATGCTCTGCTTTGCTCCATCTGCTTCTAATTATTGCTCAATTCAAACAGCTATTTCTGCATTGACTTGCAGGAATCTCAGAAGGCACCTTCTACGTAGGCAAGAAGCATAGCCCATAAATAATTTCAAAAAGGATTAAAGAGGGGAAGCTTCATAGCTTTTCATTCCAATCTGACTATGTGGTATTTAAATAAACCTCTGTGGCTTTCCAGTAACATAGTAGGAACTCCCAGGTGGCAGGGCTGGGGGAAGAGAGGGAGGAGAGCACTAAACATACTAATGAACATGTAATTAAGAAAATGGGCCCTCATTCCCTGCAGAGACTCCATGAGGAGGGAACTTATTTGAAGTGCTGCTTTCTGGTTCCCCTTCCTCCATGGAAGGGAATCAGCTGAATATCTCCAGCACCAGTCACAGCACCAGTGGTCCCAGCTCCAAGAAAGTGCAGTCAATGCAGGCTGATACCAAGGCAGAAATCATAGTTTGAAAGCAAGTGATTTTAAAAAAGGTAAAGAAGACCATTTGATGCTGGACCATAAACCCCAGGATTCCAGTTTCTCAGGAGAGCTGTCTGTAAACATTGGTGTTAGCCCTCTGCCCCTTGCCCTTAAACAGTATCTCTACACTGAAATGCAGTTTGGTCACTGCAGCCTGGGGGTCCCTGTGGAAAGGGAAATTCTCCACACGGCAGCATCATCCATCTCCAGGGTTTGCAGGGATGCAGCAGGCAGTAGCCCTACACAGGAAACCTTCAAGTGCCCTGGAAACAGAGAACCACCACAGCAAGTGGGACTCTAAGTATGACTGGGACCAAAGGAAAAAATAATTCTTTATAACAGTTTAAATGTAATTGTGAAGAACAGGGGTTCATTTGTGCAAGCCCATTAAGAAGAGGGAAAAGTAATTAAAATGTTTGTTTCTCTTTCCAATCCACTTTTGAAAGTGGAGTCGTTAAGGAAATTTCACCCTAAACACAGGATGGTAGCACTGATTGGTAATTTAAGCATTCATGGGAGGAGACAGGATTTTGTAAACAGAGGCTTAGGAATTCCTCAGCCTCTTTAGACATCTGGCAGATTCTGTATTGAATAACAGCTCTTCTTCCCTTGTTTTCTAAGCTTTGGAAACAACATGTTTCTGGAGGCTGCACTCATCTTTAGTGAGTCTTAACCAAGCAAAGATAAACCATTTGTTTGAACATCAGGCAGTGGCTTCCTGCCTGTATGATTGTTAGATGGTAGAACCACATCCCAAGAGAGATGACAAGAGTCCCATTATTCCAGTCATTTAAAATTAGACTAATTATACCACTATCATAGTAATAGCAGGACCTAAAAGATAAAATGGATCTTTCCCATCTCTTATTTTGGGCTAAATCCAGGCCTTCTACCTACATAAACAAAGCCTCGGTCTTTGATGAGTATCCTTCAGTCTGTGCATTAAAGATTTAAAATATAACCTCAAATAGATGAATCTATAGAAAGACAAAATTAAACCCAGGTTGGGTATGAAATGAGAAAAGACATACCACAATGCATCTGACCATTGCAGCAGCCCTCACAACCAAAGAGTGTCAACAGGACAGTGATCAGAACAGCCAGTCGCTATGTCCACACCAGCCATGGGGCTAGAAGCAAGACACAATTCAGTGTTCAAAACTATTGTGGCACCATCTGCAGTAAGCTGGGAAAATTTATGCACAAACTTGAGAAACTTGGCTGTTTTTCATTAAAGTTTTACTTACCTCAGTTGTAGCAGCCTTACACTGCTAGAGCTGCGCACAGAAATGCTCCCTGGTAAGAGACTGGTTGCCTTAATGGCAGCTGACAAAAGAGACAGCTCTATGGAATTGGCTGCCTCAGGGAAGGAGAACCAGTCTTTTTTAGCTTTCCTGCAGGGTTTTGTAATGGTGCAGCTCCTTCAGGAAGGACATAGAGATCAGGTGTTAGCATTCGTCTTTGGTCTCCGAAACTGAAGGGGGATTTATAGAAGGTGGAATCACACAGAAGGAACAAAATCACTGGGTTTTGGAGGAAGAAGGGTTGTCTAATAGAAAGTCCAGACTAGGTCAAGGATCCATAGTATGGACAAGAGGTCTGAGGGAATATTGTTCTGGGAAGGGGAGCTTCAACCACAAAGACATTAGTTAGCATCCTAAAACACATTGCATGGCTATGAGAGCAGGTAGGTACAGTTATATTTATTTTTGCTTGGATCTCTAATAGTTTTAGAATTATAAAGCAAGGAGTGACTCTGCTGGAGACATTTGCATATCTGTGAGTAATTTTCACAGACACTGGGAGAAGCTCAGGATAAACTGGAGCATCCATGAGACTGGGACTCCTGCAGAAACCAAGAGGGGGTGGCCAGCCCAGGGAGCCTGGGGCAGGTCCATCCCAAGCAGTTCTTCTCCTGGTGCTGCCCAGGCTGATATATCACATATCCCAGTGTATACAGAATTGACCAAAATCAGCTACAGCAGTCTAGAAAGTGTCTAGCCAACATACTAGGTCAGAAACACCTTTTAAGATTTAAAGGATCAGCAAGCAAGTTTGCATGTGCCTATGCTACATACAGATTTTGTAAAGCAGGATCTTCCTCGCTGATGGAAAGAGGACAGCAGACACAAATGTCATATTTTCCAACTGTTTCTGGAATCTTCCTTTCTTCATACTGCAGTATACTGCACCCAAACATAATGATGACAGGACCCGGCTGGTAATACTGCTGCCAGTAGAGAATTTGTCTTGTTAAAAAGGCACCTAGCCTGAGAAATTGACATAGGGAGGGATTTCCGGGGTTCTATACCAAAGGCCTTCTGCGGCCCTAAAACTCTGAGAAAGCAGGTTAAATTCAGTTTAAAGAAACAAGGGATTTCAAAGTATCATGAAAGGGTTAAAATGTAACTGATGTCCTCGATGAACTGCTGAGTGGGGGATGAGCAGATCAGGTTTTGTTTTCTTATTCATGGATCTTAGAGATAAAGGCAATCATCAGCCTGATAGCTCATCCTTGTGAATGCTTTCTAAAGTTCCCCCCCCCACCGTGTGACCATAAATGTGGAAGACGGTGCTACTTCCCTGTATCCTTTGGGATACTACTTCATAAACTAATAATTATTTTATAAATCCGTGATGCTTTTACCTTTCTCGCTGTGGGAAGCCACATCCCTTCCAGCAGCATCCCCTTCCTTTTGTCACCTGTGCCCTCCCCATATGCTCTTTTCAATCAGTTTCTTATGTCTTCCATCTAATTTCAAATTAAGGGTTCCTTGGTGGGGGGGCAGGGTTTTGCTTTTCCCACTCCCTGCCCATGAAATACGAGGCTCTCCCGTTCCACTACAGAAAGACTGGATTTCTTTGATGAGCTCCGACAAGATGTAATTTAGACTAATCTATCAGACTGATAGAAACGCAAGCAGATATAATACTGTGAACTTATTTTATTTCTAATTATGCAAATAATTATGTAAAATAGGCAAATGCATAATTTCCCCCCAGGCTCCAGGCATTTCTCCAGTAAGCTTTAGGGAGTGCAAATTTTGATGTTCTTAGCTCAATAGCCTGTCTGATCATGTAAGGCTGTATGTAAGCATGCTTCAAAATGTCGAGGTTAAAAGTGTCATAAACGTACTAAAAGTAACTGGGCAAATCTTACAGCTCAGGCGGTGGCGCCGGACTGTGGCAGTGTTGGTTAGCAGGAGGTCAAGTGAGGTGCGGTCCAGCAAGTTTCGGTGGGTGGAAAGGACAAGGGGAAACGATGGCCTTTGTTCTGAGGGCAAGGAGGACTGAAAGCCTCGCAACAGGTAGTCTGAAAATGTTCTCCCTCAGGCACACAAAATAAGTGGTGGGGCAGGGAGGGGGTGTTTTGTTTTGATTTCCCTCCCCCCATGGGAAGAGTTTTCTATCAGATGGGATAGGAAACAATGAAAATTATATTGGCACCATCTAAGGAGGCTTTAAAAGAGCAGGAAAAGACATCACGTAGGGATGCCACTCCTCACTTTGACTTAGCTTGGAAGTTGAACTGGATTTATTTTTAAATGAGTAAAAAGACAGGTAATTGTTTGTTCCTAACAATTCCTCCCTATGCACAGTAGTCTAGTCAGACAATTGCAGAGCTGGTATCAACACCAGAGACTGTAAATTTATTCTGGAATCTAGGACATGCCAGGATTTTGCTTGTGAAGGTTTACTGCTGGCAGACCACTCAGTGTACTTAGAACATTAGCAGTTAGGAGATCTTTAGAGAAAACTTCCTGAACTGCTCTGTGGTTGCAATAGACAACTTGTGCAGTGTGTTTGTTCTGGGTGACTGATACCCTGGCTACCGTGCTTACTGTGCTGATGAGGATCCCTCCTGTTGTGAGGAAATTTAAGTAATTTTGCAGACTGCCGTTTGAACTGTAGCTGATGGTACTTACAGAGGTTCTGGATTCTTTGAACTAACCTGTGTTCCAGAATAATGAAATTTTATTTTTCTTTTTTTTATTTTTCTTCTTTTCTTTCTTCTGCTCTTTCCTTATCTTAGATCGATATAGGAGTCTGGGTTTTTCTTATACCACAGTGTATCATTTTGAGGCAACTGCCATTGCCTCTCTCTGTGATTGTTTCCCATCTCCCCGTGGGTCTAAACAGAAGAAAGATCTTGGAATTTGGTAACAAACCCAAGAGACTTTCTTCATCCATCTTAGTAAATCCTGTTGCACATTCCTGCCATCTGGGATGACCTAGCAGCATCATTCCATGTGATAAGTTTACTCTCTTCTCTCCCTAAGAAATAATCTAAGACATAATCCTTCTTCCTTTCTACCCACCTTTTCACTTTTTTTCCCCCTTTTGCTTCATTTTGATTCTACATTATATTCATAAGTGTAAAGGATGCTTTTGCAGCACGGATCAGAGACCCCAGTTATTTTTTGTTCATTCCATGGTTTGGATGAATGACTCTAACAAACGGGACCAGTAGAAAACTGGGAGAGCCACTGATGCCGTTTGCCCTGTCTTGTAAATAAACGTGCAGTTAAAGCCTTGCCACTTGATCTGACCCACCTTACTCTGAATAGCTCCTGTCACTGTCTCCCTATTGCTGAGAGGGAGTTTCTTTACATACAGAAATCAGAATGAGGAATCCATGGGGCAGAAAGTTTGATGTTGCTTTACCTTCTCTGCATTGTCATTGCCTGCCAGTGAAACATCTCATATCATCCAATGTTTTTCCTAGTGAATATCACAAAGTGCTCTGCAGATGAAGACAGTCATATAAGCCAAAGTGAAAAAGAGAGGCTTTCAGGTGAGTATTACAGATTGGGGGGTAGAAGGGAGAAGGTCAAACAAACAAAAAAAAAACCCCAAACAAACATACAAAAAAACCCAACAAAAACCAAAAAATAAAACAAAACAAAACCACACCAAAACAAAAAAACAAACAACCAAGCCAAACCAGATCAAAACAAAAAAAAAAAAACTGCAACCAACCCCAAAAAAGCCCAAACAAAACTGTGGAAAGAATAATTTTATTGAAAGCTACTAGTGGCCAAAAACCAAACAACAAAGCAGACAAATTCATGTCCCATGAGTGGTTATTTAGGTGAAGAGAATCACAAAAATATTCTCAGTCAATAGGTGTAGAAAAGCAAGGAATTTTTATAAAAAGCCTTAAAAATTGAAAAAGTGAATTTCCTCTAAGGCACTCTTAAACAGCTGTAACTGAGAAAGTAGAGAAGACATTTCTTTTCCAGAAGGAACTGTTGCAGCCATAACTAGCTAGTCCTTCCCAAATGTATTTTTTTATATGCACAGTATTATTTTTAAAAACATCTCCATTAAGAGGAGTAAATTTATTTTAGCAAGCCTGTTTATAACTGTCAACTTCTCTTAAGAAATGTAACAAAAGCTGCAGCACCATGGTCTTATTGGCATGAGGACACATTGTTCACGAGCAGTAGAGGATATGGAAAACATTTGTCCAACAATTGCTGTTGGAGCTCCCTGAGCCAAACCCTGCTCTCTTTAACTGCCCTGGAGGATGGTAGGGATCGTTGTCTTTGCTTAGCTGCTAACAGAAGCACAATCCCGAGCAAAGGAGTAAAATTAAGAATTTGTGTGCTGCAGTTCAGGAGGACCTCTGTCCTCAAAGGGAAGGATGGGGTAAGTTGAATAATTCTTGGCTGCAGCCTGCGTGTGAGCACAAACTCTCATGAGTCAGTGAAGCTGAAGCAGGCCTTGCTGCAGAGCTTTTATCAAGCACAGCCCTTCTGGGCTGCCGAAGACATGCTCTGCCTGCACAGAGGCTGGATGGTCCCAGCTCTCTGTGCTTTGGCAGGGCATCCCAAAACACAGCTATACTGTAAACCCCACATCCCTGTCCTTAGCAAATGTATGCTGGTGCCTAGTTCTAGATCTTCTTGGCCTAGTAGGACAGTAACAGGGGTCTCCCCACCTATGCCATTTTCTCTCCTGCAGGCAGGATACTTTCACAGAGGAACTCCTGGGTTTTCACTATTTAGTTGAGTCTCTTAAGGAATCGCAGCAGCGCAAATGGGGATTTAAAATTTCTCCTCTTTGCTTAGGTAACACTGGACGTTTAAAAAAAAGCTGCCTTCCCCCAGCTAGGGCCTAGATCTGCATGAATAAAGCGTTTATTCCCCAGCAAAAAGCAACGGTCATGCTGCGATAACAAATCAAACCCCCCACGCTGGGGAGGCGATGGCGCACAGACACGAACATCCCAACTACGCAACAGGATCATTCTGCAAGTATACTCGGGCGCTGCATTTGGAGGGTTTTTCCCTTACTCTATTTTTTTTTTCCCTTCTTTTTTAATAACTCCGGGCACAGGCAGCTGTTCGCATTTTCAAAGCCTGCTCAGAAAGCAGCCAGTTAATTTTAGTTTGCTCGGGCCACCCTGAGCGAGCTGCCCACCCACCGCCTTCCCGGCTGTGCGCGG
>NW_005054298.1:24848814-24853738 GCF_000277835.1 Geospiza fortis | reverse complement strand
CAGGTGCCACGGCGCAGCAGTACCACGGCGAGAAGGGCATCTCTGTGCCGGACCACGGTTTCTGCCAACCCATCTCCATCCCGCTCTGCACGGATATAGCCTACAACCAGACCATCCTGCCCAACCTGCTGGGCCACACCAACCAGGAGGACGCAGGGCTGGAGGTGCACCAGTTCTACCCGCTGGTCAAGGTGCAGTGCTCGCCCGAGCTGAAGTTCTTCCTCTGTTCCATGTACGCGCCGGTGTGCACCGTGCTGGAGCAGGCCATCCCACCCTGCCGCTCCCTCTGCGAGCGGGCCCGTCAGGGCTGCGAGGCCCTCATGAACAAGTTCGGCTTCCAGTGGCCGGACACGCTGCGCTGCGAAAAGTTCCCGGTGCCCGGCTACCTCCCTGACTTTCTTACCCCACCCCAGCCACCCTCTGGCTTCTCCTTCTCTTGCCCGCGGCAGCTCAAAGTGCCCTCTTACTTGGGCTACCGGTTCCTGGGGGAGCGGGACTGTGGAGCCCCCTGCGAGCCAGCCCGGCCCAATGGGCTCATGTACTTCAAGGAGGCAGAGGTGCGATTTGCCCGGCTGTGGGTGGGCGTGTGGTCTGTGCTTTGCTGCGCCTCCACCCTCTTCACCGTGCTCACCTACCTGGTAGACATGCGTCGTTTCAGCTACCCGGAGAGGCCCATCATCTTCCTCTCGGGCTGCTACTTCATGGTCGCCGTGGCCTATGCAGCAGGCTTTTTGCTGGAGGAGCGGGTGGTGTGTCTAGAGCGCTTCTCTGAGGATGGCTACCGCACTGTGGCCCAAGGCACCAAGAAGGAAGGCTGCACCATCCTCTTCATGATCCTTTACTTCTTCGGCATGGCCAGCTCCATCTGGTGGGTCATCCTGTCCCTCACCTGGTTCCTGGCTGCTGGCATGAAGTGGGGCCATGAGGCCATTGAGGCCAACTCCCAGTATTTTCATCTGGCTGCCTGGGCTGTGCCCGCTGTCAAAACCATCACCATCTTGGCCATGGGGCAGGTGGATGGGGATGTACTCAGTGGGGTGTGTTATGTAGGTATCTACAGTGTGGACTCACTGAGGGGCTTTGTGCTGGCGCCCTTGTTTGTGTATCTCTTCATTGGCACTTCCTTCTTGCTGGCTGGCTTTGTGTCCTTGTTTCGCATCCGCACCATCATGAAGCATGATGGCACCAAGACGGAGAAGCTGGAGAAGCTGATGGTGCGCATTGGTGTCTTCAGTGTCCTCTACACGGTGCCTGCCACCATTGTCCTGGCGTGTTACTTCTATGAGCAGGCCTTCCGTGGCACCTGGGAGAAGACGTGGCTCCTCCAGACCTGCAAAACGTATGCTGTGCCCTGTCCCAGCCACTTTGCCCCTATGAGCCCAGACTTCACGGTCTTCATGATCAAGTACCTCATGACCATGATTGTTGGGATCACAACTGGCTTCTGGATTTGGTCTGGCAAAACCCTTCAGTCCTGGCGACGCTTCTACCACAGACTCAGTACCGGCAGCAAAGGCGAGACGGCAGTATGAGACCCCCGTCCCCTCTGGCACACACACTCTCACACATGCATACACGCAGAGGATACTCAGCACAGGGCTAGGGCAATGGTTCCCTGAAGAGGGAGGAAGGGAGGCTTTTCCAAACTTTTTCTTCCTCACAGAAAGTTCGAAAAAAAAAAATCATTGCATAAAGGATCAGTCAAACTATTTCCAGTGGTGCTTATGACCAGCTAAGTGGGAGAGGACAGAAAAAGAGGCCACTGCTGGGACAGGAGAGTCCTTCATCCAGAAGTCTCCTTACTTCTCTCCTGCTACTCCTGTCGAGGAAGAGAAATTCCAACCCAACTAAAATCATCCTGCCTTGCTTTGTACAAGAGGGAGGGGAAGCCAGATCTGTTGAGCCACCCCTGCCAAGAAGTAGCCAAATGCTCTCTGAATTGCCGGGGCCAAACTGCAGCATGGGCAGGGTAACTCGCGAGCCTGAGCTCGCTGCCTGCTCCTTCCAGCTCGGCAGAGCCATCACGTGAGTACTGCACAGCCGGCTACAGCCCGATCGTGTGCTGGGGAGATGCCTCTGCTCTATCAGCTCACCAGTTCCTTTTTACCTCAGCGATACCTGTTGTAATTGTTTTAAAGTAAAAATTTGGCCCTCAATCTGTTGTTCTTGCTGCTGTGGGGAAGGAGGGGGTTGCTATTCCACACCCTGAAAAGAAATGACTTGTTGCTTTTCAGCAGAAGGCTTTTCCCCCTTGCCTTTGTTCTAGGAGACAAAGGGGGAAACAAAAGTGTTTTCTATGTAGAAAGGCATAAGCATGGGATCGGTTTTTATGGGCAAACTAACAAAAAGAAGTCGTTGAGGTTCACCCTTGGATGTGAGGAGCTCACAGAAATAAACATTCCTTTTATGAAAAAAGGAGGCAGGATGTTTTCCTACCATTCAATATGGGTCCATTTTTCTAAACTGAAGGAAATGCAAGATTTAGAGGGCAAGAAGAGCTTACCTGAGAGCACCTGCCAAAACAAGAGCTACTAAATATGTAACGTAAAGATAGGATTTTTTTTCTTTCCTTCCCATAAACCTGCTTTCTCTCCTGCTTTGCAGTGAGCTCACTGCAGAAAAAAATCAGTACACAGCCGGATTTCTGGGGACAGGAGGAATCGTTTTGGCTCACGACGGACCCTTTGCCTGCTCCTCAGGTTCCCTGAGCTGCATGGCAATGATTCTTGGTGCAGGTGGTGGGGGGGCTGGGGTTGGGGTTTAAAATCAAGTAGTTACTGCAAGTGAGGAGCCTTCTCATTTCAGCTAAAACACAGCTGTTTGAGTTTCCAGTGATAAGACTTTGAAGGAAAAGCATTCAAAAATTTATCATCAAATGCATTGTTTTCTTTTTGAAATGTGACAGATTTTTCTATTCTGAAAATTTTTATGTTGACTTGTTCATATTTTATTTTTTGCATACTACTTTACCTTTATATTCACTGAAGGGTTGTTTTTATAAGTATATGTGTGTGTGTATATTCTTGCCTAAGGACAAAATAGGACATTCTGGATTTTTGGCAAGTCTCCACCCTATAGCTGCTCTTCATGTTTTTGGGTGGGAAGTATCTAGAATGAAACTTTAAAAAGAAAAAACCTATCCAGGGTGAGGGGGCAGACTGCTGCTGTCTGAGGGTGTACCAGTAGTCTGAGCATGAGGAATGGGCCCATCAGCCAAATCCTTCAGTGGCTCTGATGTCAGACTTGCAGGGCTTGGTTTGTCTTTTATAATGTGCACATGGAAGAAAAAAAACAAGTGTGTCAGACAAGTGCAGTATGTATATTTTGTAAATCTCATTTTTGTAAGAAAATATGTATTTATGTTTTTACTTGATTTTTTTTGGAAGGTCTGTATGAGGCCCTGCTTCACCCCATGTACAGATCACTAAATAAATAATTTTTAATACAAGGGCTCTAATGATGTTTTTTCCATCTTTGAATACTTGGCAGGTTTTAGAATGGGGGGAAGCTCTGAAAAGTGGTCTTCTCCCCCACTTTGTTAAGAATAATGCAAGAGACTTTTGGGTGTATGCAGGCTGGAAACTCAGCTGTGGCTTGAAACTGTTCGTTCTGATTACCAGCCCCTCACAACAGGAGAGCACATTTTGAGACAGCCGGTTTCAAATGTCTGCCCTCACTTGAGGTACCTGCATCCTAGCCAAGTTTTCTTCCAGTCTCTGCTTCTTGCTGAGGGCAAGCTGATAAACCAGTTCCTTTATCTAGAAAATAAGGATAAGGCTCTCTTCCCATTCCAAAGAGACTTTAAGATTGAGGACTGGAGGGTGCTACGAGTGCTGTAAATTAGGTCCTCGCTTTGATGGTGGAGTGTAATACGGAAACACTAAGGACTGGGTCCTTTTTAATGGCTTTCAACGGGCAGTATTATGAACTAGTGCTTTTTTCCCATAGCACCTTTGCTCTCTGCAGTTTTGTTCAAGTGAATTTTACTTTCATTTTAATAGTTACCCTGAAGCCTACATTGTTTCTTATCACAGTCATCTGAAAACTTCAGTGGAATGGTCTATTTTATTTAATTTTTTTAAACTGAAATGAATGTTTAGATCTCAAGCTGTGTTGCTACAGTCATGGAAAGCGCCCCAACAAACAGAACTGTACACCTGTGAAATTATGATATTTTACAGCATTTCTTTCACAAGGGTTTCAGCCTACTGTCTGCATTCATCACACTTCCTGTATCTTCAGTTATGCCAATACTAAAATTTAAGTTACAGAGCAGAGATAGATCTAAGATGCCTTAGCTAGATGCCATCATAGTAGCTGTGGTTGCACTGCAACATTGTTTCATTTACTAAGCCTAGGTCCACTTTGAGGGCAGCATTTTTTTGGACACTGTGCTCTTAAACGTAACCTTTAACAGTGTATGAACTACTGATTTTAAAGTTGTTTTAAGAGCTGTCCCCATTCATGCTGTCTCTCTGGAAGACCCACATCTTTTATTTGAAAACACCTCTTGCTGCTCCCTAGAACTGCTCACTTGTCAAGTTTCCTCTTTTCCAAAGACCTTTGCATCCCTGCCAGTCAGGCTGCTTCAAACTGCTCCCTGACATGAGCTTGCTGATCACTTCTGAGGGGGGTTTCATTCCACTCATTCAGGAAACCTGAACCTTTCTATAAACATTTCCTCCCATTGATCCAGAGCGATGGCACGGCTGGAACAGCGTGCGAACTGCTCACTTGTCAAGTTTCCTCTTTTCCAAAGACCTTTGCATCCCTGCCAGTCAGGCTGCTTCAAACTGCTCCCTGACATGAGCTTGCTGATCACTTCTGAGGGGGGTTTCATTCCACTCATTCAGGAAACCTGAACCTTTCTATAAACATTTCCTCCCATTGATCCAGAGCGATGGCACGGCTGGAACAGCGTGCG
>NW_005054298.1:24828334-24848780 GCF_000277835.1 Geospiza fortis | reverse complement strand
CTGTCACCCCTGTGCTGTGCAGCCACAGCTGCATTGCTAAACATGCAATCACTCCTTACTGCAGCATGAACTATCCAAATCCTGGGATTTAAAATAATTTTTAGAATTTGGAATTGTAGGTGAAATTTGATGGTGATGTAAAGTAGAAGCAACTAGTATTTACTTTTAAGCAGATGTGACTCACATCAAGGCTGAATTTGCTCACAGTGGAAACAATTCGGAGAATTTCAAGTAGTGATAGTGTCTGGCCTCCTGGAATAAAAATGCCTATCACTATTTTGATAACAAAGTAGCAGTTACTTTCATAATAGACTACAATTAAAAAAATCTTTGTGAAGCTCTCTGGAAAAAAGGATGAAAAATAAGCCTTTGCTAATCACTGCAAAACAGTTTTCTCTGACTAATGTTTAAGTCTACTTAATTTTTTTTAAGTTTTAAGAAAGGTTGCCTCACCTTTACCTTTGTCTCTTGTCTATGCAGTTTTGTTTCACAAGAACTTAGCAAGTAATAGTTATCATTGATCCATATCCCTGTAAGTGCACACCATGTTCTATATTCTCATGAAAACTATAGACACACTGGTTCTTCAGTTTCAAAGACCTTTGTTAACTTTCTAAAATGAAGGATTATTGTTTCAGGCAAATAAAAGAGGAGGCTTCAACAGTTCTAGAGCTCATGAATAGCAGCAGCAACTGAATGTTTGTCTCCACAGAAAAAAAGTGCTTTTATAATACGTCAATGTTTGTTTGGGTTTATTTTTGGTGGAATACCCACACTGACGATTGAATGTTTTTGTCTAAGTACTTCACCCGCAACCAATTTTTACTTTGCATGCAAGTAAAAACCACACATCCCTGTATTCACCAACTGGCAACAATAAACATTACTTATAATTTCACATGGGTTTAGAAGCCAAATTACTAGCCTGCATTTCAAATAGCCTCTTTTTTTCTTCATCTCATTCTCATTTCCTTCCAGACTTTACAGGTACTTTGTACACACTTCATACATGCCTTCTACTCCTTTTAATTTTAAAACCATGAATCCAACAGAAAGAAATTTAACCACTTGATTGGAGAGGAAAAGATGACACTGAATCTTCAGCACTCTAACTGTTCATTGAGGAAGACTATTGCCAAGCCTGCCCTATATAAACCAGGATAATTGTTTCATGCCAACATGTGTGTGGTTTTGGCAGAAAAAATGCACAAATAATATAGGATTGGGGGAATAAATACAGTCATGGCAAATTCCCAAATGCCCCGCTTAGAATCAACTCATTTTGACTAAAGTGATGCCCAAACCGTAAAACTAAAATATGCACATCAGAGTTTAACACTGCTCAGACAACCAGTTTGTGCTGCAGTCAGAGAAGGGAGGTAAGGGGAGGGTTTGGACACTGTCTAAACCCAAGGGCCAAGGCTGCTTGTCTCAAAACTGGATCAGTGGAAGTAAGGCACAGGCAGCACTTTCTCCTAACTCAGGTAAACACCAGTTTCAAGCACAATGTTACCACAGCTGCAGCCAGATGAGATTTGACTGAATGAAGCCAGGACAGCCCCAGACAGGGTCATGAGCGCATACTCCTTCCTCTGCATCACCTGCTCCCTTCTGTACAGCCAGCCTACCCACACCAGGAAACTATGGGACTGGGATAAATCAGAATATGAACAAAAAGCAGGAATAAGCAGGACCTAGAGCACATTTTAAAATAACAAGTGTAAATTGGAGGAGATCACTAATCCATATTAGTAAAGAAATCCTGATTGCAACAACTTGTTCATCTTGGCTGCCCCAGCTGTATCACAACTTGGCTTGGTAATAGGCAACCCTTCACTTGAGCATGTTATCCTTACAAATACACATGGAAAATCTGAGTCTGCTGCCTAGAGGAGTAGCCTATGTGAGTAGAATTTGGCTGCACAGATCTTGGAAATTAGTCTTGTCATGTGGCTACCAAGGTAGCTATAACCTTGCCATTAAAACTTCAATCCCAAAGGTCAGGGTGACATCTAGAAAGAGGAAAAAAAAAAAGAGGCCCCATTCTACCCTACTTTGAGCTTTACTAAAGCTACTACAGTTCTAACATTGTTCTTAGACCAGTCTGCAGAAAGGCAAAGTCATTCTCGGGGCAGGCAAGGAGATAGATTATTGCCACTATGCTGTCCTTTTCCTTAGGCTAACACTCCGAGGGACTTGAAAAAGCTTGTGGTGAATAGGGAATTCTGCCAGGAGCTACAGTAGAAGAAAAACATGTTACCTGGCCCAGATGGACACAAAAAGGTGTTCTAGCAAGTAGGCACTAATCTAAGATTTGAAAGACAAGTGCTTGATTACCTGCACAATCACAGATGGTGGCCAGATCACATACAGCCAGTCTTCCAGTAGTATTCAGGCAGCTAAAAATGGAGGCAAGTTACATGGAAATCACTTTTCATAAATATTTAAATTTCCAGGTGCACATGTAAAAAAATCTTGTCTCTGTCTCTAATTCCTTGTCTATAAATTGGAGCATTGACACTTCTGTATATTATAGGGATATAATAGAGTTTGTATAAATACCTCTGTCCCACAGTCTGATATTCCTAAAAGCACCAAAGCATACACTAATTTATAGCTTACCCTCCCCAGCAAACAAAAATGTAACTTATATATTTTTCATGGAAGACAGTCAAAGGAAACTACTTCCAAAAATATTTACCTAAAACACAGATCAGATCACTTCCTTCCACAGATTTTCCATGTATGTGTGTGTGTGCGAGCACATCTAGCATAGTGCCTGTGAGTGTAACAACTAGAAGTTACAACTGTAGGTAAATCTCTCATCAAAAGCCCAGTGAAGAGAGAAAATCAAAAAGCCCTTGCCCAATGCAGCTGTCTGCTAATTAAACACCGGTGTTAATTGCAGTAGTGTGGCTGGTCCTCATTCCCTGTGTTTGTTGTGGTGCCTGTGTGAGCTCCGGATTGCTCAGAACTTTCACATTCTCCCAGAAAATGAAACTGTCTATAAAAGGAATGAAAGGCTGTGATATGTATATATATCTATAGGGCTATTTTTAAAGAAAAAAAAAAGATTTTTTCTGCGTGTTAGTTCAAAGCCAGCTTTGATTATCTAAAGCAAGTCAGTCTTTAGAAAGGGTAAAAAATTAAAATGTAAAGATGGAATCTTTTTTATCTAATCCATGATGAAAAGAGCATTTATTATTTGTCATGCTCTTGCCTCTGAAATTTTAATTTTATTTTTTAATTAACGGCAAAATGTAGAAATCTCAGGCAGTATTTCCTGCCCTTACTTTACGAGATGTGCAAAGAAGCATTCCATTAGGGCCAACAGCCAGTAAAAGGGATGTCATTTGACACCCTTCCACAGCTATGCATACCAGGCTGGAACCAAGCGGGATTAGGAGAGTGGATAGAAAGCCCTTCTAGAGAGAGGATTTACTCATACTGTTTTTCTTTACACATTCTGCTCTCTGAAGATAATAAATCAGCTATTGGATTTGCAGAAACAACTCTCACGACGGTTAAAGAATTCCGGCACAAAGCAGACGAAGGCAGATCTGGCCTCTCTAAAGCAGCTCAGAGCGACCACGGGAAGCAGAGACCGAACCGCAGCCGTGTACGAGGGGACCCAGCAGCGCCTGTGCCTGAACCGTACTGCTCCCCAAACGGGGAGGAGGTGGGCTGGCTTTCCAGAGCTCAGCCCAAACCTCACGGCAGCTTTCTGCTTTTATGGTAGGCTAAATCTCTAAGTCCGGCATTTGAGCGCTGTAAGATTTAAAAGTCTGTGCTTTACAGTTTCTTTGAGCCACCAACTGTCTTTTCTGGTAAGAAATCCCTGATCTGCAAAGACTAATTAACCTGTGGATGGTTTTGCAGTTATGAAGGCACAGAACTTTGCATCATTGCCCACAGACAAGCATCTAGTTTTCTGTCTTTGAGAGTTCTTAAGACTCTTCCACTTCAATAAATAAAGGCAACATAAACAAAGTTAATGCTTTAATTCCGTGTCCTTCATTTTCCTCAAGCAAAGATCTTCCTGCACTGAATTCTGAATTGAATCTTTATCAAAACCTCTCAACATGAGAACTGAAAATAAATGTTTCAGAAAACAATTTCAAGAAACTCAGTAATTTCACTTAAATGACTCTTCCATTTTGCTATCAATTTTCATTAAAGCTTTGTTAATGAAGTGTCCTTTGGTCAGCATTTCGCTATAGCACTAAGATGTAATACATTAGTTGAAAACAGACATTAAAGATGAAATAACAAGTTATATACATAAAAATAAGCCAATGGAAAACTGTGTCATGAGAACTGTTATTTCCACAATGTTCGCTTCTCACATCATCCCTGGCTGCATCTTACTTAGCTGATAAAGTTCTTTGTAGCAATACCAGACTATTTTATTTATCCTTTAATGTTAATTCTGCACATACAATGACATTTTTATTAGTAAATGAGAAGCCGTGTGTGCCAGCAGACAGGGCACCAGACTAGAAGTCAGGAGACAGTCATACTTTTCCCAAATTTGCCCATAGTCTGCAAATTCTTCCAATCATCCTTACCTCCATTTCTTTTTCTGCCCTTCTCTAAATAGGCTCATGCTCTTTGGGACAAAAAAAGGTCTCTATTGTCCCCACATATGTGTTGGTACTGTTCCCATCTTGTTGGAGCCCTGATCTTGCTGGGGACCTCTTAAGATTGGGCACAATGCAAGAGGTTCCAATTAAAAATAATTGATCATTAAGAGACAGAGAATAGCAAAGAGTGAGCTGGCACTTTACTTTCTAGGAGGAAATAGTCAAACACTAGTGGCAAAGTAGAGACATATGTGATGACACCAAATCTTCCCAAAGAAATGAAAGTGGGAAGTGTCACTCATCACCTTTTGGGCTTTTGTGTAACATGCATAAGGAATGTTCCCTTTTCTGAAGAGTCTCTGGGGACTCTTCAGATGATGGGATTTACTGTCACATGCCCTCTTCTCCCTGTCTTTTTTTGGTTGTTGTACAAAGTGTTGCCATGTGGGGTCTGTGTGATAGCACATACTGCAAAACATCTCCAGCTGAGCAGAATCAGTGCTGGCCAGTAAGATTGTTAGTTGGCTGACTATTCCCTAAAAATGAAAACCAGACACTGAAGAAACTATCTTGTTCATAAAAGGAAAATATTTATCTGCAATGAAATTTAAAAATCAAACCAAAACAACTACTTGGGTATATCATTAAAATATCACTAATGAAGTGATTAAATAATTCAGCAGCAGAGCAAGCAGGAAGGGCACTACTTCCCCATGCACCCCAAAAATATGGATTTGAATTAGGCAAAACAATTTTTCAGTTAACTGTGACTGCTTCAATTGAAGAAGAAAATAAAGGGGAAAATGTCTGAATGCTTTGGTAAAATGCTTTTTACATGAAGTAACCCCAAATTTGAATTTGAAACACATCCATAAAGATTGAAAAACATTATGCAACCTTATAAGGTTCAGCTGGAATTAAGAGGGAGACTAAGAGATGGACTAATGCTGACAGGTGAAGGCAGATATCTTGGCTTTGGAACCACAGGGAGTTCAAGAGACACAGGAGTCAGTTTTACCTATAGCTTGCCCCACATCACTGTAAAAGTCTAACCCACTTCACTTGTACCATGTAGACCTGGTAGTAAGGGACACAAGGCAGAAAGCTGAACATTTTTCTTAATGAGATTAAAAATGGCATGTAGGTAAAAGAGTTTGTGGAGAGCAGAGAAAGAGCAATGAAAACTGTAGGGACTGAAATGTGAGAAGCTTGTGGACACACAGATGCAGCTGCATGTACATTTGTTTTTCTTGTGTTTCAGGCTGACCAGAAAGAAAACTGGTGTGAAGGCATGCTTCTGTGCCTGTCAGGCCCGTGCTCATGCTGACTGGCCCTGTCTGCTGGCTAATGCAAGGGCCTGGCTTGTGGACTGGGCTGGCTCATAGACACCCATCCCAGAGTCCGTGGAAGGTGAAGGTGACTGCCTGCCCCAGTCCAGGCAGGTGTTGCTCTGGAATTCCTCACACTGCTTTTTTAACAGAATATTCATAGCAAAGTGCTGTCTCTGTCACCAGTTAAGTGTGGTGAAGTGCCCAGGCTGTGAAGGAGCACTTAGTCATACTTCAGTCCAGCAGCATCTTCAGGGTAATGGAATTTCTGACTTGTAAATTGATGTCATCAATGTGAATGCTCAAAAAGTTGTATTCCTCTCATAAATTTTCAAAAGTATTAAGTTTGCTGACAAAGAAATTCATGAAGATTGCCAGGAGCATGTAGTGCCTTTCTAGAATGTCAATCCTAGCTATTCCCTTGGAAACCAGTAAATAAAGAGTTAAGGAATGAGCAAACACAACCTTAACTGTGCTGTTGGAGTGATGCCCCAATATGGCCATAGCATACAGAGCCTGTGCTATCTCAAAGGCAGAGCGCAAACATTTGGGGAATAGGGCACATGACCACAGGACAGAGTCTGAAGCCTTCTTTTTTGCAAGGCAAGACTGGTCTGTATGGAAGCTGCAGGGACTGAGGACAAGGGGAGTGTCAACAGCAACATTTCCCAGGAGACAGCTGGTCTCCTCCTCAGGCCTTGCCTCTACTCAATTCACAACTTCTGTCCTCAGAGACTGCCATGGGAATGCTCCCTCCACCCCCAGCACTGAGCCCACAGACCATCCCACAGCACCTTTGTGCACTTCTGTGATCCCCCAGGGGAGGAAGAGCTCTAGGCACTGCTATTACCACAATTTACAAAGTCAACACCAATAGGGGACAGAGTAGAGGAGCACATACATGACCAGAGGGGGCAGGGAAAGAGGCAAGCCACCTCCCAGGGAGACAAGGCCTCTCTCAAAGCTCAGCAGTTTCCTTGTGTCACAGCCACATAGCAGCCAAGTGCTCCAGCTCTGCCAGCTGGAGCAAGGCAGCTCTCACAGCTGACCTGCCCCAAGCCCAGTGAGGGCATGGGGAAGGTTTCTCAGGCCCTGCTTTTCAAAAGGCTGACCACATTTGCTAAGATGGAGAGGCATAAGAGCCTAGTAGACAGCTCTGCTTCTGTCTCAGTTAAGTGGTTTTCTGGCGGGGATAGGATGGCAGAGAGTGTCAGCTACGGCACAAACGCAGGGCCATAGAGAACCCTGCTCAAACACTCCCTGTCATGGAAGGGATATACTCAGAAGTGTTGCATTGGCCCTTTTCTCTATTTATTTCTCGTTCTCTGCTCCCTAGGAAACAGAATTATATTAGCCTCTCCCTCTTTTTTGTCCTACTTTGAATGCCAAGCAGCTAGCACCCATTATTCTGTGACAATGTCCCATCTTACTGACATATCTTGAATATGTACATTTTCATACTGCTTTAATAGTGCTATTTTAAACTTTAAAGCCTGTCACTTGTCCTCATGAAAGTCAGATGGAAAATAATACTATTCTCATATTTTTTCTGGTCTTAACATCCAAAGCAGCAGTCCCTAGAGCAAGCCTTTGTCCTCATGTTGGTAGGAATTTCTGTAGCCAGTTTGCACAGTGCTGTCCTGCAAATACAACTGAAGGGCAAATCCTAGTACTACAATTACTGCGCATCTACAGCATGTGAGGACTTGTTCTGTGATCACTTGCAGCCTCTTGATTGGAAGTTTTGTCTGAGCAATAAATACATCATCAATTGAGAAATAAATACAGAAATTGAAGCCTACAAAGATAAACACTGGGCTCTTCCTACCCTTGTGTGGACACAGACATATACAGTAGTAGGAGATCAAGAGGTGCATCACAGAACTGTCTTGAATCCAAACCTCTAATTTCAGAGACCCAGACACCAGTCCCAGAACACAGGAACATTCCTGCAAGTTTTTTTCCAAGATACCTCACGAGGAAGAGCCTTTTCCATTAACATCTACCAAAAGCCAAAGCACATAAGCTGTCCTACAGCAGACAAAAGCAGATAGAAGCTCGTGTTCTGCAGAAACACTCTTCTGATACAGGGATGTGTTTGCAGGGCTGCAGACCCTGTGCTTAGATCTGAGCGCTCTCAAGCCTTGAGACCAAGCCCCAGGTGCAAACATTTGCTGCCTGGTTCAGAAAATCAGACTAAGGCCTGTTCTGCTTGACAAAGAAATGCCCTGTGGTCAAGCTGCCTAGAAATGACCAACATAACCTGTCCACATTTCATGTGCTGGGAGAAAAAAGCTACTGAAGATTGCACAGTGCTGATAGAGCTGCCTTGTGCTCTTCCTAGTGATAACCACTGCATTCTCATCAGAGCATTTGTCACCAGCAATTTAAGAGTTAACCAGGAGAGTGGACAAAACAGCAGGTATCTTATTTGTCTCCTTTTGTAGCTAAAAAAACCCCTCTTAGATGCAGGTGTAAATGTCCCTTTTCCTGATTTACAAGGTATTTGCCTACTGTCTGTCTCTAGGGTTAAAAAACTCCCCGACAGTAAGGCTTCTGTAAACACTCCCACTTTATCTGCAGAAAGGGAGAATCCCAGCAGTACTAGAAACAGATATAAATGGAAATTGTTAAAAAAATTAATAAAAAAAAATTCATTCAGCATGTGTTAAACGTAGCAGCGATTTCTGGCAAGAATTAATTAAACCAGATGAAACCCTTCTGATATGATTTGTGTGATCAGATCATTTAATTAGTTCTGGCTTTTAGTTCATCAGTAACAAGCTTCTGTGAGGGTGAAAAAGGAGTAATTGTTTATTCAAATGGTAATAATTTGGGTTCCTTTAATTGATTCCTAGTGTGAAAGCATTGATTCCTGCTGCTTTCTAAAGAGCAGAATGGAAAAGTTCCAGCATGATGTCCAGTTCTAGAGGGCACCAGGTCCATTCCCCAGGGCAGCCCCCCATTTGTGATCTAGTCTGCTACGGCCCTATTGCTTCTCCTGGCTTGTCTGTACACTGCTGAGCAGTGAGCAGGGCTTAGCCATTCTGAAGTGCTTGTGGGTTTATTAAGTATTCCTGTGTGAAGTTGTTGATGCGCTCATAAATAATGTTTCTGGGACTGAAACATGTTTTCTTTACAGCAGGCTGGATATTCTGGAAAGGAAATGTTTTAAAAAAATTCAGACACACAGAGCATCCAAAAGTAAAGAAGTTTTAGATAATATAAAATCTTCCTTTAAAAAAAAAGAAAATGTGTGATTTTTTTTCTGTGCCTAAAGTTAATTCACCAATCTTTGCCCAAGGACCCAGGAGGAAATTGATTTTGTTTCGCTACAACAATACAGCTTAGTGATGCTGTGGAGCTTACAAAGACACATACTAGAAGTTTTAAAAGTAGGAGTGGTAATCCTGTTTCTGCTCATTGCTAATTTGGTGGGTGCCAGTCAGTAAAAAGGCCATAGAATCCCTGCTGGGTGAAAGGTGCTACAGGATGAAGGTATGCAAAGCAACAACCACTGAAAAAAAGGGCATTTCTGCAGTTTGAAACTCCATGGAAGCATATTGCAGATTTATGCCTAAACCAGTGCTGAATTATGGGTCACTGCTGTAAAACCAGAATTCCTTAGATTACTTAATCTAATGAGGTCTCTGAGAGAAGAAAAAGGCCCCAGTCTATAAGATTTAAGGGGTTGAGACCTTATCTGCACACTTTCCTGTAAAGCTCCAGGTGCACTGAAAGATCTATATCATCAGTTCCATGCTAAAAACTATGTTGTTTAAAACTAAACAATCAAAGGCTGAAAAGCAAAGCTCTCAAGTATCATGAAACAGCAAAGCAAAGGTTGCCTAATGCAACCTTCTTCTGCCTCGGGGTTGTGTGGTATAATATACTGCTTCAGTCTCTGACCAGGTATTGCCCCCACATTCATTTTTTTGGCAAGAGCTCTGCTTCACTCCAGGCACAGGCCTGACAATGCTCTGCATACAAAGCAGCTCTTCAATATTCTTTTTCATCTCAGCTCTTCAGCGTGGGCCTCTGGCTTCATCTCCTACAAACTATCGCAACACTGCATGAGCAATGATACTTTCCCATTCTGTGCTGCTGCTTCTCTGCTGTTCAGGCCCAGAGCCCTGAATGCTTTGCACTAGTTAACACATTTATTCCCAAAATGTCCCTGTGAGGTGAGGAAATATTATCCCTAGCTTAAAGAGTAAGATTGAGTTACCTTCTAAAGAAAAGTAGAAAAGAGGCAGGAAAAGCAACCAGATCTCTAGAGTCCCAATCAACCACCTAAATCATCATTTTTACAACAGGCCTCTGGCCTTTATTCACACCACACAACTTCTGCTAGAGGTTAGGCAGCAGTGCCAGAGACACAGCCCTATTCACCGGTATAACATAAATCTACTACTGTGACTCCAGACCGATATATTATATGACCCTGTTCTAGATTTACTTAGGGCAAAATTCACTCCTGCAGAAAACAGCAGCCAGAAAGCCAGCATTTACATCCTATCTCAGAGGTTTGCAGTTGTATGTGCACCTCACGTTTACCCCTCTGATCTTTTTTTTGAAAGAAGAAGTTGTGCTGTTTATCCACTAGACACTTTGATAACATAATTAAGCACATGTGTACAGACTGTCATTAGAAGGAAAGGCTCCTTGAGAGCACTCTGATAATCTAAAAAGTAGGAAATAAAATAACACAAACTCTACATTAAAATAATTTTACCCAGTGAATTAGGGAACAAAACAATCTCCTTTCAATCATCATCCTTATAGCAAGAGTCTGTTCTGTATACTCAAATACCTTCTATGTGCAAATTAAGAACATTTTATCTTACTTAAATGTATATCTCGCTGTGTGAAAGAAAAAGCCTCAGATTTCTTTACAGAAGTACCTGCTCAGTGCTCAGTTTATGTGATGGAGAGGACTGAGACAACACACTGGTCCTTCTGCACTTTGCCAACTTTACATATTTTCAGCTATCCATCTGTATGGCCAGGGGAAACCCCTAAGCAATGGAAGTTCCCTGTCCCTTTATATTTGAAGGTGATTCCCAAAAGTCCTTTGTTCCAGAGTTTATGGTAAACCAGTACAAATAAATGTTTTTTGAAATCATATCTAAACCAAAGCAAATCTGAGTTTCACCAGAGCAGTGAAACCTACCAATAACCCCTCTGAAGTCACATTTTTATTGCCTACCTTGAGGCCCATAAATTAGTCAAAAGGTCAAGATTGTCAGTGCAGCAGAAAAAGTGTAGCTCCTCACACATATACACGCACTTCCCTGGTCTTTGGAAACATTCTGAGAAGGAGGAAGCAACAACACTCCCCGCACTCAGTCTCCAAAACAAATGTACCAAATCATTAATAATATTAAATGTTCTAAACAGGTTGTTTTACAGTTCTAATACCTGCCATGGTCTCCTTTTTTTTACTGAACAGCTGTTAATAAGTTTAAATAAATTTAATTAAAGGCTACAAATGACTGAAGAAAGCAGGCTTACCACGTTCAGAATGTTATTTTTTGCTGCCGTGATTTCTACTTTCAGCTTTTGAATTTCTTCCTTTAATATATATCTGATGTTTAAAACCATAGGCCTTTCAGGGAAGCTTTTAGTCACGTTGCTAGTAAGTATCTCTCATATATTAGGAGTTATATTTTTAAGAAACTAGTGAATGAAGCAAGAATTATTCCCACTTTGCAAATTGTGCAGCTATTGGGGCCTGTGTGATGTTTTTGCATTCCTGTCCCCTGCTGTATTCCTGTGGTATCTGGGGGAGTCAGGATACTTGGGGCTGTAGCAGTGTTGACACAGGAAGCAAAGGTACCCCAAGCAAAGACTCTGGAGTTGGACTGAGGGTGAATTGGACACGTGAAAGTCAAGACAGAACAAGCTCTGGGCTTCTCCTCTGTGTGAGTTTTGCTGTCCCAATACAAGGGGCGAGTGCCAGCCTAGTGCTGGGCTTACAAAATACCTAGACATAATCTCAGAAAATCTATTAATATGAAGACCCAGTGCTGGCTCAGAAATTAATTGTTTGAGTTGCAGAGTGAATTTTGGAGAACAGTCATCTTAGCCTTGCTGTTATTACTCTTCTATGGTGCCTGTAATTAATCAGAGTTGGAGATTGACTAGAGACTTACATGTCCCCCCACTCTGACCCAAATCACAGTAGCTCTGCTCTCACACTTGCACTTCCAGAACACTTTGGCCACAGGGAAAGGCTGGGCAGAAATAGGAATGAGAGCTGGGGACTGAGCCTTGCTCAGTTGCACTTGCTGCTCCAGCTGCCTCTGAAAAAATGAAAGGGCTGCAGCAGTCAGGCGTTCCCCTGCTGGCTCTGCTTCACCCTGGCAGCAGCACCTACCAAGGCAGCTCCCCTGGGCTCTGCCTCAGCCAGAGGAGTCACCACAGCTTCACTTCTGGTTTGCCTGCCCTTGGTAAATGTCTGTTTTGCCTATGACAGACTTCCCTAAGGCCACACAGAGGTGGAGGCTACACCCAAATTTCAAGTCTCAATATAGTAGCTTAACCACAAGTCTGTCCTCCCTATCTCCTTTCTCAGGCACATATTGCCACAGTCTCTCTGTGCCAAATACAACAACGTGTCTCACAAGACAAGGCTTCCTTCTCGCCTCTTCCAAGTTTCTAATGTTCACTTACTGTTTTCAAACAAGGGATGATTTAAAATAGCAAAGAGCTCCATCAGGAGACTGCAGTTTACCTTAAAACCTAACCAAAGCAGACACAAAATCAGTGTAATATTCTCTGGCATGGTATTTCATGACTAAAGCCACGCTGCTGAAGATGTCTGCTCTCCAGCCCACATTCTTAAATCCCTGTTCACTCTCCTGCCCAATAGCACAGAGATAAGCAAGGGAGGGGGTTGTCTGGCCTGTGTGCTTTGTCTGGTAAACAAGTAACCACTGTAGCACACGGATTACAATGCACACACTGTCTCTCCTTGTGCTTAGCCTCACCTACATCTCTGCTCCAGCTGCATCATTCCTATGGAGTGCAATGGCCTCTCATGGTTACAGAGCACCCCTCAACATAGTCTACAAGACTAGGAAAATAAGGAAAGAATTTTTATCAGCTGCCAAGTCAATCAGGACTTCATTATTAACAGCCATTTCATCATGAGGGCAACATTTCTAACAGTGGAAGCATGATTCCTGAGCACGAATACTCGAGTTTGTTGATCACTCTGTACCCCAAATTCTGTGAAACGCAGGCAGAGAGTGATAGAGATTTTCTCAACTTTTATGCAAAATCTGAATTCTCAGAAACCCCATATATGTATGTAACCCTGGAGGGAGCTTAACATGAATTCTTTGCTGACGTTGTCCTCCAATTCACATGTTGGGAGACTTCTTCCTGCTTCCTCCTTGTCAAGGAAGACAGCTTCAACAATATGGATTTTATTGTACACCGCCTACATCCCACTTCTTCCCCTTGTCAATAGCACAGAGGCCCAAACGCCACCGTCTCAGCCGCAAAGAGGAAATGACTATTCACAAGACACAAAGGTTTATGGATTTCTGCCTAACAAAAGATTATTTCTAAGCAGACTCTCGGTGTATCGCTGCCTCATCTCTGCCAGTGGGAAAGCAGATGCCTCAAGTACACCCAACAGCAAGGAGTAAGAGTACTCTCCAGGGCAGGTGTACTATGCAAGGTAGCCTCTTAATCTTCTCACATGCACAAGCATTATTTTTCATACCAGCTGCATCTTAAACACTCAGTTAAGATGGTGATTAGTGGTGGTGGTAGGGTGTCACAGTGGGAGCTTTCTTAAGAAGAAAAGGCTTTGATTGAGCCAATGAAAGCTGTTGCCAGGGAACCAGATGCCATGAACACACCACTCCAGCAGAGCAAGAATACAAACCATGTGAGTGCTGGACTGAGCTTTAAATGCATTTGCTGGTTGAGGCCTGAACACACCATTAACTCTTTCAGTACCTGAAAGAGTTCACACAATGAACGGGGAAGATGGGAATATGCTACAAATGCAAAGAAGCAAAACATCTCCTGACATTTCTCTCTAACACCCTGTTGATTCAGAAGAAAAACAAACAGGGGAAACTTTTGACCTTTAGTTTTTGACTGGCAAAGGACATTTGTTTGTTTTGTAAAATGTGTGAGGAAACTTCTCTTCAAAGCAGCATTTAGTTTTACACTGATGTGAAAAGGAATCAAATAAGTGCTCAGATAACCCTATGAAAGTATTCATTTTGTTTTTGTAGGGGGTGTTACAATGAAGTTTGGTGTGCACACAGTGTGTTCACTGGTCAGCTCCTCTGCAAGAGGAAAAGAATAGCTTAGATTCCATTTTTCCCAGATCTGAGCTGGTTTCCAACACAAATGTTACCGATTTGAATTTTATCTGATCAGTTGCCAATTTGTTTCAAAGTTAACTTTCCACTCTGATTACTAAACAGCCTTGTACTCTACCGACAGAGCATTTTTTTCCTAGTGTAAATTCCACAGTGCTCTGCAACCCTACCAGTAAAACGCAGCTAAAGCTCTAATTAAAAATCATGCCTGCCATATGTCAATTCATAAGAACTAAAATTAAACTAACAAGGGGCTGTAACCAAAACTTTTTTTGAACACAAGAGTCTGCCTGCTCTCTTTTGAAGCAGAACATGTGGAAGCCTGGGTAGTTCTTGCAGGACAAGGCCTGGCCCCAAACATTTTTATCTTCAGGCTTCCAGTTTGAATCCAGCACAGGTTCCTAAGCATGAAAAGCCATTCCCCACTCCACAGCCTGAGTGAAAGCCCCTCCATTCCTGCACAGCCTGCACTGGCTGTGTAACTGCTTTGATCCCGCGGAGTTGGTAACTGTGTTGAGTAAGTAACATGCTGCTGGCAGTATTATACTGAACTCCCCCTCAGTCTCCATTCCAGCCTATTTATATCCTGTGGTAATACCAGCCATCTAGTGAGCTCTGAGTTGGGATCCAGTGCACCACTGCCTTTTTATGCCTCTCCCACAGTGCAGAAGGCCTGGGGGGAAAGGACATAGCAATACCATTATAATGCTTAAGTGGCCATAAAGTCCCAGTGTGAGTCCTAACAATCTGAACATAAGGGACAATAAACCTTGGGCCCCTCAAATTTATTCTAAGGAATTGGCAAGAGCAGGTAAAGTGCAAAGCTGATTTAGTATCTTCATACAGCTCCCATGCCAACTCCAGCCCAGCTTGGTGATGCTGTAAAGCTGGGCTCCCCTGTACCCATTCGCCATCTAAGCAGGCAGAGTATCACACCAACAAGACAATGCCATTCACTCTTACAGTCCCAAATAGCAACTATTGCACGGCTATAGTGCACAGCTGAAGGGCTGGGAGAACACATACACATACATCAAAATCAATGCAGAAAAATATGCCCCATATTGACACAGAGCACTTTTGCCTCCCTGGATTCTGCAGTGATTGACTTGAGAGTTCATTCTGTTGTGGGCTTGGCCCTGAGAGCCCTCATTAGTTACTATGTTGCTGTGAAGAGGAGCTGCCTGGCTGCTTACAAATTAACTTCTGGGTTTAATCTGCAGATACAACACACGCCAGGCTTGCAGCAGTTGTTCCCATCACAGAGCCCATCTCAAGCAGGACACAACTGCTTCTTTACAAAAGTTCTTGCATAACACGTAAAACAGGGACGAACAACACTGCAGCTCTGCTTAGGTTAGCACTGAATAAGTGAAGAAGCGGAAGAGATTTCTAAGCAGAGCAGAGTTATCTAAACAACTTTGGTAACACATGAGGGCTAACAGCCCAGTTTTCTAACTAGTTCCATACAAAATTTCTACCAATCAAAACCAGCCAGCGTCTGTGCTTTGTATTTTGAGCCTAAACTTACATACACACACAGCTAAACACTGCATGGTGGCAAAGGAAGCCATTGTGGTGTGCTGGCTTAGCGGGGCATCAGTATGAAAGCATTGCTTACTGAACAAACATGGTTCCACAGCAGGTCAGTGACCTCGGCAGAGCCCCTGCCAAAGATCCTATGCAGATGTGATCCTGCTCAGTTTGCAAGAGCAAACAGAACTGCAGTGCAAGATGGTGCTGTTACAGAGGCTAATAACCCAATCTCTGCACCACAAAGAGGTGCAGATGTATCAAAGTTACCATGCTGAAGAGTGATATTTAACACTACCTATTGCTGTCCCCTTCTCTTCACCAAAGATCATCACCAAAATAGATGTATTCCTTACACTTAATGCTCACATGCACACACTCATGCTGCCATGTTAGAGGAACTTAACTGAAGACTTCAAAGACTCACTAACTGGAGATTTCAAATATGAAGTGCAGGATGTAATTACAGAATTTTCAAAACATATTTTCCTCCTTCCCATATACCTCAAGACTTTATGTTTCAGCTGACATAACTGCACATTCTCCCCACACTGAGGATCCAAGCCTCAGTGTGAAGATTACACCTGCTCCAGGACAAAAGTGGCAGTGGCCTCTAGGACTCTGATGCATCCTTTTTTGCCATAAGTGGAACATATACAGTTTGTTTCCCAACACAATGGGAAGAAATTAGAATTTCATGGACTGTGGGAACCGGATGCTGCTCTGAACAACTGTACTCAGACCCCAAACACGGCACAGAATCCCTGTGCTCAACACTCAGACTCTGTAGCCAGTCCAGAGCCACCAGCCCTCTGACCAGCCTCTGCAACAAGTCCATCCTCATTCCACTCTACTGCCCACTCAATCCCCAGTTCTTCTTTCCCTTTTTCTCCATGCCCAGCATCCCTAGAGGTCCCAATGCCCTCGTCCTCTCCTTGGAACTGGAAATATTTTCCATTTCCTTCCTCTGACCCTACCTCTGTTTCCCTTGTTCAAATTTTTTCCTCCTTTCTTTTTAAGCCCACCTTAACTCAGATGAGCTTTGGGTCCTACTTTGAGTAAACTCATCATTTTTTCCCCAAACAAGCCCCTCATTAAAAATCACTGTCTCTGATACTCACTGAAAATGCATGTTTTTCACAACTACAAGACTGGACAGTTTATTTCAATAATACATTGTTCTGAATTTACGCACATTTCTTTTAATGGTGTTTAAAACAGATCAGATGCAGCACTCAAAAGTGCTGAATTTTTAATTATAAAATATACCTCCTTTTATGATACAAACTAACAGTACTCACAAATACAACTGACAACCATAAAAAGCAATTACCAATACAGCCCCTTCCCACATTTAACCAAATGTAACTAAGCACTGCTTAAAAGCTATGTCATAGGGTGCTGAAGAAAAATTGCTAAAGGAATGCAAAGCGGAGAATCAACAACAGGCTTTGGGAGCAAATTTAGATTGATACTCCCACTTAAATCTCTATTTTCTTAATTTATGTTTGGTTCAACTCATTACAAAGTCATGAAGAACAATCATGCTTGGAATTAAGTTATCTTAAGCTGGGGAGAATTCAGAATGCCTCTGCCAGTACAGGCTCATTTCTATTGCTATTGTGTTGTGGAAAAGTGTCATTTTTGCCATCTGAAGAAAGCAGCTCCTCTGTTTGAAGACATATTTGTTTTGTACATTTTCTATTGCTGTTTGTATATTGTAAAGCACTTTGAGCACACGTAGAATGAAAGACACTGTACGAAATATAGTTAAAAGTTCCCTGTTGTAATCTGCTGTAAGTCTTTGTATATGGCAGCAGGGGGCACTTCCACAAGACGATGCTGAAGCACAGTTGACAGACTTCTCTGGTTTCAAGGCCAGGCAGAAGCGCTGCTCACTGTGTTCACATCCCACTTCTTAAAGCAGAGCATGATTGCACTGTGCAACAGCACCCACCCTTCTTGTTCCTACTGACAATTCTCAAAGCAAGTTGAGTAGCTTAGTGAGAAAATTAAAGAAAGAGGAACATGATCCTTTGAATGAAGTATGAAAAGGGCCAAGAATCGCACACCCAAACACCAAAGAAGTAAATGTCCAAACAGGTTCTGTCATCCCAGTGCTAGTGCGGGGGACAAAGAACTGGAAGTCCATCACAGGGGTCATGAACATAACAGGGATACTGGGACTCTTACCTTCACAGTTACCTAGGAATTTTTAAATGTTCTTAAGCTAAATTTCTGCAAGAAAACAGTTAACAATCAGAGAGAAAATCATTTAGTAATGAAAGACCTACACAAACCCCAAGAAGATAAGTCCTCTACAAAACAATCCCCAAAATTGGTCTCCTCCAGCTTGGTTTTTCTCAATTTTCAGCTAATAATGAAATTTGGAGGATGTCACAAAGAAAATACAATAGAGCAGCTTGGGAAGGATGATATTTGGTCACATTGGTGGATTTACAGCAGGGGCTTCCCTGACTCCGGTCTTTGGAGTATTTCTGTGCTTCCTTGTATTCTCCCTAGCTGATATGAGGATCCCAATTTCTGTTTGACATCATAACAATGGAGAAACAACCCCTGAGTACAACGAGATGGGTTATGGCGATGGCTCAGAGATCCTAAGATGTTAAAACAACCAGAACAGAGAGAACAAGAAGTACAGAGGACAGGCTGGAGGGGAAAAAGTAACCAACAGCATCACTTTTCAAAAGCCCAGGATGCTAGTCTGGTTTTTCTGCTATTTGGAGTTGTGTGCTAGGAAGACACAGAATAATGAATTAGTGTATTTGTGAACAAAGAATCTGCCTGAACACTCAGGCTCAATGCTTGATCTCTCCCTACTAAGATGCAGCACTGGGAAAGTGTTGAAAAAAAGGCCAGGAGAAACTGAAAGTGCCTTAGGACCTAGAGGTGAGTTGCTATTAGAAAATTCTCCATAGTAGCTCTCAGAGATAAAATATTTTCAGTTTCAGAATGCTGTGTTGAGATAATAGAATGACAAATTATTTTAACAACAATGTTCTCCTTAATGAAAATCAAAATGTGGTAACCAATGGCATAAAATAATGAGAGAGATTTATGTCTGCTGTAGCTAAAATTGGAATACCTTTACAAAATCATTGTTTGGGAAGGCAAAACACACACAAAAAATAGATTTTAAAGGCAAATTCATTGTCTCTGTGTTGTTGTAGATGTCAGGAAATGAGTAAACCTGCTAGTTCTAGTATCTGTGTATTTTTTTGAATCTATGTCTGTTATAGTGATTTAAAATAATATTTTCTTTGGATAGGGCATTGGATCAGTTTCACAGTGGCTAAAAAAGAGACTTATTTACACGATGCACTTCACTGTTGCCATAAAAACAAAATACATTAGAGCCACAGATAGCGCTTTTTCCTGTGAGTTCACACTGAAAGCACACTGCAGCAACCCTAACCTGACTCACTCTGTCTTCAGAATTATTTCTGAAATAATCATATTTTGATCCAGGTACACAGAAAAACTGAAAAAGCCTGTAGGATGCAGATCAAAATTTATCCCAAACTTCTCTCCCAGCTTCAGCACTGCAGTTCTAGTAGAGCCAAAGAGACTAGGAAGAAAGCATCAGCTTTGTGTATTTTTCATCCTGCCTTGAGGCAGATTGTGAATCTCTGCTGTACCTCTCACAAGAATCATGACTGTTCACCCTGTTTAGCATTGCTATCAGAACAGCTCTTCTAAACTTTTGGTCATTTTTCTGACTTTTGGTCATTGAGAGCCAGAATATGACATTCTAACTTTAAATCAAAGAAAGTATGTGAGCACTCCAACTACAAGAATAATTTGGAATACCCTGCCTTCATTGCATTCAAGGTACCAGTAAGTTTCCCTAGAGAAATATTGTATGCTTGTTATCACAGTTTTCTCTGTGGGCTGGAACAACTGATCTACCAGAGCCCCTCTTGGGCCCTGTCATTCAAGGCAATACCAGTGCACAACAGTCTCGAAGCCTCCATTTTATCTACACCTTCCCTCAGGCAGCTATCCCTCCAACCTCTGAGTGCATTGGAGTGCTTCTCCGGCTGGGAGGGATTCTCACAGCTAAGACAGTCTATGAAGTACCCCTGAAACACTTCAAATCAGTGATCCTTTGCAGACCTGTAAATTCAGAATACTGGCCACGGAATTGTTCCACCTGCTCCTCAGCAGTGCAGGCAAAACAGATTGTTCTCAGTGTTGAAGGGCTGCTGTGGCTGCAGAAAGAGGAGATGGATGGGGAAGAGCTGGGAAGAGAAGGAAGAGAAAGTTCTGCAGATCTAGTCTTGCTGCTCCTGTTGTCACTAGGATAAAAGGAGGAAAAGCCTCAACTGCCACTGTCAAATGAGACTCCATTTGGTGTGGTGACACAGGTGGCAGCAGCAGCCTGGCTTTACCTAGTCTGGTTTTAGGCTGAGTATGCTGCATGCTTACAGTCACTGCTCACAGTCACTGCCCAATGCATCTGCTGCCCTGGGCAAATGCTTATCACATCTTTGCCTAAGGCAAGGCTTGTCTGGACCTAAGCAATAAAACCTTCTTGCAGTTGAGAAGAAGCTGATGAAAGTCCCCACTGAGGTAATGTACCATGCTGCCAGATTAAAAGCGGGCAAGATCTTGATGAGTAATTCACAGGCTA
>NW_005054298.1:24818250-24828306 GCF_000277835.1 Geospiza fortis | reverse complement strand
GTGTTGTGGAACACCTCATCTCAGGTCCTAGTTGTGCTGCACAGCAATTCTTGGGCACAGATGAGTTTCATTTCATAGATTTACTGATGATAGCAAGTAAACCAAAATGGAGAAAGCACGTAAGGAAAGACTAATTTTCCGTGTAGCTAATAAGCCACAAACTGACAAACTCCATGCTGATTAAAGGTTTATTTGGCTTTTTTCTCTCCAATGTCTATGTTACTTTATCCCTCCCCTGTTTCAGGATTATTTTAACTGGAAATCTCATGAAAGTTACTCCCACGTCAGCAAGACTTCAAATGCAAAACACACCATGAAGGACTGCTTGGGTCTGTCCATTCCAGAAAAGGACAGTAGGAAAATAGGAACACTTATTCTGTACTCTGAGCCTTCATGGAAAAAGGGAGGTAGGCAAATGGGCCTGCAGGGCTGCTGGCATAGAAGAAAACTACAGCTGGAGCTACACACCCTCCAAGACTTGACAAGAACCACCTTGGTCCAGAGAAGAGAGCAGATCAGAAGCCACAGATAACACAAAGCTTCTGGCTCCTGTTCCTTCAGATGTTAACTACCCAGTGACTCCATGAAACCTCAAAATGACTACTGCTGTTCACTGATGGTGCCTGTGAGCAGGCTCTTAATAAAATTAACCTGATATTCAAACACGTTCTTTAGTATCATCTTCCTCTCTTGCCTTTGAAAGATACCAGCTATAGTCAATTTGTCATGATTAAACCTGTACCTGTGCTGAGGTTTAAATGGTGCCAACCTGGTCTCTGTGCCTCCACAAGGGCTGACTTATTTTCCAAACGCCTTGACGTATGGAGAGTTGCTTTCTTTGAAGTCCACACAGAGCTGGATTTTGGTTCTTTATAAACTGTACTGGAATTTTGCCATCAGCACCAATGGAGCCAGTTCATGTGTGGCCTTCATGCCTACAAACTGACAAGGAAAAAAGTTTCTCTACTTCTATTCAAGTAGAAGTTGTTTTTGTGCTCACTAGCAAGGAGTTTGGGTGTTTTTCCCCTTGGATTGGAAAGTGTCAGCCATCCTGCATGATATTCATCATTGCACTGGCTCCCATATTTCTCAAGTCATGGTATAATAACCAAAGTGATTACATAATATCATTTTGTATTCTGCATAAATCATTGTTATTAAAACTACTACGCCACACCCTTGCCAATGACATGATTTTTTCTGCAATGCAGCACTTCTGCTTTAAAAAAAAAAAGGTGAAAAAGCACAATGAGAGCAGGAGAATTATCCATTAATCTCTGATGGTACGAGATATTGTAGAGCTGCTACTGACATTTGTCTGGGAAGATTTTGCTTACTCATTCTTGGCTCCATCAGTAGTGGTATAATGAGTTCATCCCAAACTTGAGGCGAGATTTTTTTTTCCCCAACATCCTACATCTTTATCTGTGCTATATGTATACACCCACTGATACATTTACAGATGTCTATGACAGTAAATTCTGAAACTAAGCAAGTCATTGCTGTGTGACGTTCCTGATGACACAGGATATTAATAAAGATGTACATCAAGTAACAAGTATCCACATCCAGCATCATATATTTCATACTCCTACAAATGCTTAAATACTTGTTTTACACTGAGGGACAAGTCAGAGCTGACCAAACAGCTTAAAAGCCAACCACAGGTTGGTTTTCCTTCCAGTCATTTCCTAGTAGTTGTTAATTTCATTTTCCTGACTCTGTCTCCACACTAAAAACCAAAGATTTTACATCAGTCTCTACAGGAGATAACAAGGACAAACTATTTTCTCTCCATCTGTACTCTACTTCATGAACTGGGTATCCAGCAGCATGAGGGCACTGACATGGGTTTATAAGAGACTATAAGCATATAAGTACTACAGCAGCCCCAATGGTGAGCTGTGTCCAGTTTCTCATGTCACAGGAAGGATCATGCACAAATATGACTAAATGCTACCTTTGAAGCTCCTTAATCCTGGAAATAAGCAGTTTAACCATTCCCAGCATAACTTACTTTGCTGCTGCCTAGCAGTCTAACTCCAGTGAGCTGGGGTAGCTGGGGATTTTGGCAATGCCTTAATGTCCTGTCCAAATCCTTTATTCTCTGGGGAGGAGACTAGGGATACAGTATCTTGACAATATAGCGCTTCACTCCGGTATTTCCAGCTGTGAAGGTATTATCCATTATCCTTTAGAAATCAACCAACCTTGGAGATCAGGTAAAGGGACGAATTTAGCTAGACCTGTGATTTCTTATTCCGGCATTGAGGTAAAGCAGCAGAGTAGAGCTAAGGATGTTTCACAGTAATTTGAAAAGGTCAACATTTTCTTGTTTGTTAGAGCCTCTCTGCAGTTACTTTTTGGGGGATAATATTGCAGTAGGTTGGTCTTAAGATTTAAATGAGGCATAGGTTGGCATTTTGGAAGTGCACCCTGAGGGTCTGGAAGGATATGGAGGAAAAGCAAAGATACTGCTTTGCAGAGATTACCACTAGCAAAAGCTCTGCAGAACCCAGCTAACACATCTACCACCCGGCTGGCACTGCCAGACCTGATGTTCAGAAACATTCTCAAGCCCAGGTAGTCATCAACAACTGTAGATGGTCTGAAAAAATTCCAACTGCTCAGAGTAGATGTTTCCTGAAAAACAGCACTGGAAGGAGGACTTCAACTTCTAATAGGGAAAGAAATTACAACACAATTATTTCTCGTCATGTCTGTAGTCACAGCCCCTAGGGTTTTCTTTCCTTGGTCAGCTATGTATCCATGCTATTATTTATTCTGTTTCATTCAAGAAGAGTGACCACAGACACAAAATTCTGGGAGAGGAAAATGGCACATAGCATTTGCACACTGTTTGCCTGCTTCCATATGTGCGTGCGGTATATCTGTATAGGACTGTATGGGTGGAGAACAGAGCAATTTTCTTCCCCTTTTGTAAGTTTGCTGAAATTACTTGATTTGTTGAAAGTCACACAGAGCAGGACGTAAAAAATACTGGGCTAGGATTCAGAAAACTTGGGTTTAAATTGCCACAATCACTGAAATACAGAGAAAAGAGAGTCTTTGGCAAACCGCATCATTTGTGCAAGCAATCTGGGAACAAGCAGCAAATCTGTGATAAATCTGGCAAAGCCAATTAGAAGTTAGTGAGCAGGCAACTCTGCAGTAGAAGTAGCTGGTTTTGTCTAATCCTATGATACACTGTTACTGTAATACCTCACTAGAAGAAACCCTGCTTTGTCAGTCCTTGCAACCCTACATCAAAAAGTATCAGCCCAAGAAGTTTTCCAGAATTCATCAAATCCATGAGCCCAAAGAACAACTTCAGTTACTTCTGCAAGGGGCACTGTTGTCATCTTATTGCAAAGGTTCCCATACCTTCTCGGTGATTTCTCATGGGCAGCTCCCCACAGCACTGACTCCTTCATCACAGCCAACAAACTCCAGCCCTCTTCACAGCCAGCTACCCCACTCTTTTGTAGCACTCATCTTCTTACTGGACACAGCTGTAGCCTGTTAAGGGCAGGTCTGTTCCTAATCCTTTGTGATTAGTACAGCTGCAACTCCTCAGGTGTGAGATTGCCTTCTGCACTATTCTCTTATATTCTATCCCTTCACAGGGCACTGATAAAAAACCAAAATCAAGACTTCTAGCCTGTCAGCTATAAAACAAGGTACTACCTATGCAGTATTTGCAATGGAACAGCTAGATTTTTTAAAAATTATTATTATTGTTGAATAGTATTGAGATTGACTTTGGTGCATAAAGGATCACCATTCCCCCAGGGTCCACAAGCTAACTTCAGAAGCAGGATACTAATGCTTCAGAGCATGGCCTCCCTGCAAAAGATCGTCAATAATTATACAAACTGTCTGTTCAGTGGTGCCTGGACCAATATAACCACTTACTATTGTGTTCTCTTTCACATACTAACATGCACACTCAAGTCATCAACCAGCAGCAGCATGGTTGAGTTGTTATTAATCTGACCAGAATGGAAACAACAATCAAATCCTTTATATGAGAACACCAACTTCCATACAATTTCTTAAAGCTCTTTACTTTTTGTTTATTTCTCATTAGCCCACAAGGTGTTTGTAAAATGATTCATGCACAAGGCAGCAAACTACAAAATCCTGAAGAATAAAAGTTGAAAGCTCCATTTTTTTAGGAACTTCATCTTGGAAAATCATTGGGAAGCTTTGTCATTTGCCTTCTGGATGTTTTTATTTCTTGATAATACCAGCTTTTTATCTAGGTTACAGAAATATACATCGCCCGTATTGTGGCAAGCACCACACAAACACATAATGAATCAACGATCCTTTCTTCTAAGAGCTTATATACAAACATGAACGCTGTGAGAAATTTAAAGGCATTGCCAAAGTTTAATACTATGTGTAGGTAAAGCATTAGGAAGAGCCTAGAATATTTCAGCAGTATTGCCATTTTGTAGTTTAGACTGAACAGCAAGAGCAATGTTTAAATCACAGGAAGCAGTTTGGCTGGTCATAATGACCTCAGATACCAAGTATTCTGAACAAAATACTTCGTATCCCAGCAACCCCCAAATCGCTGTTAAAATCTTAATCCTACTGCTTTACATATGATATGAAAACTTGACCTTTCATACTAATAACACCTGATGAATAGGCTAAAGTTGCAACAAAATTCAACACTATCCACATTTATAAATTAACATTTTTCATGTGACTAATTAAGCACATTTTTAAAAACATGCATGTGCATTCATATGGGCCTGAATAACTATGCACACATACACAAATATTTTTCAGCTCCAGCATTTGTGTGAGCCTTTAGCTAGCTTTATCCTGTCTTATATAGTAATGATATCTGCAGAGATAAAGAGTGAACCTTTACAAAGAGAATGCCTTTAATCAGTCTTCTAATCAGAGTTTGAACTAATGAGGAAAGTCTCAGTGCAATTGAGTTAGCTCTTGCTTAACTACATCTGACATTTCAGAATAGATTAGGTTCTAATGGTCTATGGCAGAGCTTTCTCTTTAGAAACCTTGGGATGTCATTAATAAATATTGGCCATCATACAGGGACTCTACACCTCTGTAGTTGAGACAAAACATCTTATAGGAAATCACTGCCTACTGTGTCGTGAACCACATCAGTGAAGCCAGGCGCAACATCCATCAAAGATTAAAAGAGCAGAAAACGAACACTGCTGTGACCAAACACTTGAAATCATGTGCCGACTGCCACAAACAATTAGAATTCAGCAGGGGTATTCTCAGGCATTCACAAATCATGACTGCAGGAGACCTCAGGAAATGGGGCCACGATTAACCCATCCTGCTGTCCCCAGCCAAAACAACCAGCTGGTTCAGGGAAGAAGCTGCTAGTTTTCTTGTCATGAAAAAGCCTAATTTTACTAAAATCTCACCTTCTAATCATGATGTGAAGCCTAGTCTTTTATACACAGAAACTTACAGTTACAGAGAGGAAGAAATTGGAGTGCAATTCTGGATTTGAGCAAGGAAGGAGATCTACTTTAGGGTTCTCATTTGGCAGCAAGAGGAATACCTCGAAGGCTGCAGTTTTGGGGTCTCCAAGGAAGGCAGCTGCTCTTGTCCTCCAGTGTCTAGTGACAATCCCAACACATCTTTGTGGAGCACCAATAAGCTCCATCTGTTAGGACCCATCTCATCCTTATGGCCAAATCTGTTTACTACAGGAGACAGGTTGGAGGTGACATTTGCTGATTGTGGGTAGGTAAAAAACAACAGAAAGCCCTTTGAGCACAAAAGCATGTAAAAAAATTGTACAAACTGAAGAGTAAAATTCTCAGGTTTTAATAACATCACAAAACCAAACAAATAAACAAGTAAAAAAACCCGCCAAACCAGAAGGCCAGACTATTTGGAATTCTATAGACACACAAAATTTATGTAAAATCTCCTCTTTTTCTCCTACTTTTTATTTTAAAATGGGTCAGTTAAATTTAGCCCTTTATTCTCAAAACTGCTGCAAGACTCCTTGAGACAACCTGAGAACTGAAACGGGAACTTTCTTACCTGACAACTTTCTTACCTAACATTTGAAAAAAGCATAGAATTGGATTTTCAACAAAACAATAACTCAAAAGGGCTGGCCTTGCTGGCTAGCACAGACCCACTGCCTATCAAATACCTGTCACTTGCCTTACCCCATCCAGCCATCTTTCCTACAGCCTCTTTACAATCTGGTTCATTGCAGACTCCTCCTGCAACACCTCAGTAGCTGTAGCTGGCTGCAGACCTGTTCAAGACAGGAGCTTGCAGAAGAAATAGCTTTGTTCCTTCTTGAGAAGTTTTAGAGTCTTTAATGTACATTTAAAGGCTCCCAATACTCTCACATGCAGGCATATTTGTTGGGAAAGGCCTGACACTCTGCCTGAATCCAGCTAGAGCTGAGAGCACCCAGTACCTTAAAGTCCGGCATGCTAAGAGGGCTCTCAGGGCTGGGCAGGCTCAAAAGCAATGAACACCACCGATGTCAGTGCAAGTTTTCCACTGCACTCCACTTTGTAAACCTGTTGTTTACAAAGGTACTCACTAGAAAAAATGATCAAATGGTGAGGAGAGATATATACAGAGATGTAGGCAAAGAATAATTAAATGCAGTAATTGGCTGTAGTGCAAAGGAACATGGACAGGCTTCAACATGCCTCCTATATTGTGAAACACTTGGGCAAGTATGGGGTGGTTTGTTTTGAGAATTGCCAATAACTACATTCCACAGATCCACACAAACTAGATGACTAACTGGCAAACAACATTAGAGTTTTATAGAACTTGCAGTTTTTGGAAATGAGCCCTGTTTAGAGCTCTTATTTCTACAGTTCATTTATTTATCTTCTAGGAGAACATTTGATTTTCTGCCTATGTCCTTTCTGTTCTTTATACACCTGTTCACTGGGACGTAGGGAAACCAGATCTTTGCAGACCATGAAGATTAACAGGTCTTTCCAGGTTAGTTCTTCATGAGCCACAGGAGTGATAGGACACAGACTCACCCTATTTAGGGAACAAGTATACAGAATACTTGAGATAAGACACCAAGATCTCATTAACTCATTATCAGTTCTTACATTGCAAGCACCATGAATAGTTCAGATCATTGGCTACACAATGCACAGAGGCAGAGCCTGGGATGAGGGCCAAAACCAAAGAGCTGGCTAAAATCAGAATACACTGAAAAGATAACTGGCCTAATCATTCTCCAGCTCTTACTGCCTGGGCTGCTTACCTAGAGGCAGCTCCAAAAGCACCTTCTGAGTTATTGATTAGAGCCTGTTAACTCAGCAGCAGCATGATGGTAAAGTCCTCCCACATGAACTACTGCTGCAGAAGGATTGCAAAGGAATGCCACGGCCCCCACTTCCATTTCACAAACCTGATAGCCAGACAGACCAACAGATTTGCCCAGGCTATTTCTCCAAGAGGATTTACCTCTTCAGGCTTCCTTGAACCTGGGATCCTGTCGTATAAGGCAGGCAGGCTCTACTGTACAGGTCAGTGGCGTTTAGAATTAAATTACAAGGTAATTACACTGACCTTCCTTAAATCAATATTTTTGTGCTTAAGAATCATGCAGATGTTTCTGAAGTTATTGGTGGGGGGAGAGAGTGAGTGTTAAAAAAAACTATTGCATTACACAGAGGGAATTAGAAGAGGAAAATGAATATTCATGCATGCATTCCTTCCTGCTTGAGTAAAAGGAAAATAGAGTAAACATTCTTCTGATAGCAGGATTCACAGGTTTTGGAGTCCAAACCAACTTCCATTCAAATCAGTGAATAGATACCAGCAGGAGTGTAATCAGACCTCAGATTATTCTTACGATTTATATACAAAATAATAGTACCGCATAATTGAGCCTGGTAAATTAATAATTTTAGTACTTGTGACACAGGAAAGGGATACAAATATGTGACTTTTCCAATTCATAGGCTCTCATTTCTATATAAAGGCAGAACAGTCCATATTCTGAATAAATGTGTGTTCCCAAGATTTGACACATAAATTTTGTCTCTGAAAGCAATAGCCACAAAGGTAAGTACAAAAGTGATAAACTTCCAGACCATTCAAGCAGTATTTTATTTGGAGATAGTGTTATGTGAGGTTCCAACTGGGGGCTCTCTTCCCCAGTTCAGTGTTTAAACCAGTTTTGTTAAACTTGTCAACCTGTACAGATTAGTGTCATTTCTACCCAATGACACAGCTGAGCATGAGCAATTCTGCAGCAGACACACACATTTCTGCCATTACTGGGAGTGACCAGAATAGTTTCAACAAGAAGTTTTGAATGAAAGCAAGTATATTAAAGAAAAGCTGTTTCAAATATTTTCACTTTCTCATGCTGTTTAAAAAAAATCCCAGTTTTCAGTCTCTTGATTTTTTTTATGATAACAAAATGAAAGTGAGGGGATCACAGTTTATTTCCTCTCAATGTCTGAGGCATTGGAATGCACTGAGCCCTTTAAAGTTCCGCTAATTCCCAAATAATCTGTAAACAAATACACTTATACATTAACAACCTGGTTTTCTCTCCCACACAACCATTTCTCATCAATTATTGCCAACATGATTAACATTTTCCACTTTCCTGCCCTGAGCCATTTATCTCTCTATTTGCAATCAATCCATTCCAGAGTGTATCAGGAATCCATGCTGCCTCAGGAATATTCCAGAATTTGTGAGAAGACACAAGAGGACCTGTCTGCTCTTTCTGAAAAACATCACTTTTTTCTTGTACTGCCATATTTCTGCAATGCACTAAGCCAATAAATGCACTTCCATATTGCTCAAATATCTTTAAGTAGAAAAAATGGTCTAAGTCATAATCTATAATTTAAGATCAAATCATAAAAAGCATGAAGGAAATTATTAGGCAGTTTATTTGGCATTTTGCTAAAACATGGAAATGATGGAGCCTTATGCTTAATCACCAGGCAGATGGGAGAGGTTTCTTAACACTATTCAGGTTAGCTGTAGAACTCATTGCCACAAGATATCGATTCTTGAAATGCACACTTAAAAAAAAAAAAAGAAAAAAACCAAATCTATGTGTGAGAAAAAAAATAAAATTAGGGACTATTAAATCTACCAACCCAGCCATCTGCTCCTTGCCAAGCACTGCAATAGTATAGCAGGAAAGCAGTCAATATACTTCTCTTTTTCTCCTAAGCATCCATGACTGATCACAGAGAGACAAAAGGACTGGGCTGAAAGGAGCTCTGGTGTCCCCAAGCAAAGCTGTTGCCATACAGGCAGATGCCCCAGTCCTAGATGAGGCTGCCTTTAATGTCTCATAACAGGGAAGCCAGCCCATAGCAATAGCACAAAAATGCTGGAATTCAGTGACTGTCTCCCAAGCTAAAGATTTCTTACATGCTGCAGATGAAGTAATGGAAAGGCCATAAAAGCTAGAGAGCATGAGGAAAATTCCTGTACAATGTGCCTCTCCCTACATCTGCCTCAGGCTTTTAAAACTCATTTCCATAGTAATTTCCTTCTCAACTTGACATTGCTTTGCTCCTAGTTCAATGAATACTTCCCCTGTTTGGTGAAATTCCTGCTAGGATACAGGATGTGAGCACTTAATACAGTTTGCATTCAAATTATGTTTCTATGCTTTCTTTGGGATACATAGTTTTAGATTCCACAGTACTGGTCAACAGAATTGCTGAAGCAAATAGTCACTTCCTAGAATACAGTATGAATTCTCAATTAGGTTATAACTTAACATGTGCCCATGCACATTAAAAAGTAAACAAGAAGCTTGCCATGCACTGCACAAGAATCAAATCTCAATTGCTGTCTTTGAGTGTAGGCTGCTCAAGCCCAGCCATATAAATTTCTTCCTGATTTCATAAACCAGCATCATTCAGTTGTCACTGGATGTATCAGGAGGGATAGAGATTCTTGCAGCCAAACCTACAACCTGTGATCTCACACAGTAGCATAGTTCTCACTGCTGGACAGGCATGTAAATCCATAATTTCAGCCCAAAAAACTAGACTTGCTTTGATCTTC
>NW_005054298.1:24814714-24818182 GCF_000277835.1 Geospiza fortis | reverse complement strand
AAAAGAAAAGAAAAGAAAAGAAAAGAAAAGAAAAGAAAAGAAAAGAAAAGAAAAGAAAAGAAAAGAAAAGAAAAGAAAAGAAAAGAAAAGAAAAGAAAAGAAAAGAAAAGAAAAGAAAAGAAAAGAAAAGAAAAGAAAAGAAAAGAAAAGAAAAGAAAAGAAAAGAAAAGAAAAAAAAAGAAAAGAAAAGAAAAGAAAAGAAAAGAAAAGAAAAGAAAAGAAAAGAAAAGAAAAGAAAAGAAAAGAAAAGAAAAGAAAAGAAAAGAAAAGGTTATCTATTGAAGCACTGCAGCTAGAAACAAGAAATAGAAAAACTTACAACTTATTCCCTCTCTTTTCTGCTCCAGCCATACACTCCCATACACTCTTACTCCATTTGTGTTGGCTGTGGTATTCATTTCATTTGTGGAAGAGCTGATTCAGCTCACTAAACCAGCTAAAGTATATCCCAGCCAAGGAACAAACATGTGAATAGAACTCAGACATTAAAAAAAAAAAAAGAAATAAAAAGAAATTCCTTCTGTAAGAGATCACATTGAAAGCAACTGGATGTTGGACTATGCAAAACTTCTTGAAAGTGTCTGCTTTTTGCAGAACAGTTCAGGTTTGTCAAAAATGAAGACTGTCTTCAAGTCAAATATCAAAAATTCAAAGAAAACATGGAAATCAGCCCCAGAAGGGATGGAATAGCACACTGTTCTGATCAGTGTTTCCATGAAAGATTCCTTCTCTTGCTTCCTAGAGCTCACAGCTGAAAGTTCTCCAGGTCACAAAGGCTGCTATGGCAGAGCACAGGCACAGGAAAGAGCAGAACTTTAGAGAAAATCCAAGGCACTTGAAACTCTAAACAAACCCACTGTTTGTTAAGAACTGATGTTAAGAACAGTGCTATTAACATCTCTCATCTTCAGAGTGAGAAATCCCATTCCACTTTCTATGGAAGCTATTTCCCTGAAAGAAAGAAGCCCCACAATTACAAGAAACGCGTATATATTTTGCATGCCACATAGCAGGCATTGTTCTGAACTTCACAGATTCCTGAAGAATGACAAGGCTTACAAACATGGAGAATTCAAGGAAGCATTGATTTGACTGTCACTGCTAGCTGTGACTACAGGGCACAGAGACTCTCTCAAGTATACACGATCCAATGTTTGTGGCTGTGTGTGGCAAAGCTCTGTAGAAAGGAAGCACAGTTGCAATGGAACCCATTTAAAAGCATTATGAGGAAACATTCCTCCCCCACAGGGGCATCTGGAGTGCAGGGACTTTTTTCCATGATAAGTCTCCCAGTAGGAGGCACTGACCTGTTTTTATCTGCCATTCATCTTTGGGCCATCTCCCATTCTTTCAGAGCTAAACAAGGATATGCGAAGAGCCAAGATGTTAAAGTAAAAGGCTTAATGCAAATAGCTTTTTTTCCTCCCATCCCATCTGCCACAGACTCGGAACAAGATGTGGTAATAGAAGAACATAGAAAGGTCAGAGGATTTTGGGAGGGGGGTAGGTGTTTGATGCCTCTGTAGTCGGAATAGCTTGTGAAATGGTCTCAGGGGTCATAACTTAAGCATGGCACATAAAAGGTGTACAACTGAGACAAACCAGTGATCCATCTGGTCCAGGATCCTGTCTCTGACAGTGGATAGTATTGGACACTTCCCAGGAAGGGGCAAAAGCGGACAAATTACAGAGTTATGAGTGTTCAGCTAGTGGACTGCCTGGTTTTAAGGAAAAAGTTATTTTTGAAAACTACTAGTTAGAGATTGGTCTCAAGCTCAAGGTCCCAGAATTAAAATATATAACAAATACCTATGTGCACTTTTTTAGGAATTAAGTTTTTAACTCTGTGAGTACTTAGTGATTTGAAAATAAGAGGAAACTTCAAAGTGCACTATTACTTCTTTAGAATTGCAGACAGCAGCAAAGTGCAGAAAAAGCTATGCAGGGGCATTTGTAAGTTCATTCCTGGGGCTGATCTAGGCACCTGGGGTAATGACATTTGAAATGCAGCGATAGCGAGGGGTGTGACTAGAAATATGCCAAGGAAAAGCACATAAAGCCCCACCCCATGCTGCAGGATGAGCAGGGTTGTTCTGTGACATCGTTACCATGCTGTAACTGGGCTGTATGTCTAAGGCTATATTCTTGTTAGAACATGATCAAGGTCTCAGCCACACTGCATATTTTAATCGTGCTGTAATTGCACCAAGGGACAACTGTAGGAAAACCAGGTCCTATGATACAGACATTTTTGAGGTGGAGTCAGACAGAGCAAGAGGATATCCAGGAGTAGAAACGACAGCACAGTTGAAGTGCCTTAGGGGAATAGACTCATGTCTGCCAGAAAGTCAGAATAAAATGGGGCTTGGATAAAAATCCCATTATAGATTTGTCAGTGCAGCAGTTTAATAGGTTTACTTACAGGTGCAAATTAATTGAAACCTGCTGTGGTTAAAAATCAATCAAGCAGTATGCCTTCTTGTGGAAGGAAAAAAAAGCATATATATATATATATATATGGCCTATACATATAAGCATACATATACACCCTATAATAACAGCAGAGAACTGGCCAGACTTCTCCAAGCCAGTATCAGAGACTTTTTGACTATCCTTACTACAGTATTCCTCTGCAAAAGCACAGGTTTCAATAGCTGGCTATTCCCTCAAAAGCACTGGATCGATCTTTATCATCTTACCTTTACCCAGTAGGCTGTTCCCAGTAAACCATGGTGCCACTCTTCTCCACAAAACTGTTTTTACAAAAAAAGTGCTGCAGAAGGGAGTCAGACCAAGTAAGCTAACTGTGCTTATAAAGGAAAAACAGGGAGACAAAAAAGAGGGGGGGAAAAAAGAAAAAGGATACAGAGATAAGAATTAATATCATACAGGCTAAGAAGGCACTCCTTTGAAAACAACAGAAATTAAATTCTTCAGACGTTGGATCAGGCCAAATGTGCTTTAGTTCTATGGTGCTAAGAACTTGACAGGTATCTTTATCCACTGTCATCTCTGCTGACCAGCTACTTATTCATTAACTGCTCTTCTTTATGCATGTATTTATCCGCACTCTACTAGCCAAAGGTTCAATTATTTATCAAGCTGAGACAAAAGTTGGATTTCAGAGTTCAATAAAAATTATAAATAGAGCTAATACATGACCAAACTGCAGCCTTGAGAATTATCTCCAAGTTCTAAAATATATGAACCATCAAGCAGGAAGGAGTTAACAGGATCTGATTTGTCTTTGTGCAGCTTTACAGCAACCCATACTGCCATCTACACAAAGAACCAAACACAAGTAGTAATGCTGTTGTTTTATGTTTAATGTGCAAAAGTGCAAATACAGGATGCAGGATGACAGAATATGTTGGCAGGAACATCTGCATTGCTGTGATCCAGAAGCAAATGCTAACTTAGGAAGTTCAAGCTCCTAATTAAGAAAGTACTCCAATGTGGGGCTCTTTT
>NW_005054298.1:24766431-24814693 GCF_000277835.1 Geospiza fortis | reverse complement strand
CCATTACTGACCACGGACTGAGATAGAATTCTGGCCTCTTGATCAACCTGATATTGCTACTCTTGTGGTGGTAAGTGATATTTATATGGATTTTAAAAGAATATGAAAAGCTCTTCAGTCAGCTGAACTTTCTTTGAACAAGACTACAAAGCAAGAAATAAAGATGACATAGTGCAGGACACTTGACACCTTAGCTTTGTATTTTACAACAGATACCAGAAACTGAAGTCACCTAGAAATCGCAGAAGAGTCACCCAGGGTTTTTCATACTTCCCAAGAAACATCTGAGATAACAGTGAAACTCCAACAGAACTTCTCATCACGCCTTCACTTGTTCAGATGCAGACCCAGCTGAAGAACAGAACTTAGGAAGCAGTTGCTACAGAGAAGTAAGCTACATCCAAACATCTTGGGAAGCATCTAGCCTAAGACTGGGAGAAAGGTATTGCTCCAATCCTGAATTGCATCCAAGCAGAGTCAGCTTTTGAACTCTCAATCTGAAGGCATTTCAGAACAGGTGTCTAAATTGCACCCAAGGGTGTGTCAAAGCTGCTTCCTCAGCTCTCCGGGTCAAAGTGAGGTAGTGTCTTCCCATACTGGACAAACTTTTAAAAAATTGTATCAGATAAAACACCCCAAATTTCAGACTGTTTTTCCAAAGCTTGCTTGAATCAGCCAGGTCTCTTTAGCAAGTAAAAATGGGCTTGAATCTCTTGCAACAACACCCTTACTTGAAGCAATCAGCCACTTCCAAAAGTTTTGCCCACTCCTGAGCAGCATGTGAGGGCAGCCATCACAGAGGAAGAAAAGGAAGCACCTGGGAGAACCTAGAAACCAAAAACATATTCAACATGATGGGCAATCATGCTGTACACCAGAATCCTGTTGCATTGCTGTATAAGATAAAATAAGTTCCCAAAACTGAAGGGCGGAGGAAAAGAAAAAAATAAATAAAAAATCAGCTTTTGGCCGAAGCTGCACCTACTTTGTGTTGGTTGGAGCAGTCTGCAGCCACCCTTATCTCAAATACTGAGGTGTGGCTCATGCAGCCAGCACGCCCTGACATGAAACACACATCAGATCTGAGCACTTGCTTATCAGATCAGAATGAAGCACTGCTTGCTGGGACCTGTAGTCTCTAAGGCCATATCTCTTTTTAAAAAAGACAGACAGCCACAGGGCACATCACAAAACTGAGGATTGCATGTGGCCCTCCCACGGTTAGTTTCCAACATCACACACTGCCAGAAAAAAAAAGATCAGATTTGGAATCTGGGCTGCCAAGGCTACAAAGACAAAAAATATTATGAAGATATGTTTCTCAGCTTAGGCAAAACTGAGAAAGAAAACAGCTGTGATAAGCAGGTCCTTCAGCAGCTACGTTGCACACTCGTCCATTTATCCACGCACATATTTACAAAGCAATGGCCATGTCTTTCACGGCAACCAACATTTACACAAAAAAAAAGAAGGGTAAGAAAACACCTCTGCTTCCACCAAAAAAAGAAGAAAAAATACCCCAAAACCAAAAACAAACAAAAAAAACCCCACCTAAACCACAAAAAAAGCCAAGTCTTAATTGCTAATCTGATCATCTCCTCCTTTCACAACAAAAGAGTTTAATATCACCAGTCCAGAAAATTGGAGATATGTCTGCTAGTCCTCTGGGTCACAAGAAATAGGACAAAAGGAAATAGTCTTGAGTTGCACCAGGGGAAGTTTAGATTGGATATTACAAAATAATTCTCCACAGAAAGGGTTGTTAAGCATTGAAGGAGACTGCCCAGGGAAGTGCTGGAGTCACCATCCCTGGAGGTATTTAGAAGGGCACATGTGGCACCTTAGGGACATGGTCTAGTGGTGAACTCGTCAGTGCTGGGTTAATGGTTGCACTCAATGATCTCAAAGGTCCAACCTGAGTTTTCTAATCTAAACAATTCTGTGATTCTATATCTGCATCTCAACTCCTTCTTCTCCAGATAAATAAGCCCATCACTTGAGTTCCACATCTGGTAGTAGTATATTTGGAGTTGGCCAGAGGTTTTTGGTTTGGTTTGGTTTTTTTTAAACAAATCCCTTTAGATTTAAATTAGTTTTATATAGATAGCTGGACAGCTTTTGGGATATATTACTGAAGATGCATGGGCCTTTTTACTTTTTTTGTGAATAAGAAAATAGAAATACCTAGGGAAAGGAAAAAAAAACCAGAACAAAAAAAACCAACAAACCACAATCGGCAGTTTGTCAACTGGAAACAGAGCAAGAGAATTTTTCCATGTACACTGCAGTCCTACTTTTGCCTTTACTTCATCTCCAGGCCTCCTCAGTTTCCCTACTCCTCCTGCCTGCACTTTCACAAAGTTTTGGAACTACAGGGGACCATCAGGAGCCAGTTTCTCAACCTGCACCTATAACATAGGTCAGAGTATTTAAGTCTTTGCTTGTGCCTTTCCTCCCCTGGGTAATGACTACTGTCCCCATCTGCCTGTACGCTCAAGCACACTTCTCATTCAAGAGGAATAATTTGCATAAGCCTAATGACATCTACTCCCAGAAAAAGCACATCAGATCAACAAAAAGGAAATTCACAGCTGCTTTCTTAAATATTTTGACATATTAGAAGAAAAGGAAAGTCCAGAAAACATAATAAAAATACTGTAGTATGATGCAAGTTATTATAATCATCAGCATAGTCAATGAGTTTACAGTGTCACCTAAGAAATCCAGCAGAAGAAGCTCATTAAATAGGTGTTCATCTTCTCACAATAATTGTGAGTGTCAGATGTATATCTAGAAACAAAAATTAGAGGCTTTAGGGCTGGATTCCACACACATGCAATTCCTGATCAACTTTGTATGAGCAGCATTCATTGACTGGTATGAAAGAAACTCCAGTTCCTTTAACAGACATTGCTTATTTGAATAAAATGCCTATTACTAATTATTCATCAAAGATAGTTAAGAGAGAAGAGGAAAATCTCCTGTGGAAAAGCCCATCATGAAATGAAAGAGGAACGGTACATCTAGTTCATATAGGCAAGATACACAATTTCTTCCCCAATTTCTAAGATTAGAAATGCTAAAACAAACATTAGCAAGTGCTCCTAATTTGACTCCAGCCTGGTGAGCAATTCTAATTGGCAATTGCCAGTTCAGTACTGCACAAGGGTGGAAAAGTATATTTTATTTGTCAGGTTCCTAACAGCAATAAAGATTTGAAGACGCCACTCAGTTATTGTGCCTTTTGACTTGGCTGAGTGCAGTCTTCTCAAAACAATACAAAGAGATACTATGAACACAGACCTTTAAAAATTATTTTTTCCAAGAAACTGGTTAAGGGAGTGAAGCACAAAGACACTGACTTGTTCTCATTTCTTTTGCTTCTGGAGCTCTTTGTTACACATACAAGTCAAAGACCAGAGGCCATGAGAAAGAGCTGATCTCATTTCTGGGCCAGAAGGTCCAGCTAAGCAGCACCAGATGGCCACTGGAGGCTGTCCAGGCATACACCAAGGTAGCTTCACCTGGTCCCCAACAGGCAATCACAGCTCTGGAGGAGAGGAAGGCAGGAGAAAGGATGAACACAAGCATGACAAGAAAAGAGACTACATCAAAGAGACTGCCTTTGCCCAATGTTAGTCACACTGATTTATTTTCAGTTACAAATCTAACAAATTTCTAGCTACTCACAACCAAATGTCATCCCTCAGCAAATGTCATCTGATTGCAAGCACATCAGAGAGTCCAAAATAACTATCAATTACTGTTCAGATGACAGCAAAATCTAATTACCATCTCTGCTGCAGCATTATACCAATGCTTTCAAAGACTCAAGATACTAAGCACATTTAAAAAATAAGACTTTATGTACATGTAATGCTTTCAAATGTTTGTTGAATTGTACACATTTCTGTAAGATGTGAAAGGCATTGCACATGCGTTTGATGCTGCACTGTACCAGAGAAGTCAGGGGAAGTTTCAGCAGACAGAATGCACAAACTGACCAGGAACTAAGTCAGAAGGGCGAGTGCTCTGTATGTGCCCTATTGAATGGCACAGCATCCCTCAGCAGCTCAATTACATGCATTTTACAGCTTTTAGGAAAGATAAATCACAAGCAAAACTATTTACACCATTCAAATTAACTCATTTAAGGCTATTTCAAGTGTGTTTGTGCTCCTATACAACTATTTAGGTGACTGAAATCGCCGCAGATTTTCTATAAAAATTAAGTGGAAAACCCTAGCAATTAATACTGCCTCGTTAAAACTTTTATAATAGCAAATAAGTTGTTTCTGAAAATGAAGCCCTGACTGAGAATAGCCATAAAAGAACAGTAAGAGTCGTTGTGCCCTAATACTTCACAAGTATTAAGGTCAGTAAAACAGAGATTGTTTTCGTAAGTTAGTGATCGACATTAAAAATTCAGTATTCACCAGTGCACACATTACCCAGTGGAATATAAGACAGAACAGTTCTTATTTCTAAGAGCAAAGGAAAAACATGGTGTCTATTATCATTCTCTAAAGGATACTATAAAAATACCTTTCTACATGCCCCCATAAATCCAGTAGCAGATCCATAAGTTCAATTTTGCAGTAATACCACAATTGTTACTTTTGTTTAACAAACACTATTTGAATCTCTATTAAGTTACTACAATTGCTCATCTTTTCAGATCATTAATTCTTAAAGAAAAAGCCCCACCTGCAAATGCCTGCAAAAGTAGAGATTGATGAGATAGCCACAGATAGAGATTAACCATGTGGAAATCCCAAATTACTTTACATATTTATTAGTTTCTAAAGACCTTCACTGCACTATTAGTTATTTGTTTTTCCTGTTTAGAAGCATATCTTATGCAGCATTTCTTTATTTTCTCTGCTATGGCCTTTCTGCTGAAGATGATGAGATATATACCCAAAAATAACCATTCTAGCATAAGGTCTCCCGCCACCTATAGCCTAAGGAAAGATCTGGCATGCCAGGAGAGCAGGCCCAGTGTTAAAGGTCCCAGCAGCAGTGATGTCCTTCCAGACAGCACTCCCAAAGCTGTCCCCAAAGGGATTGCAGACAGTGCCCTTCTGGAAAAGAAAAAGTAAAGCCACTGCTGTATGTTTATCCTATGAAAGGAATCTATAATTGCTCCTTTTCTAAAAGCTATGGAGATCAGTGTGATACTTTTAGTAGGAGTCCTGTCAACTTTAGGAACTTTTTTTTTTTTTACTTGTATGCAAAGGGGAATAGAGTGGGGACTTATTTTTGTAAGTTCACATGGGCCAGATGGTAATGAAAGAGCAGGAAACCCAAGAGGATTAGAACTCCTTTATATACCCCATATATACACATCTTTTTGTATTCCAATATTCCCACTAGCACAGTTGTAGGGCATCCAACCATAGGTTTGAGTTTTCCCTTCTTTCCAGTGCACAAGACAGAGTACCCCAGCCCCAGCTCAGCGCTGGACCCCCTCCCGATCAGAACCCAAATGCACAGAACTGCCTGAGGGAGAGATGACAGCATCTTGCATGGCACCAACCCCATAAACAGATCCATTGCTACAGGCTGTCACGTGCCAGGTAAAATACCTGGCACATTTGGTGTGGAAGTGAGGGTATTGCGTGAGAAGCAGGAAGCCAGCAGTGCTTTCAGCCATATAATGGATGAAAGCAGGGCTGGTAAAAGCTGCCACATTCACTGCAAAGTGTGTCAAATTCTGGCACAGAGTCGATTGCATATCTAATGCTTGATATGCAGAGCTTGGCAAATCTTGGTGAGAAAGGGAATAAGTCACTGAGGAAAACAACATTTTCCCTCCTTTCTTTTCCTGGTATTTTGCATTATCCTGCCATTGTACTGACACATACTCTGTGTTGCCTCCTTATATTGGTAAAAGGGTTTGTTCTGAGTTTTAACAGGAAGAGACAGGGCAGTTCATATAGCAAAGCCACATGCCACCAAAAACTGTTTTCTCTTACTGTGTTTTTCAAACTTTATCAGTTACTTGGTTTGGTACCTGAACATCAACTGTGACCTTCGCTTCTCTTGTATCACTTGCAATGGTGAAGATCTCAAAGGTCAAATTATGCCTGCAGTTACACACACAGTTCATGTTGCACTCACAAATGATACAGGGAAAAACTCAGTGGGGTAGGGGAAATGGCGCAATGTAACAAGCTGTTCTTTGTTACTTCCTTGGGCAATGTGCAAAGCTGGCAGCCAGAAAGTCTGTTTTAACTGAGTTTCTTACAAGACCATTTTCTATGATTCAAAGGAAGTTCTACAGTCAGTGATAGTCAACATTTTCACAACTTCTATATGACTTCTGTACATTCTTCTGTGTTTTGTGGGCATATGTGCCTATGGAGGATCAACTTTGCTTAATTTTTCTTATTCCATACAGAAGGGAAACACTTTTGCTCGTGGACTTTCTGCCTCTCAGTCAGTCTCACTCTAGAGGCCTGGCCCCACACGCAGAGAAGAACTGGAGTCAAAGTAAAGGACTATCTCTTTCCTTGGGCTCTGCTGAAGACAACCTTTACCTGCAAGCAGCTACATCCTCACAAATAATTATTCTCCTACACTCTCTTGCAGTGGGTTTCAGAAGCAAAGAACAACTGTACACCTTCTGTATTTGATATGAGGGCCTTGTATGAACAACAGATCAGATAATCACAGAATGCTTTTCTGAATACAATGAAGTGCCCTTTAAAGACTTCAAATTCTTTTAAAGGAATTCAAAGGGAGAGCATAGATGCTCTTCTCACTCTAAGCATGAGAAAGCATCTCAGTTAATTTCTGTTGCATTAATGAAGTCAGGCTCATGGCAGGCAAATGCACTGACAGCCTCTTTACCCAAATCTCTCAGCACACATTCAGCCATCTTCTAGCCTGCACAGGATAAAAACATATGCTCTAATTGTATTTGAGGGAAAGAACTCATTCAGATCACAATACATACCTTTTTGTTGCTAGATATCATGTTCCAAGTTAAAACTGTATTAGTAAAAATGCCAAGCCTTATTAATATAGCTCATAGCCAAAAAAGACAGCCCTAGAAGCCTCCCAGCAATATTTGTTTAGCAGAACGCCTGAGAAAAATATTTTTTTTAGGTAGAAACAATGTAACATTTCAAACAACTCACTTAAATGAACAGGAAAACAAATTCTAGCACTGTTAAAAGTGTCCCCTTCAGTAAGAAACGTCACATGCATGACACCTTAAAAATATGTGAATGTAAACAGCATTAGCTATTTCTTCTAAAAATAAGGCTTGGAGGATAGGTATTTGCCAAAGTAATACCTCTGCCACAATTTAAACCATTTTGAACCATAATTACAGCTGAAGATATCTGACATGGTGTAAAATTATTAAGCATGAATGCTATTTTGCAGCCAGGATTAGTGCTGCAGAATGTTGTTTGAGATAATAAAAAAAAAAGAGACAGATCTTTTTCAGATGCCTGGTTATGGAAGTCAAGATACTACAACCATTCAAATATTTTTAAACTACAGCAATAAACCATAAAAGGGTATGCCTTCATAAACTACTGGGATGTAATCCCAAGCAGAAAAGAACTCTGGACTATAGCGGAAATTGGGTTAGACTCTTGATGCTCTGAAATGCAAAACTAAAAAGCATCACCTTCTTATCATTTGCTAAGAAACATCTTTTAAAAGTGCATTAAACTGTAACTTACACATTTTCAAGTCTCACGTGCATATGAATAGTAACAGCAGGGCTAGGGAAAGCAGCCTTCCAGGAGATGCAACCCGGGGCAAAACAAACACAAAAGACATAGGAAAGCAGTTAATGGATTTTCTCCAGCTCACATTTACAAACATCACTGGACTAAGTAAACAGAAATTTCTCAAAATCTTATAACTTGACTAAATTTGAGGGATTTTTCACAGGTACAGCATGAGATACACTAATAATTTTTAAAAATGGCTCTTCAAAAGGGGCAATTCATAAAAAGACATCAGTTGTCTACTCCACAACACGAACACATTTCAGCTTTGTGAGAAAGTGTTCTACATTTTTTTCCTATGTTTACTGTTGGAATAATGCATTACAGCAGAAGAGGGCTTAGGTGTTGAAAAAATTGCAAGCCACAAAGCCCAGTGTTTCACTAGTTTTCAGTTACAAGCAGTACTCCTGTAAGTTCTTTAACAGCCAAAAACCCCTCCAGGTGTATCAAGTGGTCAGGACCCAACATTTATAACAGAAATCAATTTACATAATTTTTGAATGCTTTTTATTAGTTAAGTTGTATTTGAAAATGCTGAGTTACATTTCAGATCTTTCCCCCAAACTACATTAGGCATATCAACAAATAACAAATATGGAAATCAGCATTCCCATAATAAATTAAAATCAAGAACTTTAATATTTAGTGAGGTAAAATGCGATAATATGCAAATAAGTGACTGGAATACTTTAAGAGTTGTGTATAGTGCACATATTTTCTTCATTATCAAATTTTTCTAGAAAGGAGAACTTCTCTCTCTGTTCCAAGAGAGAATATTATTTTAATTGTGTTATTTGTCAATTAAATCATATCTTAAAATCTTTTCAATAATTATTTTTAAAAGTAGTTATTGAAAAATGGATAGTCTACAGTGCATGTACCCTGGAACTCTACGATCAACATTGATTATAATTTTTGTTTCCAGAAATGTTTGTCCTCAGGTTCCAAATTTAATATGCTGGTCAAACTATCTCACAAATCCAGTCCTTTTGAGCACAAGTATAAAAACCCCACAAGCATTTTCACCAAAACCAGAAAAGATAAACATTGCAAGCTTGGTAATAGCTAAAGTACGCAAGGCAGCATTTTCTCATTATTATTATCTTATTATCCAGTTTTCTCATCAGAATATTTATTCTTTAAATCTAAGTGATGATGATCATGTTTGGGGAGCAAGGAAAAGCTGGAAATGTTTTTTCTTGCAGCAGTTATCACTAACTGAACACGTCTTTCATTTCCAGTTACCATAAGTACTGTAGCTAAAGACTGTAGAAAAAGCTCCAAGCTCTGCTTTGAGATTGTTCACCATAACACAGATTTCTCTGATCTTAACTCCCAGGGCAAAATTCTGGCCTTATGAACCCAATGGTAAAACTGCCACTAGTGCAGGAAGGGGAGGAGTTCTCTCAGATGGTCCTTGGGAGACCTTTTGAAGGCTCTGCACCACCTCCTCTTTGAAATGCACTTATCTAAGCAACATCTGAAGTCCACTCATCTCTTTGTGGGACAGAAATAGTTTAGCTGTTTCTGTCCTCTTAAACTACACATTTGTGGACAACCATTTGCATTATTCCCTTCAGACTACACAGATTAGAGTCTAGCACCCAAACACCACAGGATGACATTGCACATTTCTGACACATTTGTCATTCAGACAAATTTGTCCTTTGGTCATCAAAGCAGACTTTCCCTGCAAAAAACTCTTCTATATGGTCTCTCTGAATCACAGAGTGATTCAGAGGAAAGCCCACCTGGTGCAGGTTCTCTCACAGTTGAAGTATCATTATCTTTTTACCAGTCCCCGGAGGTGAGACACTGCTATCATCACAGTTTACCTTCCTGTATGTTTGTACACGGATCTCAGCCATATCACACCACAGGCAGCTTTCAGTACTCTCCATATTCTACTCTGCAGCAAGAAGCCACTCAGTTTCTGCAGGATTCAAAGCACCTGAAAAAGCAAGAACATCTCTTTTAGCAAAAAGCTCCTTAAAAATTAAAGCCTTCCTGCAATGGTTCCAGCACAGATAGTGCTTTTTGCCTTCAGATACCACACCTGTCAACTCTACAGGGGCATGTCCATTCCTGAGATAATTATTTTATATTTGCAATTATGTGCTTATGGTTTAGTAATTCTATATATGTGCAAAAAAGTATCTGAATTTTATGTCAAACTGCATCAAAACTTCATTTGAGGGGAAAAAATCCTTGCAGATTTGTCATGGAATAACAGAGTAAGCTAGAGTCAACATCTTAAAACAACTGGTTTGCAGGTTAATCACAGTCTGAACACAGATTTTCTTCTAAGTAGGAATAAGAAAGCTGTTCCAATTTTATTTACAGCTTTTAAGTATTCAGAAGCAGTCTCTACTAAAGAACAGTAGAATTTTTTTTCCATTCTAACCAAGAGATTCGCAAGGGATTTTTGAAGGCGTTTTTTAAAAACAAGTAAGAGTCAAGAGGTCACAGATACCAAGTTGCCCTCTTACTGCAAAAATGTTAATGCAACTGGTCTACAAGAATATCAAGAATTTCCTCATTGTATCACATATAAGGCAAGGTCTTTCTATTTACTGTTACAGGATAATCAGCTACAGGGCAATCCAGTATTTCAGAGTGAAAGCACATGAAATTTTTAGCAGCCATTCTCTGGAGGGAAATTTCAAGGTGACTAGAACAGAGCTTTATATGAATAAAAATATGGTTATAATTAGAACAGACTTCTTATATGATCATTTTGCATTTCTTATTCACGTTAGCAGATTGCAGAAAAGGTATAGATACTTGAAAAGGCATAATCATAATTGAGGTTATTTTAACTCTGTATTATAAAGAAACAGCATACATCATTCTGTTTAGAACTAAAAAGCTTCACTACTGCCTCCTTAAAAGTCTGGACAGCTTTGGCAAGCTACTCACTAGTAAGCAGACAACACACAGAGCTCTCAAGTTATTCCTGATTTTCACAGCAGCACTTGAAGATTATCACACAAGATGCACTAAGTGAGTTTATGCAAGAATTTGAGAATTAAGAGGACTCAGACAAAAGAGGAAGGGTAAGCTCTCCTTCATGGACTGTCACATTAAAATTGGCCAGCTAGAGTTCTGAGTCATTCCTGTAGGAGTTTGTGACTGTGACCCTGCTCTGGGTGCAGCCCATGCTTTAGCATGGAGCTCACCTGTGTAAGCACACTCAGACAGCTGGAGACAGCTGCTTTCCCTCAGCTGATAACCAAATCTCTCAGTTCAGCCTCCTCTAAAAGAAACACAGAGAATGTAACCCACCCCTGGCATTGCCTGCACACACAGGACAGAGGGGGCAGACCCTCCACAGATTTCCAAGCTATCATCTTTATTTCACCAGAGTGAACTTACCTGGACCCTGGCCAGTCTCATCCTACCAACACACAACTGGCTTTGCCACTGCTTCATCAAAGCAGCCCAAGATCCACACTGACCCTATCCTATCTCCAGGTATTATTTGTATATTAGTAGATTTGTGTACCTGGCACTGCTTATGCTGGCTCCCAACCTGGGGGAGAAAACAAATTAATTTATGTTTCTGGGGCTATCAGCCTAGCCAGTCTAGCTTGCTTGCTTACTGCATTTGTAATTTTGATTTTTAAACAATAATGCTACTAAAACTCACAAATTATATAGACCCTGATCAAGATGCTCTCAATTTCACTGTAGAAGGTTTTGAACTACCTTTTTAAACTGGATCCAATCGTCACAGATATTCACATTAAAAAATCTCTTTGACAGAAGAAATTAGTAATAAGGTACAAGGTGCATCTTATAAAATTCAGTATGAAGCAACACATAAAGCATTTATCAGAAAACATAAACAAAAATTTCATTAAGCTGATAGTTAATCAGGAGACCTGGAAAAGGGCTTGCAGATCCAAAAGCTTATCTATTCTCTTTCCTCCCAGTTATATCAGTCAGTCTAATAGGCAATCTACTTTTCCCTACAGATTTTCTCCTGCAGAAACTTGGACTTATTTTTTCCAACAATATGCTGGTCATTCCCCCTACGCACACCCTTTGTAGTTTGTGCAGATCATCTAAATTAGACTCTACCTGTCACATTGAGGAGAAAATGAAATTTCAGTGAACTTGCAGTAAGAGCCAGTCCTGATGACGTGGGATACAACAACCACTGACTCTCAACTGAGGAAGCAGGTTTTTCCTAATCAGGTTTGTAGATCATAACTAGCCAGGTTAAACAGAGACAGATATGAAGGATAGTGGGCAGGAAAATGGACCTTAAGGTAGAGATTTAAGCAAGAATGCTTATGGTGGAATTTGTCTAATTCACCACAAGGATAAAAAAGGGGACCGAAGAACAATATTGTCTGTTTAGGCTACTTCTCTTTCTTGCCTTGGGCTTGCTTTACATACTCACAATTTTTTTAAAGAGTGTATATAGTGAAGCCTTTGAAATCAAGCATACGAAACACTTCAGTTTTGCTGCAAACTTTCTGATGCATCATGCATTATCACCCTAAGTGTGGGACACAACTTGGGCTGTGAAGAGAACTTCTTTCACTGTTTTGCTGTGTCCATCCTGGAGCTTCACTTGGTCTCCCAATCTACTAAATTAAAGTCTACTTAGTAACAGGGGGATGATTATTTCTACCAGTCACTGTTCAGTCCAGGTCTTCAGTGAGGTGTTGTTCCTGGCAAGGCTGCAAAACTGACAATACAAACTGAGGTATCAGGATCAGTTATCTCAACACAGTTCTTATTTTAAGAGCTGGCAATTAAACACATCAAACTTACAAGCAATGCTTGAAAAGAAAGCAGTCTTAAGAAAATTATCTCATAAAAATAGTTATTTCTCTCCCTACACAGTTTCACCCACTCCAACCATCATTACTCTGAACTGCAGAATTTTGCAACAAAGCAAATACTTGACTGACAGCAGAAGGTTGGGGGGCTTATTTATTTATACTGGGTTTTGGGTTTTTTTTACAGGAAGTTCCTGGAATGAAGAGTAGTCGTTTCAATCTAACAGAGAGCTTGTGAGTAAATAGCTACTGGAAGATTTTTCAGGATTTATGGAAGCAACAGCTCTCTACAAGAGTTAGATTAGAAGGAAGAGGAGATCATCCTCAGCACAGCAGCAAGAAAACGTAACAGGGGTCCCTGTCACTCTAGCCTAATATTTAAGTCTGCTACTTTGCAATCAAAAATCGAGGACTGCAGTTTTAACTGCTGTCCTGGAGCTGTCCATAAAATTAATCGTGCATAAGTAGTCCCACATGGTTCAGTGGGTCTCATTACGTAAGTGTTAGCAGGGGTCTTAGGTCAGGATACTGCATTCCTTAAACCAGACAGATTCTCACTGAAGTGATTAGGAGCACTTCATTTGCCAAATAGAAAGAATTCTACAGGTACTTGTTTGAAGTGTGATACAAATTTACTTTAGCCATAGTTCCACCTTTCTGTAATGTTTGCAGGAAAAAGTTGAGTGCAGAGGTATTACTGACCAAAGCAAATTTCAGACCCATATTCACAAGTATTTGCATCAGAAGTTTGCGCGTGCAGTACTACCACATACATTTGCCATCTGACCAAAGCATAACAAAGCAGCTACTCCAATTTCTGCCTCACACACACATTTATTGATTTCCAAAAACATGGGAGTTTTTTTTGTTATCTTTTATACATACAAAGAAATTGTTGCCCTTTTGAAACAGAAAGGTGGACTACATTCAGTGCCAGGTAAATAATTTGGTTCGATCAGTGAGCCAGTCCTGCAACAGTGAAATGTGGTAAATTAAGCAGATATCCCGCTAAATCAGCAGCAAAGGATTGAACCCTTGGTGTTATTCACTACAAATGGATCTATTGGATTATGGGTCATTAGTTCAATCACTTTTAGTAAGTACAACCAAATTGGAATGTTATTAAACATTTATCTTCGCGGGGCAGATTTACGAGTGAAGATAAGGGGATCGTAGAGACTCCATTAGCACTGCCTATTTCAGCATGCATTCCAGTCATAAGCACCTTTCATTCATAAAAATATCTCTGGAACCCAAACCATCCTACAGATGTCTGCCTTTACATGCTGGTGAGTGCACCCCGGCACCCTCCAGAGGCTGACCGGTTATTTTCAATACACATCTTTTGAAAACCTCTTGCTGCTCTCCTGCTCCATGCTGTCAAGGCAGCAGGGGCAAACCTTTTTTTAAAAACACAAATCAAATCTGGATTTCCAATATTCAGTCAATCCCAAGGACAGTGAGACACTGAGCTTGCATCTAGAAGCAGGTCGCTCAGGATTTTCTGAAAACCTGAAAAATTATTGTATATCTAAATTTCTTTCTCCGAAGAGTTTATTTTAACTCAGCCCGGATGTCCATGTCTGACCCGTCTCCTTCTGACCCCCACAGCAGCTAGAGCAGGAAGGCACAAGTCAAAGAACGGCGCTTGCCTGTGAGTCCCTCGGATGACTTCCGAAAAACCAAGACAAAGAAATTCTCCCAGATCTTTTGCAGGTCTTAATCGCAGGTTGACAAGGCACTCCAAACAATGGCACCAACAAAAGCGGCAGAAAGAGATCTCCCTTTACAAGACTGATTTGTCAGGACAAGGACAGAGAAAGAACTTTAGAAGAGAAACTGGACCAATGTACCACATTGGCTGTAGAGTGAAATGGTTCTTACTAATGCAACTGAAGTCATCACCTTCTTGCTAAGAAAAAAGGGCAGATACACAAAAGCAGTCTCCTTTCCCTCTGAGGTCAGTTTGGGTTCTTTGAAAGTTTTACCTGGGCCCCTCGCAGTGCCATTAAAAAGTAAGGAATTAACTAAGCAGGAGGAGAGTTTTCACCACCCTGATTCATTGTTTCAGCCGCCGAAGACACTAACATTTGTCACTGCTACAGTTGACATTCCTCCATATTTGTGGTTTCCACACAAGAAATCCAAATTATTTAAATTTTTATTTAAAGGTCAAATTCCAGAAGAAAATAATCACATGAGAAAGGATGGGTTGGGAGAGTTTTTGTTGCAGGTTCTGAACAAGAAGCAATCAAAGGCAGAGTGGAGTTAGCTACCTTTGCCTTACCCTGATTCTGATCATTTCCTCATTCTCTCGAAAGAGGGCCTTATCCTGATTTTAAAAGCTGAGTTTAACACTATGAAAGAAGTAAGAAGCTTAACTATAATCTCAAATTCTTTGCATTGATAGGTAAGAACTAGAAAGCTGGGTGATAGAAATTGAGCCTCTTTTAGTTATGATTAAAACAACAAAATATCATTCTACCGTAACTGATACATGACTTAAAACATCAATAATTGCTTTTGTTACAAAATAATTGTGACAACAAGGTTAAACCAACACTCGAGACTACATGTCAAGTATCTAGCGAGCCAAACTTGGCCCTGATTCTTATAGAAGGACCAATAATCTGAAAATCCTTGTTTCTTAAGAGTGGATCTCGGGCCTTTTCATATCACTTTCAGTGGATCAAGACTCAGGCAAGCTAGGCTGTTACTCCATTTCAAAGTGTCAGTCCAGTTTTTAAATAGTTACAGAAATACAAAGACTGAATGTTAGCCAACCTTGTGATACGAGGGATAGCTAGCAGATAAAGAGGACAAACCAAAACACAGCATCAACTCTTGAAATTCCCCAACAGGCAGCAGATTTCACTGCTGAAAAGTGCATTTTTATGGAAGGGTGTTGGCTCTGTTATCAACTGCCATGCCCTTACTAGCTCTTAAAAGTAGAACAAATGTTAGGAAAGGTTTTATGACTGAATGGGGAAAGGCAGGAGACAGACTATTAAAAAAAGGCATGGGAAGGAGTTAGCACAGAGCCAAAATAATCTTGCAGCTGCATTACATTATCCCAGTGGGAAGTTGCCAGGCTGGCAGCAAAGTTAAACTCTGCATTCATGAAAGGGAAGCACTGATACCACCAGCTACAACTTGCATTAAATGAGCTTCCCACACCTCAGTGCCAACCCAGCTCAATCCTGCTCTGCAACAATTTTGCTGCTTCAGCCCTGGGCCCATTTTACACATAGGCTGCCAGTCAATCTGCACAACCTATACATCCAAACAAGCTATACCTCCATTAATGATTTACAATTAAGCTTCTTTCAGACCATCACAAGAAATAGTGAGGATTGTTCTATGTAAGCAATAGCTAGCAGATAGTTACTTCTCTGCAATCTGCTTCCCACCCCAACACAGTCTGACTATAAGGCTTGAAGTCTATATCCCAGACCAACTTCCATGTTATTCACGCTAATTATTCTACAGCACCCCAAATGTACACAATATTTTCAAAATTACAAAATAAAGACATTTTCTTTTCAAGCTGGGAGAGTTTACCATATCGGAGGGTAACAGCTTTGGAAAGGGAATTTATAGAAGAAACTGGGGTAATTATCTTGGAAAAGTTTCATAAGGTCAAGCAGATCAAGAAGTGGTAAAATGGATAAATATCAAAAGGATAAGCTATACTTAAGTAAGAAATGGCAGAAAGCCTGGAACCTTTTCATGTCCTTGTCAGCATAAGAGAGACTCAGGGTGCCAGCTGAGTATTTACTTTGATCTGCAACTGTACCACCATGGCCACCCCCCAAACTTTTCAACACTGTCCAAAACCTACTGTATTCAGAGACTGACAGAATTTGTTGAGACCTTCCCTGCTGATGGAAAAGCGAAGGCATGATGCAAACAGCAGTGTGGAACCAACAGAAACATAACCAATGTATTTCTTCATTCTTTCACAGGAACGCAGGCTATGGAGTTGGTTTAAAGTTGCACAGCTCCTTCAGGTTACACAAGCTCTCATGGAGGCACAGATGTTAGAATAATAGAAATTTCTATGCCATTTAATTCAAAGAACTTTAAAAACATTAATAAAAACAAACCCTGGGCTATAAAAGCAGATTATAGATGGGATCACCTCACTAGTGAAATGCAGCTGTATTTGCCATGCAAAATTGCAGCTAATGGTTCATGGTGACATTACACAACCATCCAAAGCCCAGAAAAGGACAGCTCTGAGGCCACATACAGGAGCTAACTTTTATTACTCGCAGTTATGAGAACTGTTTCTAATAATTCATATATTAAATACAATTCATAGTACGTTGTGGGTCTTTTGGTCATCTTCACAGAAAACTCGACAGTCTTTGGAGAGAGCTGACCAGAAGAAAAGAGTATGCACCATTAATGTGAGTGAGAGGAATGAGAAACACTGTGGAGGAAGAGGACTTGAGTCTATCTTCCCACAATCCCATAACACTATCATACAGCTGCAGCTGTCACCAGAACAATGATATTTAGCACTTTCAAAATGTAAAGAACAATACAGAATCCAGTTTATGCCATTTAAATAGATGGTTAATATTCCTATGGGGAACAAAGTCCAAAGAAAAGGACGCATCTTTTAAATTCCTCACACTGACCCCCAGGCCTCAGCTAAGCACTGCTCTTGGTGTTTCTGATCTTTGAACAGACCAGTAAATTGGCCAGAGTTAACTCATCGGTGCTGGTGAGTTAATCAGTCTTTGGTTATAGTTTTGGACTGTCTACAAACTCAAGTAGGCATTGCATCAGACTGGCTTATATTAAAAAGTTTTCCCACAGGCCTTTCAATATAAAAAGAGGGGATTTTTATTAATAGACTATTCCAGAGCAGAGTTTAATGAAAATGGGACCATATTGTAAATATAGAAGACATGGAGACCTTCATCTGTAGTGAAGGAAACACTTTAGTGTAAATTTCTGTAATACATTGGGTCTACTGCCCTTTTATTATGGGGAAATGCAGATACTTTTCTTTATCTTCATCCTCTCTTCCAAAAGAAAATTCCCACAAAGATGCAGAACTACCTAGGCAAATGATTTAAAGATTTTTCTTAAGATCCACTAGGGAATATTTATTCACAGACAAAGGTTCCCAGTTGTTTTATCTTCATATTTCCCTCAACAACTTTAGCATCTACAACAGAAATTAGTATCTTCTTTTGCTAGGTTCCATGTGGAAGCACAGATTCCCTCTCAAGAGCAACCAGCCACAACACAGTAGTGCTGGGGGAGCATTTTTTTAAAAACAACATCTGTATTTGCAGAGATCTATAAATGAAGAGATCACTCAGTTGATACACTGTGGGTCAACTCTTCCTTTCTTTAGTGTTCACTTTTCAGCAACTGAAATCACAAGGCATGAAGTCAATAGATATTTAAGCTATTTAAATAGCACCAAGGATAAAGGTCATGCCTCTGATGTGATTTATCTTCACAGCAACTCTACCAAATCTGGGAAACCACGGCCTTGGAGATAGGAGATTCTGGAGGCTGTATAGATAAGGGGCTGGTGTATTCAAACTACAGATAGCTTTTTCCAGAGTGTATTTAAATAGCTTAGAGCAAGGTCTTAGGTAAAAACAAACAAACAAAAAACCCCAAAACCTTCCAACAATGTGATATACTCTGGCAACTGCCCATGAAGTTGTAGAGAATTGCTCTCACCTGTACTGGCTGAGAGTCTGCTGTTTTCCCAAGTATTACATAGCAGAGGAAATCAACAGTCAGCTCCTCCAGTAACTGCTGTTTCACAGCAACTGCAAGCTAGCCCAGCAAAACAAACAAAAGAAAAGGTGCAAAATAATAATAAGAGTAGTAGTAATAATAAAAATCCTCCAACAAAGTAGCAAACCAAATCACTCAGAGGTCAGCCAAACATAAGAACTGATGTGACTGAGAAAAGGGAGAAGGGAAAGCCTGGAGCTCCCCATAAATATCTCCAGACACCAGTTCCTAAAGAGGGAGCAGAAATAGGCAACTCCAGCACCACAACTGCACAACATCATGTAAACGTGTCAGCAGATAATTTGGTAAATATTTTTAAAAAGTAGTGAAACCAGATAAATAGAGAGGAAAGCCAGTATCTCCCTGAACTTCTGGGCACATTACTGTACACGTGTGAAAAAGCCGCTCACAAGACTTTTTAAAGTTTGACCAGTCCTGTGAATTCTGCTACAAAAACAATCTCATTTTTGTTTCAAATTTACTCTATGAAACAGAACTCCAGTTTGTGTAACAGACAGCAATAGCACAATTAAAAAATTCCACCTGAGGCCAACTCTGTTCAGCAACCAGAGAGGAAGAGAACTAATTAAAACCATGTTCTCTAAAATTAGAAGTGGTTAGCTGCACATACCAAATAGAACATAGTATCTGTCACAGGCAACTGACCTCAAAACAGGGGAGGGAGCAGGGGAGGTGAATGTAGTTACAACAAAACACACAGTCTGAAGGAAAAAGTGATTTAAGAGCTACTAGAATCACCAGTATTTGTGTTTGGGTGAAAAGAACAGCAGATGTGGAGCTAAAGTAGATACTAAGGGCACATTCATGCAATCCTGGGAGAGATAAACCTGATGATATAATTGGGAGTTCTGCCTATTTTCTTTGAGATTGGTGTCTCAGTAATTTATTAAACTCTCTTAACCAGTAAGTCCAGATAAGAAGGATTTCAGATTAATTAACTACAGGTTTAAACCCCCAAAGGGGCATTCTGTATCTCAGAGACCACCTCACACCTTTGCAGGAGGGGAGGTATCTTTTGAGAACAAACATGGAGGCCATTACTGACCAATTTTGAAATTTTCCCTGGATTCCCCCAAATCTCTGTAGACTGCAGCAAGTACCATTTTTGCTTCTATGGCAATCAGAAAGCTCTTGAATCATTAACATGGGAATAACAGCATTGATATTATTCCCAGACATTTCTTTCTTCACTTTTCAATGTTTTCTCTGTGTTATCTGTCATTACCTTATTCTCTCATTTTCCTTTTCATTAACAATTATTATTCAAAGGAGCAAATGTAGCACAGATTGAGAATTCATTCAGCATGAATGGACAGAGACATTTGATCTAGCAGCTTCAGCAGAGGATCAGGACTCAGGCTGCTCGCAAGACCCAGCCTGACAGTGTCCCTCTTGGTCTTTGTGCAAGTCATTTAAGGTCAAGTATTTTATCTTCCACACAGACACAACTTCAGTAGGGAGTCAATTCCTTTGCATAAAAGAAAGGGTTAACTTTACTAACACTGATGCTCCTACCTGTAGCTACACTGTTCTTGCATGAAGAGCAGATGCTTCCTTTAGGTTGATCCTCACCACAGTTACAACACAGGAGATAATGAGCTCAAATAGTTTGTGATCACATCAATGCATAGCATGGCTTTAAAAACACCACAGGCAGGGAAAAGCTGTGGGCACTACATCAGCTGGTCAAGGCACAATTGGACTTGGATGAGAGCCTTCTTCCAGCATGACTGAAATAAAGGATGTGGGATTTTTTTCTGATCTGCTCTAGCTGCAAATTTGTGTTTGCAAACATCACACACACCGGTCCCCAGCAATAACTAGGGCTGACTGGTTCACCACACTCAACCCACGAAGACAACTTACTGTGGTTGACATCCAAGTCACATTTGTTCTCCTTTGGTGTTAGGGTGTTGGGAGTAAGAAGGAACTCCCACAGAAAGGGGCTCTGCAGTCAACAACATGTGTGGACTCCAGGTACAATTCCACAGAGAGGATCCCAGCCTTCCCATCAGATTGCTGTATCTTCTCTGCACACACATATGACAAACAAAGCAACAAACAAAGCAGCTGCTTTCAGCCTGCTTTAGTTCTCCAACTGGACAGAATAATTTTCACTTGTTTAACAATAGAGTTGGGAAAAAGACAATACTTCCCTTCAGCATTAATGTGTTTGTGTTTCTTTTTACCATACAGAAGAGCAGAACCTGACAAAATAGATCCTTCTCAGGAAATGAACCAGTTAAAAATAAGTTGTGTGAAACTGACCCTAATTCATGTGGCACCATTTGTTAGGTGCATGGACCTATAACTTGTTTCTCCCTCATTTTTCTTCTAGGAAACAAGAATACTGATGTTGAATTCAGAGAGCCTCAAAGTCAGGATTGTCTCTCTCTGGAGTTTCAGATCAATGCAGGATAAAGAGATTAAGTCAGATTTTGGTTCTTTGCTGCATTCCTCTGACATACCATGGATACCTGAGGCAGAACAACAAGGTAGCATCAATTCTCTGAAAGGTGCAAGATTTTCCATCAGTTCCTAATGTTTAAATGCAAGCTTGTACCTTTTCAAACTAATAAGGGTGAAGGAATTTATTTTCTAAGGTGAATAGATCAAGTACAGATTAGACTGAATTAGCAAGACTTTTGTCTCCTATTCCCTTTTTCCCCCAAAACCAGATATTATCTTGAGGGTCATTGCTGCACTTTTCTTTCCGGGTTAAGAGAAAAAACAAACAACATCCCATCTTTCAAAGCTTCACCAACAGTCAGGTTTCCTTGCCAAATTTTTATTACAAGAACTGTGAGCAAATAGAGGGTTCTCCAGGTGCCTTACACCTTCCACTGATGGTTTCAAAACACAGCAAACTGCAGCACTACCACAAAAAAACAAAACAAAACCCACAGATTAGTGCCTATATGTCCATCCTCCCTCATTTATTCCTCTTCCATGTTCTCACTCTGATACTGCCTCATCAATATATGACAGCAAAAGCATTTACTTGAATGGATTTGAGCTTAAAATGGACCAAGTAAAAAAGTAAAGCAAACCTCAAGTAAACCTCAATGTAACCTCACTAAAAAGCCATACATACCTTTTGGCTGGGGAAAGGATGCAGTTATTTAGTGTCAGCTGCAAAATATTAATGAAAATAACTCTCAAAGACTTATACTGGAACCCTCTGATCTAAACTGCTACATTCTCAAAACTTTATTGAGAACTGATACATAGGGACTTTTGAAACCATGCTATTTTTCTCCCTTCTGCAAAAGCAGAATCACACTTATCTTCCTGGCCAAAGTCAGAACCCCACTGAACATCATCCTTAGTACCAGTACTAGTACCTCCTCTCAACTAGTACTCCATATCAAGTACTAGCTGGGAGGAGGAAGTTCGGGTATAAGTTTAGAGGGCATTGGCTATTTGGCATTCACTCACCACACAGGCATTAAGCAGAATGTGATTTATTTTATTTTCAAAGCTGAATGAACTGCCATGAAGAAAGGCACCATTACTGTGTGCTAAAAATATCCAAGCACAGGGGGAGCACAGAGGAGTTGGTGCACTGTAAATTCATATTCCAACATATTGCACACTAACTTTCCTGTACAGACAAGCCCTTAGACTAATAGGCACCTGGGAGTCTTCAAGTCTGAGTGCCCAATAAATAAAAAGCCTATTTTATTTTATTTTTTTTACTAGTGCTCTGGAACCAAGCTCTGATGTCCCTACTCAGACAATGCTTCCATTGAAATCAAGTCTTGGTCTATTATTAAATACTATTCCTTTTTCAGCTGCAGGCTTTCCAGGTTAGAGGGTAGGGATTTCATATCAAGTCAAATCATTAATCTCTGTCCAAGGGAATTGTGCAGACATTTATTTTGATTTTATATAGGTACCTTGATTCAACAGACTTGTGCTGATGCCTACTAAAGTAATTCCCTGCACATCCACCAACTTCCAACTCAGATGAACAGAGAACAAAAACAAAGCAAAACAAACAAAAAAATTTTGAAGTTGATCTCCTTTTAAAAACTGTTCCAGACTCAGATTTGTTTTGGACAAAGTCAAGGACTATGTTCGAAAATCATGAACACAGCTTTCAGTTCTACTCTCCCAAGCTATAAGACCACAGTGAACACTCAGAGCAGAAAATGGTGTGTGTTTGAAGGCTCCACTGCACTGAGTTCAAAGTACCTTGAGGCTCAGTTGTGTGAGCTGCTTCCCCCAACCACAGCAGCCTCCCATACTGACAGACAAGCTTGAGTGAACTCAGTGAAACAGCTAGACAAGAACTGCCAAAAGTTCACAACCTGATTTATCAATTTCCCAGTCCCAGTGAGCAGTCTTGTTTCAGCAAACCTGGCTACCCATAGCCAGGCACTACCCAGAATTATCTGCAATTCTGTAATTATCTGCAATTCTCTGCAGCTGCAGGGAAGTGACTGCAGAGGTGAGGCTTAGGCTAACAAAGCAGATCTGTCCAGCATTTGAGTGTTAGCTCTGGCTGCGAGAAGCTGCTCAGATTTTGACACAAGAACTCCTTGAGGTACCCAGGCAGCACACAAAGGAAACAATCACATCCACGGTATTTTAACTTCCTGCTATACTTTCTGCTTTTTTAGAGTGATGGGTCAATGACAAACATTTTCCTTCTAGGCGGTTCACTCATTTATAGGGGTGTTCATGGTAAGTTTGACAGCTTTATCTTTTCTCAGTTACTTACAGCTGTGACTCCATTACTTTGAAGTCAACTTGGATTTGGTTGGAATGAAGTGCAGACATCAGTGACTCAGGCTTAGCGTGTCACCTGCATTTGTTATCTTGCAGTAGACAATTTAATCAATTATAGTTTTTTGTCTAGGCACCAGTACAAGACAAAAAAGCTGATCAGCATTTCATGGGGTTGTTTCTTCATTGCTAGCAGGCCATTTAACATCTGACAGACCATATAAAAAGGTCTTCCCAGGGGCTTAGAGTGTTTGGGCTGTTCTTTTTATAGTGCAGAAGGTCATTAATGAGCAAGCAAAAGCACTGTGGAAATAGCTAGACCAGTCTTGTTGAGTTAATAAGAAACTGTCATTCTGCTTCAGTACCTTCTCATTAAGCCTAGTAGTGTTCATGTCTAAGGAGACTGATGGTACAAATCTATTTTAATGCTCAATTTAATTCCTCAAGACTTGAATCAAAGAAAGTTTACCACTCCCTTTTTTCCCTTGACTTTATCTGTTCAGCAATTTCTGAGGAAAAAAAACCACATTACTTTCTTTTACAAATGCAGCTCAAAAGCTGAAAATCATATTTTTAAAAAGAGATAGATGTACCTTGATTTTTCTGAACAGAAGAACAGTTGCCACAAAACAAATTTTGTCCTCTTGTTCTCATAAAAGTCTATGAAGATAGACACCATATTATCATCCCATGCACATTTTCATGCAGTAGAGTCTTAAAATAGCTTTGTTGTTGGATTTAAGTGTCATACAAATTAAATTCTCCATTGCTTAAATAGGATCAAGGAACAGATACCACCTATAATTGAGTAAGAAAGGTTCGTCATGCAATGACAACAATGAAATCAGAAAGCCACTTCTTGCTAAGAATAATAAAAGCTTTATTAACTCCTTAACTACTCTCCTATGTCCCACTTAATTTTGGTGCTCTGACTAGAATCTTAACTGCATTCACCTGCCTTTGCTGTTACCTTCTGCAGAGGATCAGTTGCCTGCTGTTCAGAGCTTTTGTTGCCAGATCCATTTTCTCTTAAGCAGCTTTTACTACTGTGATAACTATTCCAAGGAACTGACTTAATAGAAGCTCAGCATCACCCAGATGCCAAGAAAATGCTGCTCAAATGCTTAAAATTATGCAACAGTGATCTTCATGTGACACTGAGGTTCCCCTCAGCCCAGTCATACAGCTCAGTTAAGTGAAGATGTGGGGTAAAACATAGTATCCTTGCTGTCCAATTGCTGATGCTTGGTCACTGCGGGCTCAGTCTGTTCCTACCATCACCTCAGATCAGGCACAGAAAGCCATGCTGGCACCAATGCAGCATTTGGTAACTTAGACTCAGCTTTAGGCATTTGGAAGTCCAAGAGAAGAGGGAAGGAACAGATTAGAGAGAGGTTCATCAAAGGAAACTGATGGAAAAGAATCACATGTTCCCTTTTGTACTTTACATGTACAAAACTTTCATGTGTGCATCAGGCCAGAACTGCTAACACTGAGCAGGGCGAGTTCTCTCCTGCTGTTTTGAACACTAAAGAAAACAGTCCAGTGCATTAGTGAGGGAGTTTCATTCTCTTATCTGTTATTCTCCAGCATTTGTTAGCTGAAGCTCTTAACTCTCCTGGCTACCCATTGCTCACACCAGGGAAGTTCCTAAAGCACACCTTTTCACACAGCATGGGTTTCATCTCATAGTTGATTTCTCTTTTCTGAACTCCACACATACAGAATTTCTTGTTAGTAAGCCTGTAACGACTGTACATCCCAGCTCTGAAAACTCCCTCCAAGGCTGTTTCCACAGAACTCATTTTTATGTTAGTTTCTTTTCCTTTTCTTCTCCTTACAACAACCTTCCAAGAAGTCCCTGGGTCTTTCACGGCAAAGCACCACTTCCTGCAGTGCAGATACTGTGGTAAGACCTGAAGTTGCTGAAGATTTGAAACCTCAACTCATGAAGGTCATACAAAGGTGAAAAGCATTTAAAAGACTTAAAAAGAGGTGAGAAAGATAAGGTGCATCCCAATACACCAAAAATATTGCAGGATCCCAGTAATGTAAATAAACAGTTTTTACTATAGGCCATACTGGTTTTGTGGGATGCTTTAGAAACCCACTGATCTGAGATAACTTCAGAGAACTCTCCCATTGCTGTAGTTCCATGAGTGTTTCCCAGTTATCCACTGTTGCAGATACAGAGCAAGACAACTACACTCTTTTTCCCTCCCAACTACCCATTTGCCAGCGGAGCACTGGTGATTTTCTCAGTGCTAGTACTCTTGAAGGTAGTGCAGCTCCCAGGAAGAAGAAAAAGGATGATGTTAGGCAAATCTATAGTACACACCCCCCACTACCTCAAAGCAGATTTAGGCTAGTGTTAGAATCATACCTAGCATTGTCACAATCTACTCTGCACAGCGTCAAGGCACAGTGGTGACAGCATGAGACCACAGAAGCAGCAGTATGGCTGGTTGAACTGACAGTAACTACGAAAAAAAGACTTGATCTGCATTTTTTCTAGTGAGGAAGATGGGGGCAGCAAGGCAGCAGAAGTATATAGCACCGAAGAACAGTAAGACCTAAACATCCAGAACAGCCAGTATACATGCTGTTATTGTTCCTGATACTTTCTGAAGCTGGTCAGTTCTGTGAAAAAGTAATTTACATACTTACTACGATCTGAAATAATAAGAAATAAAATACAAAATATTAGTGAGAATTCACGCAAGGTTTAAGAGCTTCTGAAGGATCAAACAAATGTGAAAAAAGCCAACATTGTCTCAGGAAAAAGTTTCTTTTTTATGTTGTGGTTGTCATTGGGAAAAAAATACTCATCTTTAAAGTCTTCTCTCCATTTTGGTATTTTTATTACATAAAAATACCTGCATGAAATATGTTTGGCTCTTCTTAGCATATATTGTTGACCCTGGGTACCTGAAATTGTTCTCCTGAAGTCAGTACTCCATACATAAAGAAGAAACTCTGTTAAGCAATATGTGATTTCCTTGCTCTTCCCTTTGCACTTTAACCTTTAGTGACAATCATAAGATATGTCAGCAAAATGCTGTTTTTCATGCTGCCATCACTGCTTCTTTCTAGCTGTCTCATCAGAGCCAGCCTTAGGTTGTACAGGGCCCTCTCTATGTGCCAGTATCACACACAAGCTGATACCTGACTCCTTCCTCAATTATCACTGAGTCAATAAAATCAGCCAGCATGGAGGAACTTTGCAGGCGTTGCCTCCTTTCTGGAGACAAAGATACTGGAGTTTTTCTCCCTCAGGCAAGAAATAAGAAGTGTGAGATGTGATTTGTGATGAAATTCAGAACCACACTAAACTTGCCTGGTTTCAGATTTCATTACCCCCACAGTAGAAGGGTTTGGCAAAGTAAGAAATTCTGCCAATTAAGAACACATAACATCAAGAATTCAGGAAGCTTCCAGCATGCAGCAAGATGAGAAGTTTCGGCTTCGGTCAAGCTTTCTGTTGAGATTTGTTCAGGCTTTGAATTCTTACAGGGTTTTGCTTCTGGACTATGAAGCTGTCGAGCAATTACACATACCCCAGCAAAAGTAAATAGACTCATTTCAGCTTTGCAAATAGTCCTGGACAACAGAACAGCTGGGAATGCTGTTTTCCTTGCAATATGCCAAAAAGGACTGGTGCACACTCAGAAGGAAGCTCAGAACAGGATGACAGCAACTGCCCCACCCAAGGATGCACCACTTTCAACACTGCTGACAATTTAAAGAAGAACAGTTCATGTTGTTGTGTTGAATTTGAACCCCACAACATTTGACATCAGCTCCAAGACTCATAACTACATACTTGGAATGTATGTCTTTCTTTCTCTGCCCTTTCTTGACCAACATCCCCTGGCACATGAGATTGCCCCCACGGTATAAATTCTTTTGAGACAAGCTCTGCACATAGCTTGGGTAAGTTATTTAAGCCTATACACTGCAGGAAGTATAAAAACAGCTGAGGCATGGATCTGGGCTCTTAATGTTGGGTGATCCCTGTGCAAATTCGTCCAGATATTGTGGGGAGGGGGAGCAAGTCTAGAAAGTGAAGATCCTTCTCTACAAGAATTATCTCCTTTGAAATCCACGTGAGCTTTTAGAGTCACACACTTCAGCGTCATGCCCTGCCAGCAAGTAGCACCATGTATGCAGCTTTCCACACATCCTTGAAACAATGGCTCTCTCTGCTGGTGCCTTGACATCGTGTACCACAGGCCAGCTCTGCGGGGAAAAGCATTGAATACCTCCTAGCAGAATGGCTTCCTTTTTCCAGGAAAAATCCTGCTCCTTCCTCTCCAGGACTGAAGTTCATTCTTTTAATACAGGTTTCCCATGTAGTGCCCTTAAAATATATATTGAGAGAACAATCTTCCACTGCTAAAGAATTGCTTATTTCTGCGGTTTACTTTACTCTTGTACTTTCAGATAAACCTAGCAAGAAAACTGGGGCTTTGTCAGGAAGAGAGAGAGATTGCTGTTTACCTGCAAGGGCTTAGAGATGCGCAAAACACATTGAGAGGTTAAGGCGGGAGTAAAACAAAACCTCAGAATTTTTCTGCACCTTCCTAAGCTTTTTCTTAAGTAGAATCAAATCTAAATTTTGATTATTCATTTTATTGTTACTCTCTGATCTTTCAGTTTTTTAAATACAGGATATAGAGCTTGAATCTGGAACAACAGTGGAGATCTCCCAGTCATCAGGAAATGCAGGAGACATTTGGAATAAAAACAAGTAACTCTGAAAAGCACTAAACAGAGAGAAGGAAAGAAAATACCCAATTGACAGCAGCTTTGATCTTGTAAATCCTGTGGCAGCAAAACTTCCTGCCCCTTCCCCTGCAATGTCTTTGACTATCTATTTCTGTTAAAAACTGGTTTTAATCATGGTTCAGACACCAATGGCAATACATTAAGTGCTGTCTGGCTTGTGGTACAGATTCTCTCTGCTTTGTACCATCAGGATAAAGTTAAGGTGGCAAAACACTCACCCACTTGCAGAAATTGTATACCGTCGACTCTCAAGTGATGTATGTGTACACAGAAGTGCAGACACTACTGATTAATGGTAGAACAGCACTGTTCCTTATACACCCTCCTGAGGGCCTATAGCCCTGAAAAAGCATAGCTGGAGGAGCAGAGGACAAGCTCTGTCTCAAAGCACATTCTGAGATGCCATCCTTTTTCCCTCAGCTGTTGGTCTTAGGGGTAAAGTGGACCAGGAGGTCTCGGTGCACAGCACACAGCCTCCCTGGTGTGAGAAGGACCTGCAGAAGCAGTTACACTGAGAGCAGGTCACAGCCAAAACAAAGACCAGCAACTCCCCAAGGGCAAACAGCAATTCCCCACACAAATCAGTGGACATTGGTTTAGCTCAGCATAAGTCCTTAACTGTAATGCATACAAGAGAACGGTTTCCTTTATCTTTTCCTCAGCAATTCTACACCACTGGGAACACAGAGCAATCTGAGGTTCTCTTAATGGCTCAGGTTAAGTTTTCATGCAGGGATTTCTGACCCACTAGCACAGCGCTCGTACAGCAGTGGACTGCAGCAGTTGTGGTCAAGTCCTTGTGTGCAAATCCTGAAGAAATTAATATTCTCTTATCAGCAGCTCATAATGTGACTAACAAATTGACACAACCTTTTCAACTTCTGCTGTTTGCAAGGATATAAGCCAATACCATGTATCATAAGCACTTACGGTAAGCTTAGGTAATGAGAAACTGACCTCGTTGCATTTTGCTGAAGATTATGGCATTACTCTTTCAGTTATCTCAGTGGGAGATAGAGGCATATAAAGGCATATAAAGAGTTAATATGTTATAGTCAATTTCTTCAAAACCAATAGAAGGAGATGGTCCAACCCAATTTTATTTCTATGCTTTTGTTTGGTAGCTCCTTGCAAGATAAAAGACCAGGGAAAACTTTTTTATTCAGACATTATTTTGTATTTTTTGAGAGTGGTAATTATCAACTGTTATTAAAACTGATTTCTTTATGATTAAGCCTCAAACAAGATACATCAAGCATTACAGCCAAAATTATTTCAACTACATTTACAGTAGTGGGAGAGGTGGGTTTTGTTTTGCTTTTGTATGGAAAGCCAAGAATTACATATTGTATCAACAAGCAGAAAATAGCTAGATCTTTTTTCTCTCCAGACTTACCTGTAAACCAGAATACCCCTAAGCATGAGCATGCACTTACAATAAATGTGGTTTGAGATTATTTAGGCATGCCTGTGTGCATTAGGGTCATACCTGGAAGCAGAAAGTTGGATTATGTTAGGTCTTGCACTGTAGGCAGCAGACTGTGAGAGATGGAGAAAGCTTGCACCAAGCAGCTCAGAGGCAGCACAACGCTCACAACTCACCTGTCTCATATTGCAGCTTCTCTCTACTGGATAGCATGGCCTTCTACCATTTGTAACCAGTAGAGGCTGAGTTAATCGTAAACATTTAATCTAGACAGACAGCCAAAAGCAGTCAAGCCTTTAGGAAAGCAGTCAAGGCATCAGTAGTGTTGATTAGGACAAGATCATGTGTTCCAGATTACTAGCTGTGTGCATCAAGGTCTTAATATTGTCTCCCCAGTTTTTCTGTCTGAAGTCCGCTACAGTCCTGATGGTGCACCCTCTTTGACTGTAACAAATGAAACTTCAAAAACAGATTTTTGGTATGTTTTATTAACTTACGCGTAGCAAGAAACAGAAGAGGGACAGAAAAATCAAGAATATGCATTTTAAGAATCACCAAGTTATATCATTGGGAAAATTATCTTACGAGATTTAGATGAAACTACAACACTTGGGTCCTATTTATGATTTGTTCTGACACTTACCTGCACTACAAAAAAAAATATTACATAAATATAAAAATATTGACAGAAAGACCAGATTTACCTTTAGACTGAAATGTTTGTTCCCTGAAGGAACAATCACCACAGTATCTACAGCATTCCAGTTTTCCCTGGCTCAGGCCATCTTGCCTCCAAGAGCCACTCCAGCCAGCCCCTCTCACACCGCAGCAGGCAGGAGCAGAGGGGCCGTGGAGACGAGAAATGGTGCTTGCAGGTGCTGGCAGGGACATGTACTGAAGAAACTCCCATGAAATGAGGATAAAAAAAGAGAACAAAGACTTACCCAGTGTGTCCTTCCTGGCTGTGGCCACTGCAGCCCGGCAACTCTGCCGCCATCATCTACCGCGCAAAATGGCTGCTGCCTCCTCAGGGCTCCTGTGCCCACCATGGAGGGGCAGCCAGGCTCCCTCCCCTCATAGGCGCTGTTCCAGCCACACTGAGGGACACTCAGGCTCCCCTCAAAGGCGCCTTTGCAGCCACACTGAGGGACAGCCAGGCTCCCTCTCCTCACAAGTGCTGTCCCAGTCACACTGAGGGACAGCCAGGTTCCCTCCCCTCACAAGTGCCTTTGCAGCCACACTGAGGGACAGCCAGGCTCCCCTCACAGGTGCTGTCCCAGCCACGCTGAGGGACACTCAGGCTCCCCTCACAGGTGCTGTCCCAGCCACACTGAGGGACAGCCAGGCTCCCTCTCCCCACAAGTGCTGTCCCAGCTCCCTCAGCACATCCCCACCCCTCGAGGCTCCCCCTCAGAGGGCCAGCAGGGGCTCGGTCCCGGGACCGGGAGCTGAGAGCCCCCATTCCCAGCTCCTTCTCGGCTGATCTCACAGCCTCACAGCCGGCATTGCTCCACAGACCTGCCCCTGGGGCTGTCCCATGCCAGAAAGAGCTCCCCAGCCGCCCCAGCTCATTTTTCACCCTAAGCACAGGTGTAGGCAGGTTCAGGTGACTCCAACTCTGCTTCGCCCTCACTAGCAAGAGGATTTGTGGGGTTTTTTTTATGTACTTCAGGTATGGCATTTCCCTCACACCATGTATCCATGGCTGTTTGCTCACCTGCCCCAATTTCATGCTCCCCTGCCAACTGACCAAGGCAGAGGTGCTGGGAAGAGCTGTGGGAGGGAGCCGGGGAGCATGCAGAGCCCTCAGCCCACCCATCCCACTGCCCACCGAGTCCAGACCCCCAAAACCTGAAATTCCAGGACTGTAAATATCCAAGGTCAGTCTCACAGAAAACCTGGAGCCCAGAAGCACTCCCCAATGCCTTCTTTAAAAGAGACACCACACAGCAAAGTAAAGTGGCTGTTCAGGTATGCATCTTAAATCTCTGAATCGCCTGGAAAAGTTTTCCTCAGCCCTAGTTTAGAACTGCAGAAATACTGGCTGTCAATAGCATTCCCATTTCACCATAGTGATCCTCTAGCTGACCATTCAGCTAACAGTTTTATGCTTTTTTAGACCTTACCTGTTTCCTCAGTGTCCTCTTTTCTGGGGCTGCAGGAAACCCCTGTACCTGCCCCCTCCCTTGCTACAACTTCAAAAACATGAAAAAAAAAATACAGGGAGAAATATAAAGTATGCAGAGGTTCAAGAATACAGCTTAAGTAACAACATTTTGGGATAAATACTAGCAAATTAGCATAAGAGTTATCAGATATCACACAGGCAAGGATTGACTGGAAGAAAAAAAATATATATGTATAAAACATTGACCATATAGAGAAAACAGGCACCATTGGTCACAGAGACTGGAAAACTCCCACAGAAGTCAAAACAACTTTAATAAGTACATAAAGCATGTATCTTTTGGAAAATTTAAATCTGTCAATTTAAGTGCATTATTAATTATATTCTGTAAATGATTATTTATCTGTTATTAACATTCTTGTTCAGATTCTTCCTGAAAAATGCCAAGAAGAGAAATATGCACAGAAAAGAGAACAAAATAGACGGAAAGGCAATATCAGAAGTGAAGAGGAGGAAGGAACAAGAACATAAATGGAAAAAGACCAGTAGGAACAAATGGAAAAAGTGAATGTAGATCTGGAAAAGGAACAACAGAGGAGCACGGAGGAGGACATGTGGTTAGTGAGCATAATGTTCTCATTGAGACTGGAATATTTGAATGAAATGATGACAGAACTACTGTTGTCTTTGCTTTTCGTTTGCAAGCCAGGAACGTGTATCTACATCTAAGGATGTTTCTGCATGAAAAAAAACATAGATAACAACAAAGCATCTTCTAACATTACAGAAGACTAACAACTGCTTCAGCACTCCCGGGCAAATTCCAAACTCTCAAACACGTGCATAGATAAAGTTCCATCTTTTAGCAGCATATTAGATTTTTCTTAAGTTTAGTATTGCATGTATGTCTTCTAAATTAACTTTTTAAAAACATTTTAATCCATTTGTCATTACTCTGAATTCTGACTTTTCAAAGGCTTTGTTGATAATGAAAAAATCAGTATCAACGGTGAATCAAAAGCATTAAACAAATTTAGGTTTTCAACCTATTGTACCTAGCTTACAGTGAGTTCATGAAGATGATATTCCACACTTTCCATACAACACTAAGCCCACTACTGAGTGTTTTGCCTGACAAAAACCTCAGGACATGGTTATAAAGATCTTGTAGCAATGTAGATTATTCCTTAATGATATAAGTATATTCCACTTAAAAAAAAAAAAGTATATATATATATATATAAAAGCATTAAGAGCACTTTTGTTCTTTACCTCCATCGACATAGCTTTAGGAAAAATCCAAAACCAAACCCAACAAATACTTGAGGCAAAGCTCTGTGAAACTGATCAGTATCAGAAACAAGCTCTGGTGCAGTATAATTAACACATTTCTAATCACCTTTTGAAATGTTCTGCTTACACAAACAGCGCATTTGACACCATCTCATCCTTCGCATCCCTCTGGTAATTTGCCATTGGAACGGCATTTCCCGGGAACAACAGCGACCTCCTCGGGTGGTCTCGAGGAGCTGCAGCCTACCTGGAAACGCCTGAAGGCACTGCCCCGCATTCCCGGGAAAACAGGCATCCCCGAGAACCCCAGCAGGAGAAGCAGCATGTTTTAACCACATGTCTGAAAAGAAAGGCTTAAAAACTTTTATATTTTTTTATTTAATTAGTGCCATGCCCTGCTTAACTGTATTTCAGGCAAAGCAAATAGGCGTTCAAGTCAAACTGCTGGACTGAGAACGCCAAGATGACTGGAAAATACCTTGAACCACACTCAGTGAGGTGGAAGACATTTTGTTTTATTTTTCTTAACTTCCCATTCCCAAAATAAGAATATTCCTTTGCTTCATGAACCTCCTTGATTTTCTTTGATGCTCCCTACTCTCAGCGTGAATCCTGCAAAAATAGTCCATTTTACTGTCATTCTGTTTACATTTAAATGTCAGCCAAGGCTTTCCATTGCCTCATTTGTTGCACAGCCCGGGTTCTTGTTCTGGGTTTGTGTCCTTGTTACACTAAGAAGCATTCCAGTTTTTTTCTTCCAGCTCTTACTTACTGAACTTTCCTAACTGTTCCTATGTACTCCTCCATCCCTTTTCTCCAAAGCTTTGTTCCATGTAAGCCACATACCCATATCCTGTAATCCTCATATCCTTCTCAAAAGCACATGTGAAAAATGCAACACAGGTTTTTGCCCCTTTACAAATAGCATCAAGGAAAGTAGACAGTAATTTTAAAAAATATTTCTGAACCAACCAGATATATGCTACACGACACTAATCAGCACCTATTCTCCCTTTATTCTCAGTTCTCTCCCCTTCACTTTGGCAATCTGCTGAGCTCCTCTGGCTAGGATCTGCTCTTCTGGCAAGAATGCTCAGCAAACCCAATTAGTTGCTATAGCAATTAATAATCATTTATATTTTAGTTTACAGAAACAGAAACTAGAGGAGTGGAGGTGCCACGAGGAGGAGGTGGCAGCAAAGAAGTCACAATTAGAGAAAACAGCACAAGAACATATTTGGCAGCAGCAGGATTACCACAGGAAGCTTCTGCAGTTCCAGAAGAAGCAACAGCTAGAGGAACAGGGAGCAGCAGATGGTCTCTAGAAAGACTGATGCTTACTTTAGCAGTAGATGGTTCATTAGAATGGAGGATTTCTGGTAAAGACTTAGCCTGTGCATCTGCCTGAAATTCCTGTGACACTACATCCCAAACTTGCAGTACCTAAGCTGCTTCACTGTTAAACAGATACGGTAACAATAGTCCTCCATGCCACAGTCCCTATAGCCTGAAAAAAGAGAAATTCCACAGCATATCTACGCTGCAGTATGCAAGATTCCTGGCAATTACAACATTCATGCTACATCTGATCGTTTGTTTTGTCTCTGGAAGCCCAACTCCCAGCATCTACAGTTAAAAAAAAGATATTCTAACAAATAGTTGCAGAGAAAGACTTGAAAAAACTCCAGTTACAATTTAAGAAAAACTCATGTGAGACAGTATTAAATGCTTGTAATGTCAGTATTGTAACAGTATTTTTTTTATCTGTAACTGATAAAGCTATTTCCTAAATAGAAAGCATATAAACAACCAATAGTTGTTGGTGATGTTTCTAAGAGGAACAAAAATGCAGACAAAAAGAAGGGGCAATGTGGTTAGAGGAAGAGTGCCAGCAGCTGGTTGACATGGCAATAGAAAACCCAGAATTCAAAGGAAAAAACTGAGAAATTGCAACATATAAGGCTGAGAAGCAAATGAAGAAAGAGCAAGATGCTAGACTACCTCTAGAGGAAGCCAAAACACAAGCATAGCTTTTAAATTTAATCAGGTATGTAGCTATTAAGCAAAGAGTGAAGTTAATTTTTTTCCTCAGTTATATCAACACATCTTTATACCCAGCACCAGCCTATAGAAAAATACCTCTGTAGTAGGAGTTCCATCAGTGTAGTTAACACTGGAGAGCACGACTGGTACCTCAAGAGTTGAACTGCCATCAATTCCAGCCCCAAGGTACAATACTCTTCTTTTACTATTTAACCAGTTTTTCAGTATTTCTCCAAATTGCACCAGCAATTGACATCCACCTGTCCTCTATAATCATAGAGGTTTTAGTGTTTATAACATATTACAGAAAGAAACCCAACTGCATTTCCCTCAACACCTGAAGTTATGGTTACCTTTACACAATCCATCAGAGCAGTCTCCAGAGCTTCCACAGCTTCCTGCAGCACCTCAGAACACAGGAGCTGGGAGGCTGGATAGTACACACTAAAACACTGCAATTTGTGTAACAGGCCTTCTAGGCCAATTTATGAGCCACAGAGCACTGCCAGGGACAAGAGGCCAAGCAAGAACTACAGCTGAGCAGCAATTGGCACCTACCACTTGCTCTACTCTTACTGCTGTGACAGGAGGACAAGCTGTCCCACAAGGATGTATCAGCACAAGCCAACATGCTCTTCCACAGCCTATTCCAAACCTTGCTCTAAGCCAACTTCCAGGGGAAGCCCAGGCTCCTGCTCAGCCTCAGTGCTACAGAAGGCACCACGTACACTGTGGCAGAATCAAAGGACGTGCCAGTGCACCAGCAATGAACTCACCAAGTGTCAAATCAATGCACTGGCTTTCTAACCCCAGAAGGAATTCTGTCTTGTATGCCCTTTATTAACTCCCTTTGGAGGCAAAGAACAAACCTGAACCACCTCAGCAGTCCAAGGAACATGATCAATGGAAGCTACCAGACAGGAATACACTCATGTCCTTCATCCATGAGTGTTTTCTCACACTCACCTGTTTGAAAAGCTAGGCCTGAAGCAAGTATAAAAGAGTAAGTAAATGCCTGGTGCTAGGAATGTGTCACTGCAGAGTTCTTTCAGCCGCACTCAAATTCAAGGATCCAGTCTGGCTCAAGAGAAACCTTTTGGCACAGGTGCTACTCACTCACGTATTTTCCTAGACTGCAGCAGCGGTCTGTGCTGGCATCCCAACAACAGGAAGTAAACGCATTCATGCTTGGTCAGCCAGTAGAAATTAATCCAGACAGACCTGAGGTGCCAAATAGATTCTTTGGTCCATTTTGTGTTAAGAGACAAAACAATGAAATCACCAGGTTACAAAAAGGTATGAAGACCTCAGTGCTGACTTCAGGAGGAATCATCCAAAACAGTAAGTTGCAATAAACATGCTACTGTAAGAAACAGCTAGATTTCAGATTCAGCAATAAAAAGACTACAGAGAAATGGTAGCAAGGTAAGTTCTTATCTTCCTTATTAATCAGGTTATCATCTTTTGCAGTCTCTACATTGGAGCTGAACTCGATTAGATTTGCATTAAGTACTGGTTCTAAAAGCAAACCAAAACCAGTCTAAACACCCAGCACAATTCCTACTGGTCTCTGTAGAGTGCTTCAGAGGTTGATTTTCTCATTTAAGAAAATTTACCTGAACAGCAATAATTCAAGCGTGCACACAGAAGATGCACAGCACAAGTGAACACAAATATTTTAATACTGTATTTCTTAAATAATTTCCATTTAAATTATGAAAAGCTAAAAACTACAGTAAACAACTGCAGCATTTCTAAAACAATACATGGCTAGTCAAAATTCATGGCAGAATTTGTGTTAGCATTATCTAACATTAACTGAAGTCTAAATTCTGCCAACATTTATGCATTTAACTTAAAAACATCCTAATTTTATCAAACTGGTGATCATGCAGACATGTTTATACTTAAGAGAATACACAAAAATCCTCTAGGCACAGCAGCTTTGAGAAAAGCTGTCAAGACTGATGGGTTTGTAAAGTGCCTTTCAATAAAGCTTTTATATATCACCATAGTGAAAACTAAATATATTGTCACAATTCAAAATAAAGTATTAGCTTCCACCTTCTGTTCCATTAACTGACTCAGTGAAGATGGTTTTATTCTCCCAACACTTTTTTAAAGCAGTTAAAACCAACCTTTTTCTAATATACAAGTAAGCAAAGACAAAAACTGCAAGAGGAAAGATTTTCTGGTTTTCTTCAACATATGAAATCCAACCTTATTCCCAGTTACAGCGTTGAAAACTGTGAGTGCTTTAAAACTTCCACTCTATACCATGTTTTTAAAAAGAAATTCTTTGAAAAGGACTAGGTCTTTCAAAAATAAAAGAAAGGGGGAAAAAAAGAAAAAAAAGTCAAGTCTAGCTTCTTGACTTCAAAACTCAGGTTGGTTTTACCTTAAAATTCAGATTTCAACCTCTAATTCCAAAGAATTAACTTCTTTAAAAAGGGCAGTAGTGGATCTATAGCACATGTATCTTCTCAATTTGCACAGAGTTCTCAATATTAATCTTTGAGGCAGGGGAGAGTTTTCCCTTTATTATTGTTCTATCAGCAAAGACATGACTTTAGACCAGCAGCTCTGTTGAGGCTCTTTGAGGCTTCACAACCAGCTTGAGAAAGAGGTCAAGTCAGTCTGTCACTGGTTCCACATCCACTCAGTAAGAGATGTATTTTAGGACAAGGTTACAGAACAAAAAGCAATCTTTGCCTTGAGCTTCATCCTACTGAAGCTGCATTTTGCAGAAAACCCTCCTCCACAGTCTCAAGAGAACCAAATGCAGTGCTTCAGCTAGAAAGCTGATATAAATGAGCATATAAAAACTGATTTGGAAGAGGAAAGTGAACAGCTAGAAGCAAAGATATCAGGGCAGCCACTACAGTACTAGTACCAAACCCCAGGGATGTGGATTTAGTTCTCAGCTCTGCTTTCACCTTCCACAGTGACGCCAGTAGCTGCACCTCAGTTCCTAGTTTGCAGAAGAGAGATAATAGGAACTTGCCTACAAAAAACAGCATTATACTAATTTTAATTTAAAAGATGATTTGGTAATAGTCACAAGGCTGTTTTATTCTGAAGGAAATGTATTTAGTATTTTAAAAAAGCAATAGTAGTTAAATGCAGAGAAGCCATGTTGTTCTACATCATCGTAGCAATCCCTCTTTCGTTAAGAACTGAATTACATAAAATACTTTAAGAAAACCCCATATTCTGACATTTTGTAAACAAAAATTTTACTCTTTAAAAATTGCTTAGTGCAACTACGCATACAAAATTATTACTAAATCAGGAACAGGACAACCACAAGCACGAAAGAAAATGCACTCTAGCTTTACAGCAAATGCCATTTAAAAAAAGTACTTAAAACCTGCTATTTTTTCCAAGTATGCCAGCATGCGTTTTTAATTGAAGCTGGCATTTATATGGAACTTGATTTAGCAAACAAGACCTATTCACCTGCAAAGAGCTGAAGCAGGGAGAGTAGTGAAATCTTCTCTTCCCATTACTCTGCCTGTTATCCTCCCACCTCAGCTTTCATATTGAGTAACAAGTTCTCAAACTGACCATTTATAACCTGCAGGTAGCTGGAACATGTAGACCCTGATAATGATGCCCAATGAACTGTCATGACACTTCCATGTCATCAATCATAGATTATTTAATGGTACCATATCATATGAAATGTAGACATTAAAAGCCATCTTTATTTACTTCCAAGTTGCATTTTCAGTTTAAATTCTGTGCATGAAGTGAAGATTTACGTAACTGTATGTGAATAGTCTCTTCCAAGAAAAGAAACAGCTAGTAGTCTCTAAGAGTCACCTGAAAAACAAGCAGATCAAGTATTTTATGAGGGCAAGTAGGAAAAAAAAATTTTATGAGGTATATTTACAGAGCACAATTTTTTTCTGGCTTCAACTCATAGACACAGGAAAAGCATACCCTAATTAGAACTTCTAATGGTTTTGCTCATTTCCAATCATTTGAAAAGAAAATGCAAGTTGTTTATAAAATTGGTTTTCTTGTTTATTTTAAATGAAGCTGGTACAGACAATGTCCATTCAAAACCCACGTCCCAGGCCAAAAGGTACAAACAAGCGTGTCAAAGTAACACCAGTTGGCTGCTGTGAACATTCCTGCATGGATACCTGCGCGTACTAATTGCTATATGAGGTTAAAATGCTTCTGGGCTCTTCTGGTAATATTTAAAAATCATTAGGGTTTTCAATTTCACGTCTTCAGCAAAGCCATCTCTGGAGCAAGGAACAGATGACAACAGTTCTAGCTTTTCCATTTCCAACTCGTCGATCTTCCTCATCGGGCCATCAGCATAATTTAAGCAAAATAGCTCTGAGTTATGGATACACAACTTCTCCACAGTTTAGTTCTCTGAAAAACTTCATCTCGCACTGAAAGTTATAGTCCAGGAGTGAGACAGTCACACATCAAAACTTCAGGGCAGATATGGAAGTCATTAAGAACACTCGCCCACCTGGCAGATCTTACAGCCTTCGTGCCTGAAATGCACGAACCCAGTGAACATACAAATGCATGTGAGTACATGTATTCCTAAAGGGGAGGGCAGAAGGGAAGAGGGGAGCAAGGTTGCAGCTGGATCACAGAAGTTCAGCACAATGAAAACAGAAACAATAGTGTATAATGAGCACGAGAATTCAAAATACCAGACGCTTGAAAGTAAACTCCCAGAGATGGGGTGCCAGTTTCAGTGTTGAACACCACATTACAAAAGAACTATTATTTAAAAATAAAAAAGGATTAAGGGGAAGAAAATCAGAAGGATCTAAACTGTTGAGTGACCCCCCGTCTGTTCCTGATAAACTTCAATCACATCTTCCTCCTCCATCCCCAGCTGTGAGAACAGATAAAAAAACAGCAAATAAGTGTTATTAAGAATTGTATAAATCTGGTATGATGAAATCAGAGCAGGTCCTAGACAAATTATACTATGCTTTGTTCCTTTGTCCCGTCATAATTCATCAAAGGGGTGAAGGAAGTTTCAGTCTCCATCTCACTAGACAATATTCACAATTTTTGGGCATTTTTCTTCACACTTAGGTATTTGAGTCAAAGCAAAAGTGTTACAGCAAAGACCCACTTGTGGAGCAGTCCACATCAGCCTGCAAGTTGCTGGTTTTATCTTTCTCTAAACCCCTTGTTTAGGGGGAACAAGGACATCACCAACATCATAGTGAAAGCATCAGCTGTAAAGCCACATGAATTACATCTGTAGTGCACTACTAGCTCCCAGTGCAACTTAACACCTACACCTTGCAACTCAAAACCTGTTTACAACTATTCGCTCAGAGAGAGCAACTTGCTCAATTTCATAGTCAACAAGTTTGTTTGATATTTCCAGAAGGTCATTATTATGAGTTTCTTCCTGCTTTTTTGTAACAATTGGTGGAAGTCACTGGACAGAAGTAACTGTTTTCTGTTTATTTACACTTTGATCTACTAAATGTGAACTAAATACATATTTATTCCAAAGTCATACTGAAGTTCAAGCTCAACAATGGGAAGATTCCCTTTATGTTTTTTCCCCCCTAGCAAGCAGTGACTACATCCTCCTTTCTGGGGCATTACACATGAAGGTCCAAGCAGGCTCTTTCCAAACTGCCTATCTGCTGTACTAAAAGATCCTAGTTAAAGAAATATAGTCAAACCATATTTCTAGGAAGAAACTCACCTCCTTGGGGGTATGATTATCAGTAATCCTCTGACCCTCGAAGAGAAACCTGAGTGAATTCATTGGAACACCCTAAAAAAGAAACATATGTATAAGAAAAAAACCCAACTTACTGAATTTTGTATGGGTTTGCAAGAAAAAAAACATTTTAAATAAAAACAACACATGAAAGTCATAAAAGAGTGTTAGTTCCTGTTACACAGGGAGCTCAGATAGTCTGTTGCATTCAAGTAGACTACCAAGAAGTGACTCAAAAAGTATGATAGTGCCAAAATGGGTTTGTTCCAGAGTCTCACTGGAGTTGTAGCTAAACAACCTGGATGTTTCCTTAGCTTTTTTAACTTGTCTTTATTTATGAATTAAGTACTGACTATGCCCTCTCTCCCAAGATATGTTTACACAAGTATTTTTCTGAACAGTGCATCAGCCTTATTTAAGGATCCTAAGGCAACAGGAGAAACATGATGTTTACTTCATGAACTCCTACCCTTGCTTTCCCAATCTTCTATGGCTACAGGAAGGAATCACAACCTTTACCATCATCAATTCTGCAAATGCTCAGCACTGGGAACAAGAAAGAGCAGAGCTGAGGGGAATAAAAACGAACAGCATTCAAACAAGGTGAAACAAACATCCCAAAGGTAAACAGAATTAAGTTAAAGTATGTCTGTTGCACAAGGTGCCCATGCTCTGGCAGAACGTCATACTTCACATCAATAGATAAGGCAAACACCTCATCCTTTCCTTCTCTTGCAGGTTATAAGCAAACTAAACTCATGGGAAATACAACACAATTTTATCACTTAGCTCTCAAATACTGCTTGCAAATAACTAGGCAGAAAATTTTCTCAGGTAAGGACAGATCTTCACACTGTTTCAACAATCCCTCTGGCCAATGTGGAAGAAATGTTCATAGTCCCTCTACCAGAGAAAGGCTACTTGACACCAAAAACTGCACTGACTGCTGCAAAGGAAATCACAGACCCTCCAGAATTCAGCACAGGAGATAACAGCTGTGTTTACTCAAACAATTATTTCTTTCTTTAAGAAAGAATTCCACACATGCATGTTCATTAGTCAGTAAGAATGCTGCATGAATTATTTCCAAGATGATTAAAAAAAAATCAGGTTTTTAAAATGAATCATAATTTTAACCATTTGGATTTGGCTACAAATGTATCTGGTGTTTGATCTTTTCTTTCCTCCTACACCAGAAAGGCAGCAAAAAATAACATTTAATGAAAGAACACTTCAATGACAAGTTCAGCTTGTCTCAAAGTATTAGGAAAAAGCCCCCGAAGTATTATTACTTATGATTATATCTCCTGAAGTGAACTCCAACACACTTATCCAAGAAAAGGCCACACAAGGCATCTATCCCCAAAGCTGAGGGCAAACTAGGCCAGAGCTTCTGGAAATAGCAGCTGTGAACCCACAATACCTGCCACAGAATCTGGAAGTGAAGATATGGTTTTGGTCTGTAACAATTGTTACTATTTACCTACATACACAATTAATATTGCAGATTTCTTTAATTTAGAGTATAACTTCACAATTGTCTTGCATAGGAGTACTTTTACTTGTTAAAAGAAACTAAGAGATCCATTATGTTTGTACCATCAGATACCTCCAAAGTCTTTATTTGAAAGCACAATGAGAAAAGTGGTTTAAAGAATGTCATTGTTTCACAAACCTGTCTTTGACAGTATGATTCTTTGAGTTTCTTGAGGTGTGTTGTCATTTTCACCTTGAAGTGAATTTCACTGCTGTCCTAAGGACAGAAAAGAAAAAAAAATTACTCTCCTTGTAGTAAGTGCTAACTTCATCTATTTTATTAAGAAAACTAACTTCATCTTATTTCATGAAGAAAAAACTTATATAAAACTTACATGAAACATGGAATGTGATTTAACTATCACCATGCATACCTTGGTTCATCATAACACGAACCTCCAGGATGATTTATCACTCACTAAATTCACTGTGTACTTCCACAGGAAGTGCTTTTTAAAAAAACAGATGGCATCGTATAGCCTTAGGCTCAACATGGAGCTTTTGGATTTCAAGTTACTAAAACCCATCCATGGTTCAGTCTGTGCTGCCATCTTTACCCAGATGATATACTTATAAAATACAAACATACATATGCAGGGATTTCTGCTCTAAGATTCTAAAGAGACAAGTTAAAGCTTGCACTTCAAAATATATACAAAACCTCGTTCAATTAAGAGTAATTATCTAGAAGTTAGGATACAGGCAGACTTGGCAACATGAGACTAACCTAAGGAGAAATCACAGGTCTTATTATTCTGTAGTCCTTCCCACTAGCCATAAGATGCAAGTAGCTGCAACTGTCAAAATGGTGACAGATAAAATGGATTGCAAGAGGTTCTGTGCAAAAGGCATGTGGGCCACTTCCAGCTTTTCAGCATGTTCTCGTAACTGCTGATTAGGCCAGCAAGAGGCAAGGTAGTTTCTGTTAGTCCTACTTGAAAGTCATCTGTCTCCACCCAACTGCAGCAAACACTACAACTCCAACAAACAATCCTAGCTGTCATCTGAGCTAGGGGCTCTTTGCACAGAAGATGCCAACATTGTCAACATTCACATTCCAATGCAGCCGGAATACAGACTTCTAAACCACCGTACATCTGGTTGCTACATCTACCAACAGGGCAGCCAACAATCCTCTTCCTATCCCTGAAAAATAAAGCTGATCTCATGCCTAGGGTACTACACAAACTTTGAGGACCTGAATTTATCAAATTTGCCACTTATTTCATTCATACGCTTAGATAAATTAATCCCTCAATGCATGAAAAAAAGCATACCAGAGTATACTAATACACATTTCTGGCAACTGGAAGTAGTTTATGGCAGAGGAGGATCCACACTGAAGAACTGAAAGTATCAACTTGCATTTGGTCATTTCTACCATACAAGAAGTCACACCTACATCAAATGTCAACAAGCAATTGTGTAAAAAAACTCACCTGCCCAATGACTTTGAGTTTAATGTACTCCCCTTCTTTCTTATCTCCTAAGTCCTCAGCTGAAGGTTTTGCTTCCTGCAAGAAAAACACAAAAAGACCTGATCAGTTAACACTTCATTGTTTTCACTGGACAGTACAGCAGCTGTCACCCTCTTTACTGCGTGAAATCAAACTACCCAAGGTGTCTTCTTTCTTTCTCTGTGTGTGTGTGCACAAAAATAACAGCAACATAGTATTATGAAAGGTTGGCTGTCTACCTGTGAGAAGTTTAATTAATGAGAGAAAAGAAACACCATGAAGAACATAAGAAAGGAGAGAAGAACCATTTGGAAATAGATGACATACAAAAAGAAGTATGATTTTATACCTCTAACTCCTAGACAACAAACTGCAAAAATCCACAAGAAGCATACTAAGAGTACTAGGAGGCTCAGATATTTGACAGAAAAAAGGAACATTGGGAGGAGAGTAAACAGAAAGTACTTGTAACACCCTGTCAACTTAAAGAGAGTGAACCATGCAAACATTTTTCAACCCACTGCATCAAAGGTAGTCCTTTTGAAAATAAGGCTGGTCAGCTAGCTTCTTTTCTATGACAACAAAAGAGCTTCCTTCTAACACGTTTGTCTTAAGACCACAATACTTCAAAGTTTAAAAAGGTGCAGTTCCAAGCACTACAGTGTTTTGATATCTTTCCAGGGTAAGAACTAGCTGTACAGACAAGTTTGATTCAACAGCTTGAGCACTAAAGCTCATCAAAAGGGTTTAAGTGTTATACACTCTAAGACATTAATTAAGGACATCAGAGTTTTTGTGTTACCAGCTGATAGATAAAACAAGTGAGAAATCAGGTACTATTAACCCCACTCCTTACTGTCACTACATATCCTGCATCAAGCCTTTAGCTATGTTCCACTGCAGGACAAAGGGATTTACACAGACATCAGGTCTAGAGGGTGCTCAATGAAGACCTGTTCCCAAGTAGTCATAACCACAGGTAGCCTGCTGATCATGTTTGAAATCATCCTTTTATATTTACTTCTTAGCACTGTAGACAAAATAAACAAAATATGTACAGGTGCCTACCACAGGATCCCATCCCAAAAGGGACTTTTTGCTAAATGTACGTAAATATCCTTTGTACAGTTGGACCTGAAATTTAGGATTGAGTGCCAAAAACACACAAAATACTAACCTTCTCTATTAAGTCCATCCAGACAGGTCTCTACCTCCAGATTAAAACCTTTTAAAGTTTTTTACTCCTGCTCCCTAAAGAAGTTAAACACACACAACTTCTTTGAACATTAAAAGATCAGGGAAGGGCACAGGGCAAGTCAGCAAACACCCTTCTCATCTGTACCAGTCTCAATCTGGAGTAAAGAAAGAGAGGAAGTGTTCTTTCTATCAGTTTGACTCACTGCCTCAACCCAGACCAATTCAGTTTCTACAATGGAAAGAAGTGTGAGCCAGAGACTCCACCTGGTTTGAATACCTTTTATTTTTTTAATACCCACCCAGGCACAACTTAAACTGCAGGGACAGATTCATCACCCTTCAAGCTCAAATCCAAAACCTCAACTCAGGCTTTCAAAAAGCCTGACATACACAGGCCTTCAAGCAAGTCACTTTAGAAGCATGAAAGGAGTTCTTCACAGGTAACACAGTCAGAGCACCTGTGTTCCCCACCAAAGTTTTCCCTAACACATTTGGACTCTAAGCTTCTGGGGCTAGTTGCAGGAATAGAAACACACTAGTATTCACTCCTGACCAGAAAGAAAAACAAGAAGCTGCAACTTGTTCTGATAACTCGCACAGCTGTTTTAATGTCTTTACGCAGCATTACTAACTTCTAGGAATCAGACCAAGATTCAGATCTGGTTTGTAGCTTCAAAACTAGCTCCTGTTTCACTATTACTGAAAGAACATTTACATGACATTTCAGGTCAGTCACTGTCTAAATTTACTTTACAAATGGCATGACAACATATTATCCCAGCAGTAGAGGTATTTGTAGTAGTTACATAGTTCTGTACATTGTAACAGATCTACCTACTCAGGCTTCCAAACCCAATCATCCTGTACAAGGTATTGCTAATGATCATTGCTACTATGACAGTGCCTCTGGCCAATATGAGTGATAAAACTATGATTCATATTTGATTCCTACCCTCAAGGAAAGAGGGCTCTAGTATTAAAAACAAATAGGGAAAGCACCAAACAGTAGAATAAACAGAGGGAATTGGAGTCTTCAAACCATAAAGATGAGGGGCTTGTTTCAAGCCCCACAACCTCTCACCCACAAAAATAAGAGGAAAGAAAGCTGTAGCTTCAGGAGAAATATTATCAAATCAAATAATAGAAGTGCCAATAATCAAAACTTAAAATAGGAGCAAAATACTTTACACTAGGATACAAGACCCAGCAAGTCTGAAAATGCTCTCTGCAGTTTGTCAGTGAACTATATTGCCATTCAATGCCAAATGGTTAAGGCAACACAAAAACACTTAGGAATAAAGAAAGGAAGGAGATTGCAAAATTGTTAAACTACTAGTATTAATTAACAAAACCCTGATCAGCAATTAGCAAGCAAGCCTCCAGACTTCTTGCCCTATGAAAAGAATGGGTGCTTAAGGGTACCTCAAAAAACAGGACATAAAAAAGACCACCATACAAAGGAATAGAAATACCACAACACTCCAATTTCTAACTTTTCATGCCCGAGATTTTAAAGGCTTCATTGCAGTTTTCCTAAAGAGCACAAAATAAGGCCCCTAGCACGGTCCCACACTTATATAAAGACCCTAAAAAGCACGCAAAGTTTCTTGGATGAAACACACTGGTATTGCTATTGCAACTAACAAAAACAAAACACACACAAAGCAAACAACATGAGGCAACATATTGCAAGCTTCCTCCTCCAATTTTCAGAAGAGCTCAAACTTCAATGTCTAATCTTAAAAAAACAAACTCTATTCTCAGAATTTAAAGAAAAATCATCAAAATCAGAATTAGTAGAGGAATAGATGTACAACATACTTCCTAACAAAGCAAATAAACTTACATTTTTTTATAGGAGTGAAAAACATACATACAAACTATAGCATTCTTTATTAGCAGTATGCGAACAGACAGCATTTTGATTCAAATAATGCAAAAACAGCTTAAGACACTTGAAGGGAGGGGAAAACAATTTGTGTTTTGTTTCATTTTGCTCAGATCCCACTAAGCAATCATGTGGTTTTTTTTGAAGTCTGCCCTTCTTTCAAGCATTTTTACTTATCGTAAAAGTCAATTTCCCACTGAAAATAAAGTAACCAGTTATTTTACTGATGATAATTGACCCCCCTCTTAACTTAGTTCCAGGGCCAAAAAGAATGATACTCCAAGCAACTCACAATTTTAGGTAATCCAGTTATTCTTGTAGGATTGATAAAGAGAGGAATGAGATTTACAGTGCTGCATAACCTTACATTATCCTTCTACTTAAGCATCTGTTTAGTTCTTGTTGCACAGCCCCCAGAAATGAATGACACGTCTAACAGTGTTTTGCTTATCTATTCAAAATAAACAGCAGGCTCCTTATTCACAGACCTTTAAAATACATAGCCACAACAGGTTATCACATACATGGAATTTTACATACTTCAAGCAGTCCCAAAGACAAAATACACGTGTTTTAGCAGAACTTGCCTGGGGAAGGATTTACCTAACTAATGAAATCTGCTATTTGTTAAAACACGCCTTGGTTCACATATGCATACAACTACAGAGCAGGTCACGTGAACATCCGTCTATAAAATCTAGTTCAGAAATTGTTGGTGGGTTTGTTTGGCTTTTTTCAAAATGCAGTCACTTTCACGTATTTTGCTACAGGGGCAAGGTGTCCTCCTAGGAGGCAGCAATCGCTGTTCTCCCAGCTGCCCCTCTCCCAGGCGCAGGCACGGAGAGGCAGCAGCACCATTGTCAGCTGCATTGTGCCGGGAAGCCGGGGGCGGGGAGGAAGACCACCGGCGCACACAGCGCTGGCTCCTTTTCACCGCTCCGACTGCACCAAGGCTACTCCCCAAAGCACACGCGGCATGCACTCAGCTGAGCCTTGTCTCTGGGGACTTTTCATTTCCTGGCTGGCACCAGTACTGTTTGGACTCGGCAGCACTACAAGAACCATTTGTAGGTACTGACAGTATCGCGATGCTACACTTTGGGAAAAATCAGACAGAAAACAGTGCCCTATGACGACAATATTGAAAAAAAAAAAGGAAAACAGAACACAAAACCGGAACGCTGTTTTAAGTTTCCAGCAGCAGGTCACATAGCCTAAAGCAATAGTTGTAAGCAAAGCACTGTATACATGCCAGGCCGAGCAACCCAGGAACTTGCGGTACAAGCAACTATTTAGGTCCCCGGCTCAGAAGACAGAAATGACGGGGGCATAACGAGAATATTACTCGGAGCGAAGGCAGGACAGAGCCTTGATAAAGGATGGGGTGTTTAATACAGGCAAACAACGCTCAGCTGAGAAAGAAGGGGGAGAAAACCAGGCTTTCGCATTCCTAGGGCGAACAGAGGACCTGGCAAGCCTAGCCTAACTCGCACAAAGCCCGCTCCGGGGGAAAACCATCCTACCACACACCGGGGAAATGGAAAATGAAAGAAAACAACAGTTGTGCAACACAGCTCACCCCTCGCTGCATTCCCGGGTTTCCAGGGCCGGGGCTGCCCCGGCGGCGATCCCGCTCCGTTCGGACGCCGCCCCGGCCCCCGAGCATCCCCGCCTGGAGCCCGACCGCGCTCCTACAGAAACACCCCGCGG
>NW_005054298.1:24762535-24766106 GCF_000277835.1 Geospiza fortis | reverse complement strand
TGCCGTGGCAGCAGATGAAGGGAAGTGATCTTTTCCCTCTATTCAGCACTGATGAGACCACACCTGGAGTGTTGGGTCCAGTTCTGGGCTTCCCAGTACAAGAAAGACAAGGAGCAGCTGGGGAGAGGCCAGCGGATGGCACAACGATGAGGAAGGGCCTGGAGCATCTCTGCTCATGAGGAGAGACTGCGGGAGCTGGGCCTGTTCAGTCTGGAGGAGACTGTGAGGGGATCTCATGGACGCAACAGAAATACCTCAAAGGCGGGTGCCAAGAGGTGGTGCCAGACACTTCTTGATGGTGCTCAGTGACAGGACGAAGAGTAATGGCCATAAACTAAAACATAAGCTCCACCTCACCTTGAGAAAGAACTTAATTACATAGAGGGTGGCAGAGCACTGGAACAGGCTGCCCAGGGAAGTCATGGAGTCTCCCTCTCTGGAGGAGACATTCAAACCTCACGTGGACATGTTCCTGTGTCACCTGCTGCAGGTGAGCCTGCCGTGGCAGGGGTTGAACTCTATGCTCTCCAGAGATCCCTTCCAACCCTGACAATTCTGTTAAGTAACATAAGCCTTCCCATAACAGCAGATCTTGGAGCAAAAGTCACTTTCATTCTGCCTACCTCTGATATCTTCCTGAGGTTGTTACTAAGATGTCATAACAACACTCACTTTTCTGTTGAGACACAGTGCATTTTTTTAAGTCATTGCAACCATGCAAGCAATGGGATCTGCATGTATTAAGCAAATCTGCACCCAGGCAGTTGCATTTGCAAAGATACATCATTAAAACAGAACAGGTGCCCTCTTTACATTGGCACAGCATGGCTATTCAGAGGTGTGCACAAGAAGTAACATCTACCTTAAAGATTACATTTAGGCTGCAAGCTGTTTGAACTATAGCATGGAGTCCTAACATCCCCTCTCCAACTGCTCAGGCAACTCCTGCATGGCATCACTGCTGGCACAGGCATATGCTTAGCTCTAAGTGGCCAGCAAGTAGAAAAAAACTCCACACATGAGAACCATAAAATAACATGAATATAAAATCAATCAACAGAAATTAGCTCAATCAAAATAGGCGATTATTATCCTCATGTTACTAAACAGAGTTTTAACTTTACCAGCTACCTTTGGGGAAGGGCAGAGTACATTCATTAGCTCTGGGCAGGGGGGATTCATTAACACAAACAGCTCCATGCTCTGTGCCATGTTCCCCTGTAATAACACCAAACACCAAAGCAGCTGCACTCTGTGCCTGCATTTCTGCTTGTCACTGAATGCCAAGTTACAAACACAGCTACACCAAGAGGTGCACTTTTGCCAGCCAGTGGAACAATCAGTATCTAGACTCATGGGAATTAGTTTTGTTAAACAACTGCTAAAACAATTCAGAATTAACAAGGGAAGGAAAAATAAATAAAGAGAACCAAAACAAATGCTATACAGAGCTACAGAATGAAGATGATCTTTTTTAGGCAAGGCCAAGCAGTCAGAAAAGCCAAATACGTTCATACTATGCCAAGCTCACAGTAAGAGCTCATTATGAGCTTAATAACAAACACAAAGCACCAAAATAAGCCATGGAAGGGCTCCACAACAACACACAATACTAACAAAATGAAAAATGACAAATATTCTATCCTGAACATTACTGCTTTTTATAAATTCTAAAGGGGTTTTTAAAAACAGAGCCTTACTGTGCTTAGGCCAAAGTCTCAGACTCTGGCACAAATACAACTTTTTCAAGTAATGCCATAATAAAAGCTAACACTCACATGAGTCAGAATGCAGTTACCTATCCACACACATAGCCATAAAAATACAGGGTTAGAATGTGCTCATCAGCATACACACTAACTGTAGCACCACCTTTCTTGATTTCTTCTTATTCCATCAGTTGTGGCTGTATTAGCTTGTCAGGACACAAGCCAGATTTCTACAGGATCTTCAAAGTTAATCTCCACTGAGACTGTGAAAACTGTGGATGTACAGCAGTAAAGCTCCCACTTTTCTTTTTCAACAGCTCAAATTCAACACAAAATGCACCTAAAGAGAAAACAACAAAAGCTGTTTTAAAAATACCAAATATACTAACACAAGCTTGTTCCCCCAAAACCCAAAGTCAGCCTTACAGTTGCATGCAGTGTTGATGGTACTTGCCCTAATAACCTCACTGAATTCTCAGGTGTTTTATAATGTCTCTTATTTCCCTATCTGGACTTAATCTCAGTCACCTGAAGCCAATAAAGTTCACCTCCAATGACAGATTTCTCCCAAGCTGCTGTATAGTTTAGGAGCCAATAGCTGTAAGAGGTTTTCTCGAAGCCCCACACATACAGTCTGTGCAGAGCTGCTTCAGACCAGAAACAGATTCCTTTAAAAAGCAGACTTTAATCTAAGAATAATCTGTAATCTCATCATGCCAATTTGTTTGCCTGAGAGGGGTTAGTGCTAGCAAACAGGATGGATGCAGTGTTCTAGGGCAGCCAGCTAACTAACAGTAGCTCTTACATAACAATGGTCCTCTGCCAGCAGGGCCAGGAACAGTACTTTAAAACTAGGTGGAATCTGGAAATTCTCTACCATCCTGAACCTAATTTCTTTGGCAGTATTACTGGTTGTAGCATTTTAAGAAAATTGGTTATGTAAAGTACCAAAGTCTTTCCTTTGAAAAAAAAAATCTTCAGAAATATTCAAGTCCACAGATTTCTCTCTCTGTTGGCTTTCCAGCACACTCCTTACATGGAGGAAACAAAGGCGTGCTGACTCATACAGATGATTGCATAAAATGCAGCAATGAACGCCTGATATAAATCAAAGCCCAAGCGTTTCTCGGAGCCTCTCTTCCTGCGGGCAGGAAAATCTGCCTGTTTTCAGTACAGACAACCCTGCCTGTGAAATAAGCGGGGATTTCTAAGGGCAAGGAGCGGCGCTTTCCGGCCGCCTCCCACCGGCACGCAGCTGCTCGCTTCCCCGGCAGGACGGCGGCACAGAAGTAGGTCAGCCAGGCACCGCGCTGTGCGCGCCCGGGCTGTGCCAAGGACAAAGCACGAGGTGGCACCAGAGCACGAGGTGGCACCAGAGTAGGAGGGGGCACAAAGGGCCGCCCAGCGCCCCCGGGCCTGCCTTCCCCCGGACAGGACTGGCCCTGCCCCGGGGAGAGCACAGCAGCGTGGGGAAACAGGCAGCGTTCTAACGCGTGCTTTATGTGAGCACAATGTGGTGCTTGCCTGGCGGCGAAGCCAAGCTTTTAAACACACACAATCGCACTCTGTCAACAATTCTTTACGTAAATCAACTGCTTTCGGTGCGATGATCTGCCCTGCCTTCCCCCGGACAGGACTGGCCCTGCCCCGGGGAGAGCACAGCAGCGTGGGGAAACAGGCAGCGTTCTAACGCGTGCTTTATGTGAGCACAATGTGGTGCTTGCCTGGCGGCGAAGCCAAGCTTTTAAACACACACAATCGCACTCTGTCAACAATTCTTTACGTAAATCAACTGCTTTCGGTGCGATGATCTGCAGGTCAGGCCGTGGGAGCAAGAGTGGAGCGGGCAGAGAACGCAACCC
>NW_005054298.1:24714256-24761538 GCF_000277835.1 Geospiza fortis | reverse complement strand
GCGGGGGCGGGAGGGGGCGGTGGGAGGCGCCCCCGGGGCCGCTGCCCGGGCCGTGCCTGGAAGCGGGATTCGCGGGAGCGGTGCAGGATTCGCGGGAACGGTGCGGGTCCCCGCAGGATTCTCGTGTCCCGACACCGCTCTCCCAGAGGAACAAGCAGCCACCTTCCCAGGGCTTTGCCAGCCTCCTGACCGGGTGGCTCCGGGCTGCAGCTCCCTGGGGCTTTGAGCAAGCCTAAACTAGAGTTGCTGCAGCGTCGTGCTCCTTTCTAGCTTTTCTCTTGCCCGAGTGTTGCTTCATATACAGTTTTACTAGCTTGGTCATAAGTTTGATCATGATATCCTTATTTTTTCCCCTCCAACTTAGTCTTGGAGTTTAAGTTGCGTGAACATGAGTGCAGTTGAGAAGAGAGGAAGGCTTTGGTTTCCTTTGCCTTTGCCTGCAGCAGAATTGCACCCTTGCTGCTCTGTGGAGCACGGTATTTCCTTCCTCTGCCCTGAAACCTTTTCTCCTCATTGGGGTGAAGCCGTGCAGTTCAGGAAATATTTTAATATAAATTTTAATATTTTAATTTCTGAAGGTAGGTTAGGCATGAAGCAAAGGTAGGAGGAAGAACATACAGAGAGAACTGCAGGGAGGTATCTGCAGAGGTGCTGCAGTGTTTGCTGCAGCTGTCAGCAGTTATCCATAGGCGTGTATCCATTTTTATACACTAACAGTCTTGATTTTAGCAGTTTCTATGTCTTTCATTTTCTCTATGTGCCCGTGTCTGTTTATGGAGGCTGAAAAGAGTTGCTCCAGCGTTTTGCTGTGCCTCGCAGTCATGTGGGATGTTAATTGCTAGGTTTCTTTGCTCAGCTACTAATTGAGTTTAAAAAAAGACAACCTCCTTCAACCAGAGTTAAAAAATCTTCCAGGGAGCAAAATTCATGATACTGGGAGTGATTTCTGCACTGGGTTAAATTGCAATTGCATTGCATTTGCGTTGTGGGGACAAAACCACAAGGAGTGAGATGTAAAGAACACAGTGTTGTAAAGATTTTGATTATTCTCCTGAGCCATTTTCTGTGAATTTGCCATGCACTCTGCATTTTGTGAAATGCTTACAGGCTCCAAGAGCGTAAGTGTTAATCTTGTGCTGCTTAAAAGCTGAGGGGGTTCCCTGTGTACAGAGATGGGATTGAGCCATTGCTGCCTCTTAGGTAATTGTTGGTGTGGTTGATGACCAAGCTGTGGTGACTGACTGTTCTTTACAGGGATGTTTTCTTTTTTGTTTGGGTTAGCTCTGGTTAATGAAAATCACTTGGGGGATCACTGTTTTCTGTTAGATTTCCCAGATGTCTTATTTTTCCAAAGCAGTGGTAAATTTGGGTTTGGGTCACTGTGGTTATGAGTGAGTCTTGTAGAGGAGGTGGAGCAAGCCCAGTTTTGATAAAGAAGAAGAGGGTTTTGCTTTAATGTTCCAGATCCAGGAGGACACAGCAGTTATTGAAGAACTTCTGTAATTCAGGTGAAAGTAGAAATGTTGCACTATTGTCTATTAGTAGGGTAAAGCTGCTGGGTGAGAATGGTGAAACAGAGATCACTGAAGATGAGTTTGTTGACTCAATCATGTTAACTACTGTAGAGTGGTTGGATGCACTGTTAATGTTTCAGGTCTCCTGTGCTGAAGAACTAAATATAGTTGTGTGCTGTGTTTTTTTTTTTTTCCTGCAGGTTCTGAATGAGAAAAAGCTTCAAGAAGTTGATAGTCTGTGGAAAGAATTTGAAACTCCTGAAAAAGCAAACAAAATGTAAGCAGCTTTGTGTGGGGATAGAAAATAAGAAAATAAAGATAGTATAGAAAGTAATCTTACCTGTAAGGAGTTGCAGCTGGGCCAATTAGCAAAGATTAGGAACAGGCCTGACTTTACCAGGCCACAGCTGTAACCAATGAGAAGAAGAGTGCTATAAAAGAGTGGGGTGGCTGGGTGAGAAGGGGACTGGAGTCAGGTGGCTGCTTTGTGAAGAAGAAAGAGTCAGTGCTCCGAGGAGCTGCCCATGAAAAAACACCAAGAAGGTGTGAAACTTCTGTGATGAGGAGACAGCAGTATGGAACCCCTGCAATGAGATGACAACAGGTGATAGTGTGGCTTGTGGAAGGACGTGGCTGCCTGTAGTTACGCACAGCTGAGGTTCAGAATGAAGTACTGATTTTTGGCTTTCAGTATTGTAAAAGCTGTGAGCAATGATAATGTGAAATTAGATATTCTGAGATGCTTACAATGGAATATCAAAGTGAAAGAAATGCTTTACAGTGTAATTTAGTAGAAGTCGTTACCCTGTGTCACCAAAGCAAAAAAATTGAACAATATTTTAAGGTGATGTGGATGCTTTGACAAGGACATCCAAGCTTGTAATGCTGGAAGTGTCAGTGAAATGACAGGGTTTTGTGCTCACAGGAAATTCTTTTGGTAAAAACAAAGCTTAATCCAGGTGAAACTACATAAATCACTGAATTGGGAGCTAGTGTTGTTGCACAGGGATTGCAGTGTCCACTAATCAAGCTGACCTTTCTAGCAAATTGCCCTAAAGCTGGGGACAATGGTGAGTTCTTTCCAAGTCTGTCTAGTGGTTTTATTGGAAGATTTCTAACCAGCTTTGATTATAATGGATGCATCTGAGCCAGCTGTGCATTTCATATTTATCCTGCTCTGTAGCAGTACTTAGAGCAGAGGCCAGAATATCCCACATCTGTCTGTCTGTAATGTGGTTAATCTTGTCCTGGAAACATCATCTTGGGCACTTGTTATACAGGATGTGGCTCTTAATGGGATCTCTACTCTGATAAAAATAATTCCTCTTTTGCCTTTTTGAAAAGGCATCAGTGTAAGCCTGAAGCTTTTGTTGGGATCTGCAAATGCTTAACTCAAGTATTCAGCTGTATCTGTGACCTTGCTTCCTTTGCTGATACTTGACTCACAACCAGCAGTGGTTAATCAGAGCTGGATTAGTTAAATGCCTGTCCCTGACAAGGAATTTACTGGATTGAGAGAGCTTCTTAAGTGTAACTATATATCAACACCACGGGCTGTGTGAGGGATAGAGGGAAGCTGTGCCTGAGGATCTGACACAGGGTGGTTAAACACTCTTCAGATGATTCTTGGCTCTGGTCAGCACTTAGGGCTTTAAAGAAATTTTTGTTGTTTGTCTTAAACTCAGCTCAGAACTTGTATTCTAACATGTAATTACAGGGGAGGACTTGAGGATTCATGGGCAATGAATCAGTTCAAATTTAAAGTCTTTGAAGATGTATTTGGTTGAAAAGCATGTTAAATCTGAGCTGTGCAGGCTCTGCATTCCACAGAGGCAGAACATTTCCTTTTGAAGATGAGTGGAAAGATGCTATCATCAGTCAGTCAGGGTGCAGTGTTGAAATTTAAATGGATGATGTCTGTCTTTAAATATGAACTACAAAGCAAAAAGGGGGAGGTTAGGTTTTCTGGTGATATTGGTCCAAGAAATAGCAAATCAAAATTCCTTTTTTTTTCCTCTTTATGTAATGATTGTGGGAGCCAGCTGAAGCGTCACACTAGACTCGGTTGGCCAGTTTAGTGCTCTCAGTCCTCTTTTAAGGGTCTGCATATTGATCTTTGCTCTCTTGAAGCCATAGGGAAAAGAGAGGAGCAGAGGCAGAAAATGATAAAATGGTTCTAGCATGTGGTTTATGTACACTTGTTTACACACTTCTATTTTATTTCTTTAGAGTAAAGCTGAAACACTTTGAAAAATTTCAAGACACAACAGAAGCACTTGCTGGTGAGTTAACACTATTATTACAAAAAAATCAAATCTCTATCATGCATTAGTTCACTCATTACTTGCCTGTGTCCATGCTCTTTTTCTTTTCTTAACTTTTAAATTACAGCTTTTTAAAAGTGAGCTGGTTTTGATGGTTATGAGGTCACCTATCCAGTCTATAGTGCAGTAAAGATGTCATAAATTGTATTTTTTTCCTTCAGTGCATATTTTTAAGCAGTTTACAAATGAGCACTGTGTAAGTTGTGACTGATACATGTAGCCTGTCTGTTGTCAATGATGGATTCTTGTTGAAGCTGAGTATCACTGATTTGAGTCAACAATTCGTCACTACCACTGAGACAACAGACAGGTATTAGAGAACATTCGTTACTAGAACCACCTGGGTTTTATGGATACATGTTGTGCCTGTTTCAGCCTAAGATAGATCTGCGTTCTCCTCATATTCAGGAGTTTAAGCAAAATGGAAAGCCTTATATTCAATATTTTTTAAGAATTCTGCACGTAAATGCTTGATGTGTGGCCTGGTTTGAACAGAAATGGTAGGAATTCTAGGCAATAATTCAGAAATGGTGTGAGATTTACTGCTGAATGTGCTGTATGACTTAAGTAGGTGAACGTTCCAGGTCACATTTATAATTAAAGATCAGTTCTTCATATTCTGATGCAGTAGGGGTAGCTTATAAAGGAAGCAAAGAAACAAGAATGGAGACACAACCATCAAACATGAGATGCAAGTAAAAGAGCTGAGATTGAAGCTGTTGTATGTTCCTCTCTGTGGCATATTTTTTTGGATTATGTTGCTTTTGCATAGGATTGGATTCAGCTTTGTATTGTTAGGCTGATTAAAAAACCCTCAAAAGTATCCAACACCTTCTACTACTTTGCTTGAAGTTGACTTACCTGTGAAATGGAGATGTTCAGACTACTTATGGCTCATTCATTTTGAAGGCAGGACTATGTATGTGGCTGTTTGTAGGGGGATAGAAAATAAGAAAATAAAGACAGTGTAGAAAGTAATCTTGCCCCTAAGGAGTTGCAGCTAGGACAATTAGCAAAGAATTGGGAACAGGCCTGACTGGAACAGGCCACAGCTGTAAGCAATGAGAAGAAGAGTGCTATAAAAGAGTGGGGTGGCTGGTTGAGAAGGGAACTGGAGTCAGTTGGCAGCTTTGTGAAGAAGAAAGAGTCAGTGCTCTGAGGAGATGCCCATGAGAAAACACCAAGAAGGTGTGAAACTTTTGTGATGAGGAGACAACAGTATGGAACCTCTGCAATGAGATGACAACAACTGTTTCAAGGGCTTAGGTGCTATTGGCCAGCTTGCAGGGTAGAAAATTATCTGCATTGCAGAAGGGTTGAGAGGAAGCTCAGCACAGCACTTTGATTTTACTTTTACACGTCATTGGATTCTGGAAACCAAAAATCACTAGCTGCTGTTACTGTGGTGATGTATCAGTCCCAGAAGTTCAGTGGGGCACAGAGCTGACCCTCAGAGTTGTATAATTGCCTGCTTAAAATATATTGTGTGGGATTGTAAAGCTTTTACAGATCTATTAATATTTAAGAATTAAGAACATCCTTTAAGGATTCTCCTGTCTGCATGCTGTATTAAAAGGATCTGTCTGACTGTCCAGTTTGGCATGATTCCTGGGGCTTTAGATAGTACATTATCATCACCAGAGAATGCAAATAAGCCATTACTCAATTTAGGCTATCATGGTTGCTGCCTAAGGGACCTGGCAAATGGTTGGTTAATTAAATTATGCACAAAATATTCCCATCTAACTTTGCTGTTGGAAATGTTAAACATGTATCTACAGCATATGGCATGCTGTTTGTAGAGATCCTTAAACAAAGTTGGCAAAAATAGAACTGAAAACATATGGAGCAAGGAGAGGCAACTAGGAGAAAGGTTTTTCATTTAGGCCTTCAGAGGAGGATGTGTATAATTTTCTTCTATTTTGATTTTTAGCTATTGCATGGTGAAGTAGTATTGCCACTCAGACAAGAGCTGCTGCGGACAGTTAAAATAAATACATGAAGTTAGGAGTAATTTTTTTACAGGTTTTAGAAGGGGAAAGAAACAACATCTTTGGTCTTTTTGTTTTATGCAGCATCCACAGCTCTTGTAGAAGGCAAGCTCAGCAAGAACTTGAAGAAGATTCTCAAGAAGATAGTGGCAAAAGATGCCCACGAGCAGTTGGCTGTGGCAGATGCCAAACTTGGAGGTGTCATAAAGGTGATAACTGATTTTGCTGTTTTTTCTTTTGTCTCATGCTGCTGAAATGCTACAGTCAGATTCCAGAGATTTTGCAGTTGCTAGCAATGGATCATGCTGCCAGTGCTGTATTTGCAGCATAGAGGATAGTTAATCCTAGTATGGGTACAGGGAAGATGTTGTCTTGAGAACACAGGTGACTGATGTGGTAAGAATGCAGTGAGGTATTCAGGTTTGCTTGATTTCTCTCTTAAATATTGGTTAGAAAGCCAGCACGTAGAAAAATTAATTTTCTAATCATCCAATCCAGAAAAAGAGTGGAGGGAGGAGCCAACCAAAAAACCTAAGCCAGGCAGACATATATTCCTCACTAACAGATGCAGCAATAGTAGGGTGATGATTTATTGTCTTTCTGGGAGTGGACATTTGTTGTGCATTCCTCAGTGTGCAGGCAGCTGTGCACACCTCTTGGTCTTTGCCTGCCCAGAGGAAGGAGGAGGTTCAGTGAAAGTGGATTGCTTTTTCCAGTGTCTCCTAGGTGTCAGATACCAGTTTCCCATCTCACGTCCAGTTGCTCCCTGTTCCACTGAACTTTGTTCTGACAACCTTCTCGTGCTGTCTTAGGAGACTGTGTAGGCTGCAAAATGAGGGCTTAACGTTAAAGTGAATAATAGCAAGGACTTTGAACCAATTGTTCACTCTTCTTCTCTGTAAAAGACACAAAGCCCCTAACTCTCTACCTCTGAATTTTCTTTGTGACCAAACTGTTTCTAGTAAACTTCAAAATCTTGAATCTTAAGTTGAGTGTTCTACATAGCAGATAGGGCATTAATTATAAATCTGCTCTTCAAAGTGGAATATTAACTGTGTGGGGAACTGGGGGTGTCACTACCTTGAACATCAAAAATGGATGAAACTTGTGTGATCACAGGATTGCAGTGGGAAAGCCAGTTAAAATGATGTAAGGCTGCTGGAAGAAGGACTTCAGAGGAATGTTGTGTTGTGCCTGACTTTGGACCATTGATTTCCACCCTGCAGGAGAAGCTGAATTTGAGTTGTATACACAGCCCAATGGTTACAGAGCTGATGAGAGGAATTCGCTCACAGATCGAAGGGCTCATAACAGGCCTTCCTTCTCGAGAGATGGCAGCAATGTGCCTGGGTCTGGCACACAGGTGAGTTCCTACAGCAACTCTGTTTCATCCTGACTGCCCCACTCCTGTGTCCCTGCCTGTGCTGTGCTGCTTGAAGTGTTTCTGAGTATGTGGCATGGTCTCATACTCTGTAAGTCAAGATACTTCTGTATCTGAAATCTTGTTTTACAAAGGAAGGGTTTTCAGTTTGCACCCACCCTTTAGGGAAAGGCTTCATCTTCACCCGAAATGGAAGCTGGTAGCTTTCCTTTTCATGTTATATACTTCAGGATATACTTCTTCACTGTCTTTGGAGCAGTCAAGGGAATCATTTAAAGCTCCATTGCCGCTAAGAGACAAGGTGGAGACCACAATTCGATGATTTCTGCTAGGATAAATACCCATATAATAGATAATGCAAATATTAAATGCAGGGTTGTTCTTGCTGCTATTTAGATTTACTGGAGCAGTAGTTAAATACCAAGTTGTTGGATCACCATGGGATCAAGCATCCATTAGCGAGTAACTTTTTAATCCTTATTCTGACAAGAGCTTGTCCTGTCACAAGCCATTGGCAAGTTAGAGAAATGCTTTGCTGTAGCCAATTCCTTAAAAGTGTGTTTGCTTAGAAAATGGGCATTAATATTGAAAAAGGACTTTTAAGATGCAATTCCTCATTGATAGCAAGTGTCTTTCACTGTAGCTTACAGAGAAATTGTTAACATAACATTAAAGGCAGATGGTAATGGGCTTTCTCAGACAGTAAGAATCTGTTCCAGGAAGTTTCTTTTGTTGCTTCACATTAGTGTTGCTGGTATTTGCTTCTAGGGAGGTGCAGTTTTGTGGATTGCTTCCAGCTGCTGCCCAACTGGAAATGCTGTTGACAAAGACATTTTGCGGATAACCATGCAGAAAAACCAAAAGCCAATTAATTCCTGCCACAGCACTCATGTTCAGTCTGCAGCAGGTGGTGCAAATAACCTTCACTTTCACCCTGGTCATAGGGTGTGGGAGGGACTGGTGTTAGGGCTGTTGTGAAGCCTGTGTCAGTGTGGCTTCTGGCCCCAGCTGAGAGCAGTCAGTGGCACAGAACTGAACTTGGTTTCAATGAACCTGTGGACAACTGTATTAGTGTTAAAAAGAAACAGGTGGGGCATATTCTGTAACAGGATGTCAGGATGCTGATGAAACTGTATTTGTGTCTCCTCAGCCTTTCCCGATACAAGCTGAAATTCAGCCCAGACAAAGTAGATACCATGATTATCCAGGCAATTTGTAAGTATATTTAGAGCTTAAATTATTAATGGATTTGGCTCAGGATAGCTGACTTCTTTACATTGGCTAAAGAAAAGTATTGCTGTCAATTTCCTCCTAGGATGTCTTAGTAAATTAGGCACTGATGTTCATCTAGGCATAAAGTGTGTTTTCTCAATAGGGCTTTCCACAAGCAGGAACATTTTTAGGGCAGTACAATAAACTGGCATGCACTTTTCCTTAGCATAGAAATCAGCTGAACTACAGGCAGTGTTAGTTCAGTCCTCTAAGGGCTTTCCTTCCCCACATGCCTCCCTTCTGAGTGGTGCTGTGAGAATGGGCCCCACAGGATAGCATTTTCTGAGCCATCATTTAGGTGGTGTCTTGCATAGAGGGCAATGTAGAAATGGACTCCTACGTTAGGTGTGTAAATCACACTGCCATGTGTAATGCTGCATTTTGTCCCCTGCTTTCTAAATGGAAAACAGACTGAAGTTGTTAAAGCAGCTAGGAAAGTCCATTCCTCATTTTTACTTGAAAGACACATCATAATCTGCATGCTTGCTGTGAAGCAGTGGTGAGGAATCCTGTTTGGAATATTAATTCCCAGACTGTTGCCAATGATGAAACGTAGTTAAACTGAAATTAATGATGTAATTCAGTTCCTTCGTCACTACCACTGAGACAACAGATGGGAATGTTGGTATTGCATTAGCAGGAAATATTTTAGCCTCGGGGCTCTCTAGCAATGTATACTGTAGGTGCTCTACTCTAATAAACTATAAATCTGATTATTTGTCATATCTAGTAAATGGTGAGCCCGTTGGCTTTGTATTTGGTATATTTATATTATAACAGCAACTAAAAGGCTTGCTCTTTTAAATCAAGTAATGGAATACCAGATCAGTTAGTTACCAGTAAAACACTTTTTCCTCAAATTTAATTGGATGCCTAGATTTTACATCAACCTTGTGTGTAGCACTTTGGCTGACTAAGAGGAAGGAGAACTGGCTGCTGCGCTCTTTCTAGGGGAATGTGCTTTGCAGCTGTTAGGGAGTTTGTCCAAGATGGTCCCAGTGATAAAACTTTGAGGCCACACTTACAGGAATTCCAACATTTCTATAGTATTGTGCTGGTATTACACAGTTCTCTGGAAGTAAAGACTTTTAAGTATACTGCAGTTTGGTTTATTCCAATATTTATAGAGTGAAATGCTTCAGGTAATCTCCCTCTACACTATTGGTTGGTTTGAGAGTACCACATTGTTAGTTTGCCCCTTTAGAAAAAGAACTCCATCCTTCTTTCCTTTAGCACTTCTTGATGACTTGGACAAAGAGCTGAATAACTACATCATGCGCTGCCGGGAGTGGTATGGCTGGCACTTCCCTGAGCTGGGCAAAATCATCACAGATAACCTGACCTACTGCAAATGCGTGCGCAAAGTCGGTGAGTAGCGAGGGCATGGCAGTGGGCACCATGTGAGTGAGTGGCACTGGTGTGACACCCACTCTGCTCATCCAGCTGCCATCACCCTGAGCAGTGCTGCCTTCAGCAGCAGGGTAGATGGGGCCAGCAGGAAAAGAGGGTATGTTTGCGTCTGGATCTTGGTGCAATTTGCCATTTGGAAACTTAAGTGAAAGGCAATGCCACATCACCAACCAGTCCTTCATGGACCACCAGCACATCTTAGAATCACAATCAGCAGACCAGTTTGGAAATTAGCTCCTAAAAAACTTGTGTAAAGATAAATGTTGCCTGTCTCTGGATGTTCTTGAAGAGAGCAGCTAGTAGAATTAGTTGTAAGAGCAGGAAGCATGACTGCTATATTTTGGACACTTGCCTCACCTCTTGGGCTCATGTGCTTTTTATTGATTTATTTTTTGCTTGGTTGGTTTTTTGTAATAATGAAGCTTGCAGTCCAGAGAGAGACCTGTGGTTTATAGGAGCTTTTTCCCCCCTAGCTGTAGAAACAATTAAATAGATTTGGTTAGTGGTAAGTGACTGCTTCCTGGAATTCTATTCTTCACATATTGTCACTGAAAATTTTGCAGCAACCAGCTACTGAAAAGGTGAAGTATGCAGTATGGACTTCCTGGTTTGTTTTGGTTTTTTTTTCTAGTTTCAATTTGAATATTTCCAACCATTCCTAGTTGGTATAAGCACAAAGTCAGAACACTGACATACATTTTAGGAATTTGAAATAGTGTGATGGCAGACTTGACTCACTGTGTTTATTTTGGCCTTTTATCTTCATCTGTTTCTGTGCTTTTTTTGCTAGTTCATCTCGCCCCCAGCACAAATATGCTTTCATCTGTCCCCCACAGGAGACAGAAGCAATTTTGCTTCCTCTGATGTTTCTGACATCCTACCAGAGGAGATTGAGGAGGATGTGAAGGCTGCCGCTGAGATTTCAATGGGGACAGAAGTATCAGAAGAAGACATAAACAACATAATCCATCTCTGTGATCAGGTATGTACACATGAATGGATAGCAGTAGGACTCTGTTTCAGCTCAGAAGAGCCACTTCTGCCAAGGAGAGCTTTTCCCAGGGCAGTGCTAACTCTTGTGATGGCAGTGATGATTCCTATATTGTTGCTTTCCTGATGTTCAGACATGAGGGTGCACAGTCACTACCTCATCTGAGCCATCTCAGGCTGTTGATGCCTGCACAAGGCCTTCTGAAAGTGGCAGTCTTACTTTTGGGAGGAATTTTTTCTATCATTGTACTTTCAAGAATTTGAGGTAATAGCATTGTATCACCTCTTTTTAATCTGTCACTGTGGAAGCTAGGTGATAAACCCTGGATTAAAAATGGACCACTGAAGCCCCAAAAGAATTAGGATTTCTACCCTGCTCTCTTCCGGGCCGTGTGTGAGCAAACACCCTCTGACTTCAGTTGTGTCAGTTGGATCCCTTTGTGATCCAGGAATGGCAGGGTTAGGAGTTCCTGTTCTTGGTCTAGACCAGGCTGCTTTTTTATGTGCATTCTAATTGTGTTTGTTTGTATGAAACAAGTAAAGAGCACGTATCCCATTTCAAGAGAATGGTGGCAAAGATTTATGTGAAAACTGAATACTCCAGAGTTTTGTCCTAAAGAAAATAAGTATACTTGCTAAGTATTTTTGTTCTGCTTCTCTGTCTTTGGCATGTTATCAGCTCTTTTATCAGGAGTTTTGCTGAGAAAATAAGTTGCATAAGGGAATAAGCAGAACAGATCCAATATACTTTGTGGATGTAGCTCTGCTCTGGCAGTATGCCCTATATAAAGTTTCCCATAACTCTGGCTCTTGGCTGTTTGCATTTTGCAATTTGTTAGTCTCCTACAGTGGAATTCTCAGCACTTCCTTGTGTCAGTATATTTATCTCTTTCTGTTTTTTGGTCAGCTGATACTGACTCCTGTAACCAAACTCTGTCTGTGCCAGGTGATTGAAATCTCTGAGTATCGGACCCAGCTCTATGACTACCTGAAGAACAGAATGATGGCCATTGCTCCCAATCTCACTGTCATGGTGGGAGAACTAGTGGGAGCAAGGCTCATTGCTCATGCAGGTGGGTTACTGTGATCAACATGAATGAATCCTAGGTGACCTCCTCAGAGGTTTTCTTTGAGGAGCTGGTCAGCTAACAGCATTATGTAAGGCCTGGTGCACATATCGTGGTAAATAGGGCGAAGGCAGCACTTCAGGAATCTTGAGAATACCAGCATGAGCTTGGTAGTAGTCTGTGATGACAAAGTTCTCAGTTGGCCTGAATTCTTTTTGGAATATGAGGGCAACTTCAGTCACTACCTCTTCTGAGACACTTACTGAGCCTCCTGCTGGTAGTTCAGTCACTTCCGAGGTATAAAACCAGCACCAGGCATTTATAGTCAGACTGGCTCAAGATAGCAGCCTTATTTCAGTTATCTGTGCTGCAGTTTTGTGATGAAATGTTCTTGCTGTCAGACTGTCAGGAGTAGGCATTATTCCAATGGAATATGTTTTATTGAGTCAGCCTTCTTTCCTGATGCTCAAATCAAACCAAGACAGTTGAGGCATGAAAGACTGAAATGGTTTACCTGTCCTTCAGGAAACAAGTGGGAAACAGCTTTTATGAAAGCAGATGGATCTGAGCTTCTTACACTATTCAAAAGCAGGACTCTAGCCTAGCTGCTTCTCTGACAAATTACTCTTGCTGTGTCACCTCTTTCTAGGTTCCCTCCTGAATCTGGCAAAACATCCAGCTTCTACAGTTCAGTTGCTGGGTGCTGAGAAGGCACTCTTCAGAGCACTGAAGACTAAAAGGGACACACCTAAGTTTGGCCTTATCTATCATGCCTCCCTGGTGGGACAAAGCAATACCAAAAATAAAGGAAAGGTAATTTACATAGTTCTTTACTGGCTTGGCTTTTTCCAGGGCATTAATATCTTGAGCTTCACAGTGAGGCTTTTCCATGGCTTGCTTTACTGTATTGCTTTGTGATGACATGGAAAATACCACTGTCCTACAAATCTTTGAATATTGTTCGCTCCTGTTCAAAAAAAGGAATAGGATTGTCTGTTTGACATACCTGAGCAATAATAGGTGTATTCCAGATGAGTTAGGATGTAACAGTGGCTTTCTCAAGGGGAATATTACTATTTTCTTCTATGTGATAGTAAACTAAGGTGTTAAAGGCTTTAGTCTGGCTTGAAAATTGGACTCTTTTTGTACTAAAGGTATTAACAGCTTGGTCTTAATGCTTAGTCTTTCATTATGCAGGTGGATGAATGTGTGTTTGAATTTTGGAGAAAGTCTGGGGTGTAATTTCCAGCTAACCTGGTCTAAAGGTTGGGGTAGAGTAGGATATGTATAACTGACTTGCTGTCTCAGACATTTCCCTCTGTTTATCAAGGAAGCAAGGTGTTACATTAACAGTATTTCAGTGTTGAAAGTATGAGACACTAATTACTTTTTGGACTAAACACTGGTTGTAAATGGTTACTTTGTTCTTTTGAATGTGGGTATGGTTTCCAGATCAGAGTGAATCATTGCCTTCTGTTAAGTCCTAGCATTTAATATTATTTTTGGCTTTTCCAGATTTCTCGAATGCTGGCAGCAAAGACTGCCTTGACTATTCGTTACGATGCCCTTGGAGAGAACACCAGTGCTGAAATGGGAGCTGAGAACAGACTAAAAGTAGAGACAAGGCTGAGGCTTTTGGAAGAGAGAGGGGTAAGTCTTACAGAGAGCTGCATGAAGCTGTCATTCTTGTTCAGGGTATGATTTCCTGACACTGCTTTTTGACTCTTCTCTCAGTAGCATGTCACTCTTACCCTGTAGTTTCTCCCAACTTTGGCTGGAGTGGCCAGGTGTGTAAGTTGGCTGCAGGCATTTATGTATCAGCTGTTGTTCTTTACAGGGTGTCTTTATTTGCTTTATACTGAAAAATCTTGATAGTGATGAAGATTAATAAGATCATTCCCTCCATCTCTATGAATTGCAAGGATTAATTACTTCATAGTTTCTTTCTCTTTACCTTAGGAGTATTTGTTTCAATATTTTTTCCACCCTGGTTCCTGGAATCTGGGCAGAATCTGGTGATGCTTAGTCTTAATGAGCTTTCTCTGTAGCTAAAGCAAGATGTTATTCTGCAAATTGCTGCACTGCCCTCCTACCACCTGATGCATATCCTGGCTCTCCACGTCTGCTGCTCCATGTTGCCATCAACACAGGGTGCTGGGAGTACATAGGGACCCTTTCCTCTTTTAGCTGGCTGCTGCATGGGATCTTGTGGATGACAGCTGGGTTCAGCCTTCCAAGCTAGACCCGATGCCAGTGCTCTAGTACTGGCATTACTAGAGCAGAAATGAAAAATGCGGAAAAACCTGCCCACTCTCCATGGACAGTGAAACTTCCCATCAGAGCAAAGGCAAGGAGACATGTTAACACCAAAAGACAAACCAGTCACCTCACAAGTACACATTTAATTTAGTTTGGGGCCTGTGTTGTGGCTTTAAGGGTGGCTTTATGCCCGCTGTAGGATGATACCTGCCCTGACATGCAGTTATTCTTGCCAAAGAAAAAAAGTGCACAAATTTGAGCTGCTTTTGGGAATTTGGAGGTACAATGTTATGTCATGCTACTGTTGCATGTTTGATCCAGTATTAGGTATACCTTACTTGAATTGGGCCCTTGAAGAGCAGCATTAGGAAGGCCATTCTCACTTCAGCCTTCCTCACCTCAGTTTCACTCCCTGTCACTACTCTACACTCAGGTGTAGAGCTAATGCCAGTACACAAGAGCTTGACCCATAATACATGTCTGTCTTTTCATTTCAAGAGCTTAATAACTTGTGTTGTGAATTCTTTTCCTTATGAGTAATTTGTTTTTCCTATCTATATTTTTCTTGTAGATAAGAAGAATTAGTGGCACTGGAAAAGCCTTGGCCAAGGCAGACAAGTATCAAAACAAGAGGTGAATAGTTTTTCCTTTCAGCTTGCTGGGTAAAAATAACTCTCCATGGTTTTATTTCTGAAAAGCTTTTTGGTTGTGGGCTGGGTTACCCTAAGATCCAGAAAACATTTTCTATGCTATTTAAACATTGCTAATAAGTTCTGTTGCTAGTAAGAATTTCCTTTTCCCCAGATTTTCTAATAGTAAATTACTGTCATCATCAGATAGCAAGTACTTTAGGTGCTACCAGCAGCACCCCAAAAAGCAGGGTCTTAATATATAGCAGGTTTATTTATTACAATTCCAAATGAAATAAATTGGAGAAAATCAGAGTATGAATTAATTTCTTTGCCATGGAAGCTGTCCTAGAGACCTACTTAGCCGTCTTATTCTTAAAAAAAGGAAAAAAAACTAGACACCACTTGCTCTGAGCAAAGCTTCATCTCCTTATTTAAGTTGTGTATGTAATAAAGTAACCTGTCTTAAGCAATAAATAAGGTGTTTATATACTCTGGACACTGTTAGAACAGTTTCTGGTGCCCAAAGTGACTCTGTTAATTGCAACTGGGGCAGCTGAACATCTGAGGATTTGAACAAGGTATTATTAGTCTGTGCTGTGACATCTGGGTTTATTGCTTAATTTGGTTGCAGGCTTCTTGCTTAGCTTGCCCTGCTTATTTTGCTGAGCTTTTGGTGTAGAGAGGGCAAGAGCTCAGCAAAACCAGGTTGTAGTGCTCATTCTGTGAGGAAAAATTAGCACTGTTGCACCCATCTGCAGCCCCCAAACATCTTTCTGGAGTCTAGCTGTGACTTCTATTTCCATATGCCAGGCATTTCCAAGTGTAGTGACGGCTGTGATTTCTGGAGCAGCTTTTGCAGACAGTGTCAGTCAGTAAATGAAGCATCAGGGTGTGTCAGGAGGCAGGAGCTGAGAAAGGAGGTTGTTAAAGAGACAACATAGATGCTGGGGTTTGACCTCTGGAAATGAGGAATCATGAACTCCTGCCAGGACATGTTTCTGCTGTTAGACATGCTTTGCAAACATGTCTAGGCTTGGGGAGAATCTGAAGATAATTCCTGGCTGTTTGGCATAGTCTGGCTACCTAAAAGGGAAACTAACTCAGTACTTGTCAAATTGTCCTTGTAGTACAAAAATGGCAGTACTGCTGCATGGGCATGTTAGGCTAAAATAGTGTTTTAAGGAGATGGGCAAGAATCTTAGTCTTGTATGGAATTATGGATTTTGTATGAATTAGCTAAATTCAAGTAATGTATCAGAAGTTAAATGCAAGTTAATTTTTAGAGATGAGATTCAAGTGAAATATTTCTGTATGCTGTCCAAAAAATGCAAGAGATGCTATATTGTCTTATTTATGGTTTTGGGGTTTTGGTTTGGTTTTGGTTTTAATTAGCAGTATTATGACAATGACAAGGAAGCCATTGAGCACTCACTTGGGTTTATCTGAAGCAGAGTCCACCTTTTGCAAAAGGCTGCATAATCAATTTCTTTACCAATATGCAGTGTTAATTCCCATAAAAATAATTTCCCATGTTTAGAGGATGAGTTGATGGTACTGTCTGCTGGCATTACCACATGCTTCTCAGCCCAGTCACTCAGCTTCAGTTGCTTTTATAACCTGTGCAAGGTGTCTTCTTCAGATTCCTATTTTAGAAAAGTTCAGGTGTCCATTATGTGCCTGGGGATGAAATATTTTAGACTTAGTGTTTTAAAACTTCTCCTTTCTTCAGTAGGAATGCTGTTCTGAATAAGAAAAGAACTTCTTCATTGCTGTTTGATGATTCAGTTACCCCTTACAAGTTCCAATTAAAGAGCACTGGATTTCAGCATGGCTGGTTCTGCACAGCCTGTAGAGGAGTGTGGAGCTGAACAAATGAGCATGCACTAACTGAGAAGAGGCAGTTTCAGACACTGATATTTGAATGTCCCATAAATTCAGTGATACAGGTGCTACAGCAATGAGCCATAATGTTACCCTGCCTTGTGAGTTTGCCCTCTCAGTGTAATGGTGAAGAGGCAGTGTAGAAAAAGAAGTAAAGCTACTTCTAATGCGCTCTGTGTGTGTGTGTCTATTATTACCCCTAGGGTACAGTTATGGGGTAATACACCAAATACAATGCAATACTACTCTAAGTGATGGGGAGCTGTGTGCTTGTGACCATATGGCTATGCTGGATAGGCTTTCAGCAGCAGAGAAATCAATGTAATGGGTCATTCAAGTGCCCTGTAGAGCCTTGAACAGGTATAAAGCAGGACAGATCAGACTGTTGTACTTTGTGGAGTATCTCTTTCCTAGTCATGATTACTGATAAAGGCCCTGTGTATTGGAGGGAGGGCCTCACTACCTGTGGATGCTCTGTTAGCTGAGCAGCATTGATTTTCAAATATTCTTGGTAGGTTGTGTTGGAAAGTTTATGTTCAACTGCAGGGCCTTCCCTGAAGGTTTGCTCTTCTTAATACATAAACTTTTCTCTTCATTACAGTGAAGTAAAGGTGTTTGACCCCTCTGGTGACTCAACGCTTCCTGTTGTTTCCAAGAAGCGCAAAATTCAGGAGGTGGATGAACAAGACACAGAGGTTTCAGTGAAAGCAAAGAAGTTCAAAGCAGAGATGAAAGGTTGGTTGTTGTGCTTGTGCTGCTGCCATGTTGCTGTTTGCATCCTGCAGTTGGGCTTAGCAGTTACAGCCAGCCACAGTACCTGGGTATTCTCCTTGAGGATGGCAGTGTATTTAAAAAAGTGACTGGCACCAGACAGCAGTCAATTTACAAGCAGTTGTAAATGTATAAGAACATTGAAAAACAAAACTCTACTCGTATTCTTGCAGAATTTCTTGCTCAGCAGGTTTGTGTTTAGTATCTTGAAGACAGAAAAGCTGCTCTCTGTAAAACCAGAACTTGCCCTATTTTCTTTCAAGAATACTATTTTATTCTGTGTAGAAGTGTTTTCTGGCATCTCCCAACATATAAAAAGGTCAGAATTTGACTTGAAATGACACTTGGAAATTTCCATCTGAATTTACGTAATACATGAACAATTGTTATTCTCTGGGGAGCTAAAACTGAACTATGTCCACAGTTATTCTTTCTCTGATAAGTTACTGTGTGAAGAATGTTTTGCAGTCACAGCTCAAAATCTATCTAGTTAAACATTATGGTTCATTTTAAGAAACATTCTGTTCTCACCAGTGTGTAACTTGGGAGGGGAAAAAATGGGGAAAAAGGAGATGACTTAAAGTCACTTCTTTGAGATCCAGAGCCAGATATGGACACAAACTACTCATCTTTTGCCAATTACCTGTGCCTGCAGCAGGTGAGGCTGTCAGAGCCCTTTCTACTTTCTCTGCTGCTCCCTTCTAGGGGATCAGAGTGCAGATGTGCTGGTTCAGTGCCTCTTCATGCTCAGGTGATGGCAGGTGTGATCATTCCAGACACCACTTAGTCCATGGTGTCTGTACATGGAGGGAGCAACTTGCAGGAATCTAAACACAGCTGAGAAGTAAAGTTACACTGGGAGAAAGGAGAATCCTTTGTGCTGTAAAGCTGAGATCTGTGCTCCACCTTGTTCTCTTATACTTAACATAATGAGAAAAGGACACGAGTACTTTGGAGGCTTGAACTTTGCCCATTTGCTTTTGGAGAATGTGGGTGTTCTCCCAGCTACTGATTTTGAACCAACTTCCCTTACTATAGCCAGAATTGTTCCCTTGGGCTTCCCTTGCACTATCAAAGCAAGTGTTGACATCTCACAGGCAGGTGAAATATTACATTGCCTTCCAGCCTGCTCTTTTGTAGTTTGAGGAGGATATTTCAGTTCATAGTTCTATTATTCAATGGTTGGTGCTTTTATACACAAACCTGCTTGTGTTTGCTTCATTTACTTTATTTCCGGATTTGGGGACTGGGTGGAGCTTAGCAGATATCCTGGAGCTGGAGGTAGTGTCCAGAATACTTGTGGACTACTGAAATCTGTGCTGTTTGGCTGCTTGTCTTTCAAATTTCCCCACACCTGAAGTACAGGCTTCAGATGTATTGTTTTTCTTCCTTAAAAGGATGGGTCATTCTTCAAATGTATGGTTAATAGCTCCTACTTTTTCCCAGTTCTTTCTGTCAACTGGGTAATTTTATTTGACTACCTGGGCATTAGTGCTAACTATGCCAGTTGTTTCAGGCTATAGAATAAATGTTTCCAGAGAGTTTGTTTATCTTATGTCACCTCTATGCAGAATTAATCCCTTTAGCCTGTCCTCTTGTGCCCTTGAAAATAGCATTGCCTCATGTTTGCAAATTATATTTGAGCACCCAGCATGGGTACATGGATTTCCCTGACACCTGCTAGGCAGAGCATAGCCTTGCTGTTTTGCAGCATGATTTCTCTGATTGCAGAGTGTGCTAGTGGGGGCTTGGTGGTCCTAGAAGGTTGAGGAGTTCAGCAAGTCACACAATACACAGAAGGGTGCAGAGGATGTTCCAGCATTAAGATTTATTTTGCACATCCACTTGAATATGCATGTGAGCCTTTAATGTCTCCTGTTCTTGGCTCTGTTGCTTTTTGCTGCAGTGCTTTATTCAGCTTTTGCCTGGTCAGAGATAACACATCCAGACAATGTGTTGTGAAAGAAGTCTCTGCCTCCTCCTTCCCCATGCTGTTTGTGCAGCTGCATAAAAAATGGGGGTGGTGGGAAAAGTAGTCCCAGAAAAAAAGGCATTCTTCAGCCAGAAATTTTTGTTGGGCTTGTATTACAAGAGGAAGGTAAAAGACAGGAAGGAGTGGGAAGCTGTCACAGAAAAGTTTTGGTCAAACCGTTGCTTTTAATATCTGTTGTAAAGAGGGACAGTATTTTGCATTATGCCAGCCTGAAGTGTAAATGTTACTGCAAGATGACATGTGTGGTGTTTTCTCTCTCCCTGTTTCAGGTGCATGAATGGCAGTAGTTTGGGTGGGAACTGGCAGGGGTCGAGGTGTGACTTCAAAACACATTCACCTTTCATACCTGTCAGGAAACCAGGTGGAAGGATTAGTGCCTGAAACAAGTTATAATCCACTTCAGGAGCTCTCTGTTAAAACCTGTTTTCATGTTGGTGAAGGGAAATAGGACAGGTGTTTTTGTGACTGTGGTCTCTGAAGTTGGATGTGGCCAAACAGAATGCATTCCACCAGCAGGGCTAGCCAGTGTCTTCAGGGAAGCCTTCAGCTTGCATTCAGCATCAGGATATGTAGTAGCAGTTAGTGACTTGGGAAGGTCTCTCTTGAAAAGAGAAATATCTTCAGTTAACGGTGTTAATGGAGTGAACCCTGCAAGATAGAAAAGCAACAGCTTGCCAGGGTGTTCTTTTCTAATAGGCAGTGTGACTTCATTCTGTACACTCTGTGGAGCATTGTCTGGAGGAGGGAGGGTACACCAGGACATCAGGCCTATGTGTAAAAGCTTAGACAAAAATGGTGGGAAATGGTGAGTGGAACTACTGCAGGTGATGTCCAGCACTCCCAGGGCCATCAGTCAAACTGCTCCTCAGGCTGCTGCTTTCTGTGCCTGAGTCAAAGCTATTGGTTTCCTTGTCAACTGCTGTGTATCACAAAGAAACCCCCACTGGCCTTGACTGACTTGGCAGTATTGCACCTAGAGGGAAAAGACCAGCACCCCTGGAGCCTTTATCCTCATTCTGGCTAGGTACAAATATGTGAGGTCTTGTGTTGAGCTTTGCTAGAAGGCAGCAGCTGAAATCTTCAGAGAGGGCTCTGCTGCTTGCTGTGAGAAGTGACAGTGCCTGTGAGCGCCCAGTGCATCATCTGCACTGTAAATTGTGACAGGTTCCACTGCCTGCTGTGTCAGACTTGATGACATCTAGGGTAATAACAAGAAATTATTTTTCAAGGTTATCACCCAACATTTTTCTTGGAAATGCATATCTTACCAATCCAACTGAGTAAAAACATGTGGCATAGCAAAATACAATGTGCATGCTCCTGTTATACAATGTGGCTTTAATATAGTTAATGCTTATTTTTCAGCTACTTTTACTTTCCCCATGTCATACATAGGGAGGTGTGGACACTTATTTTTATACCTGCTTTGAATGCCTTATGCTTGCACACTGTTCTCTGTGAATTTTGTGCCACAATCCACTCAAAGTTATATTTACCAGGTTTTTTATCTAGAATCTTTTGCTGTTTTTTTTCTGGTATGTTTTTTAATGTCAGAAAATTGCATGTGTTGGCTGCATTCTTCTGTAGACATGTCTAGAAATTTTTTACCCTGAAGCCAACTTTTTTTGTCTGAAGCTAATGTTAGAGGCAGAGTTTGAAGTGTTATTTTTGACTCATATAATCCCTCTTCTGGCTTGAGGAACTAAACTTGTGACAATGTACAATCAAGACGTTAGGAGGTTATGTGGTTTGAGTCTTTTTTTGTAATTGAACTCCTTCTTCTTGTAAGTGGTGAGTGAATGTTCTTGAAAATGAAATTGATTCTTTCCTGGGAGACCTATGGTGAGAAAATGACGTCTTGAGTCAAACCTCCAGTAGCAGAGATACATACCACAAACACCTCTGGTTTCAGCCTCAATTTTGTAGCTACTGAAGGACAGTGGTTGCTACATTCAGAACTTAGTCATGAGTACTGTGTGAAACTTAGTATCCAGCACTGACTCAGCTGTGCAAATAAATTTAACTTGGGTATGCTCCAGTAACAGCCTGGCTGCTGCATAGGCTGTCAGCTTGGTAATGATTTTTGCTTGGTATCTTTACCTCAAGATTCCTAAGACTGTGAGATGTATTCTAGGAAGTGAGTGGTAAATCACAGTTCCATTACCACTGTGATTAGATAGGGCAGCTGTTGATGAATTGTTCTGAAAACTAGCTCTAAGGTCATTAGTAAATCTTTCCCTGATTGACATTCCTCTCAGCTTATATAAATAATGTTACAAATAATACCTGTCATCCAGGATAGGAAAGTGTTTCTGCATTAAATGCTTGAAGTTGCATTGAGATCTTTGTGTTTGCCAATCTAAACAGTAAAGAAAACTGGTCTGCTTCTTAACAAATTTCCAACATCAAGATGGAGAAATCGGTTGTGACCAAGCTACTGCTGGCTAAGTGTATTTCTAAGGGGGGATTTAGAGTCCTTTTGCTGCTCCTGTGTTGCTGGTAAAAATACTTGCCAAACTGTGGACAGTCACTTTTCTGATGGAGTACTTGAAAGTGATTTGGCAGACAAATTAAAACATGCAAACTTGTTTCAAACTCTGGGAGCAGCATATGGGAATAGCATGATGTGAATTCACCAGGAGCTGGGAATAGTGCTGTCTGAACACTGCCACTGTCTGAAATAGTTGTATATTTTGGTTATAGCGGGGAGTTGTTCTGCAGGTAAGTTAACACAGACAGTAAATAGGAGTCATTGCATCCTCTGATGTCTCGTAGCTTTTCCTTTTGCACTCTTAATAACTGACAACCTGCCTTTCATTTTGTCCTTTCTGTGCTACAGAAGGGACAGCTGTAGAAGATGGTGAACCTGTCAAAAAGAAGAAAAAGAAAAAGGATAAGGAAAAGCAAGCTGAAGAAGAGGTGGTAATGAGTGAGGAACTCCCCACCAGCCCCATAACTGAGGTGAGGCAGAATTGCACAGCTACCTGATTCTTGTTGGCAATGTTCTCTCCAAAACATAGAGTGTAGAGTGAGGGCTGGGGAGAAATTCTTATATGTATAGTCCATGGCATGCAAATAGTTTTGCTCTAGTAACTTTATTTTGTGATATCCACCACTGTTATGTCCAAGAAGATTTGCATTGCAGAATAAGATCTGGAAAGTTTGTGACTGCAATGCCTCCATTCCCCTCCTGTCCTCTGCCCACCCCCAGCTCTAGTCTTCCCCCTCTCTGCATCTTTTCTAGTGGGGAAGAGTGTCCCTTGGTGCCATTCCACAGGCATCTGTCTCCACTTTGGGACTTGCAGGGAGCAGAGGCTGTACCTGCTGATTTGATACCTCCTAGAACAGCAGAGCAGATGAGACCAAACGCAGCTTTTTGCTCCATTCTGAAGTCCTGTTCTTAACCCAGGGTTGAATTTTGTGCCCTTAGTGTGTGTCATTGCAGGGCTGAGGGCAGGGTTGAGCTGTAACAGCGTGGCACAGCCTCCCTGGCCCTGTGAGCAGCTGAGGGAGGACATGGCCTGGGCTGTGCTCTGCTGAGCATGGCAGCTGGGGTGATGCTTGGGCTCTGAGCCCTGTTGCCTAGCTACACGTGTTGCTTTGCTCTTCCACTATGCCTTGTTCATGGCAACATTTGTTTGTTTGCAGAATACAGAGAAAAAGAAGAAGAAAAAAAAGAAAATGAAAGATGAGGGTGAAGACTGATGTGGAACAGGGGAAAACACTGGCCCTTGGACAGCTGCTTTGGAGTAGCATTTATCTACATAATTTGTTTAGCCTCTTGCTGAAAACTAACTTCCCTGTGTTGCAAGAGGGCAAGGAGATGGGTTTGATAGCTGTCTTCTCCCTGGAACAGGATACCCTGGTGTCTCTGATAATTAGGAGGGTTACTAGTTTCTTTTGTTTAAAAGCTCACAATAGGTCCTCTTTTCACAACCAGTCTCCACTGATAAGGAATAAAAACATTTTTATGGAGATTTTATGCCTCTGTCTTTTAACTTGTTTGCTGTTTTCTCTAGCCATTATTAGGACTGTTTCTAAGATATATTGCTTTAAATGACTTGTCAGTTCTGAAGTTCTAAATTTGTAAATGTTCTGTTGCAGTTTATTCTCTAAAGATTTCAAAGGTTGTTATATCCTTAAATTTTCCATAAAATGGATACAAATATCTGTGCATGATATCAAAAATGCTTTGAACAGTTGAGGTATGTTACCGAGTCTGCACTGTAGTTCTCTTCATAAAACCTTTTTTAAGCATCTTCCCAAAGTTTTGGATTTGCTGTGCTGCCTAACAAAATTCAGATGCGTGTTTTGAACAAATGTGAGGTAGCTTTCAAATTGCTTCATGGTGATTGTAGCAATTTCCCTCACTTGATTGAAAAACAAAACAAAGCAAGAACCAAACTAATCCTTGAAACTAGCAAACAAAAATCCAAGAAAAAAGCCCCCAAATCCCAGCCAAGCCAAACCCAAGGCAAAATTACTTCAGCTATCTGATAATGAAGCAGAAAAGACAAGTGTTTTATTAGTAGCAGAAATCAGCCATTTGCTAATTCTGCATTCTTGTGGGAATACAGATGCACTGAAGTAGCATCATGTGATCAAGACTCTAAACCTCTTGTTCAGGAAAATGAAACTTTTTTTTAAACTGTGCTTAGCACTCAATTTATTAATTGTTATGAAGGCTTTTTTTCCCCTCATGTGTAGAGATAGAGTATTACCTGAACAAAAATGAGTTTCTTCAGCTGAGTAACCTTTGGTAACTGCAGCCAGTATAGCTGGTGGTTTTTCTGGAATACTGGAGCTGCTTCCTGAGCAGCTCCTTGGTACTGAACTGCCCATGGCTCATGGCCTGGAAGAGCAAGTGGATCCCTGAGGAGATTGGTAACAGGTTACTAATGCACTGTTCCACCAGTATCAAGAATATGAACTGCCTTTTCCCCCCCTTAGGAGGGTTGCAGTGAGTTTAACTGCTGTAATTGCGATTGCCTGGGTATACTGAGACATTCCAGTTTATCTGCTTTTTGCTAGACAAGTAAAATGAATCTAAACTGAAATGTTTAAATGGGCAGAAAAGGTATTAAAAAGCATTCATAATGAAATAGAAGAGTTGACTATTACTGCCTTTAGGATTTTTTATTGTAAATGCATTTTCAAACAGGAGTCCTACAAGACATAAAGTTCAGTTTCCTCTGAACTATTAATGTAGCTTCTTCTTCAGATGTATCAGATAAATTATTTATGTGCTGTTCAAGAAACTGTCATGTATAATTTACTCTAATCAGAAAATTTATATGAACATCAGTTGCTAGTAGGTCTAATCAGTGGGATTGAAATGGAGAGGTTATTTTTGCATGGCCACTTTTTCCTTCCTTTTGCTTATTCCTTTGATAACAAGGGAATGAGATTTGCCTCTTTCCTTACCTAGCACATTTTAGGGGTCTGTCATTGCAAGCCAATGTCCAGTGCAGGCCAGCTTCCATCTCTCAAGGCAGCCCATTGGAGCTTGGTCATGAAACAGCATGTCTTCCTTCTGCTCCATGTTGGGAATGTTGATTTTAATACCCAATTAACTAGACCTTCTACTTCATTCTCTTTCAAAATGTATGTGACCCAGAAATGCTGGGTGGAGAAGGGGAAGCAAATTTGAAGTTTTTCAGTGCTGGATAGACTGCACTCATCTCCCATCACCTCCTTTAAGCAGGTAAAGGAACAAGTCCTCTGGGTTCTGGTTTGAGCTGTTAAACTCCTCATCTTCAGAACAATGAGCTGCCTATCCACAAGGGCTACTGCTGAAACATTGGTAAGTGTATTCAGCTCAAGTGCTAAATATGATCAGTGAAAATAAACAGTGGTGATAGACTGCAGTCACTGTAGGCCAGGTCACTGCATTTCAGGTTGCTTATCAGTTCAGGCGGATAAGATTGGTTTTCTCAAACATGGTTTTCCACAAACAGTGGTTTGGGCATTTATGTACAGTCTTGCACCTTAATATAAAAATAAAGCCTGTAGTTATAGCTGGGAAATTCTGCAGACTCTTTGCACAGAGTGGTGGTTCTTACCTAAGAAGTGTGACAGGCCTCTAATTGAGACCCAAACCTTTTATCTTTTTACAGTAGATTTGAGGCTTGTGTAGCCCCTCCTGTAAGGAGCAATTGTGCATCAAAGACATTTATGTAGAGCCTGAACTATGGGTCACTAGTTTTTGTAAAGGAGGCGATTCATCCAGAAATGGATCTTTTGTCTACTGAAAGCAAAACCAAACTCCCAGAACTAAAGTTAGAGTAAGGATGGAGGCTTTGAGTATTTTGAATGCAGAAAGAAGAGTTAGACTGATGATGGCACTTAAAGCAAAACAGCAAGGCCTGTAGAACAGAAGGATCTAAAATGATAATATAATCCTTAGAGCATTTTACCAATAGAGGTTACTCTAAGCCAAAAGTAGCAGTGGAAAATGGTTGATGAACTAGAGCTAAGCCTAGAAGAGGGTGAATGAGGGTGTTTCAAAGGGATGGTTGGCAGTTTGAAAGGGATATAACATGACTTTTGACAATTATTCTCATGTTGACTGAGAGCTGGAGGGGCAGGCATCCTTCCTTCACAGCCCACGGTAAGTTTTAATTCATAGCTGACAGGCCCCTGGACTGAGCAGTTACAGCCCCTACCAGGGGAAGGGGTTCCACACAGCCTCCACTTCACTACCCAGGACACAACCACCAGCCCAACCTTCTGGGAGCTGCCAGGTGCTCATCTAGTGACAGTGACAGTGCAGCCTTTCTGAGTGTGCTGGTGACAACATCTCGTGTTCCCTCTGAGGGGACCGGTTCTGTGAAGTATGTGGGCCTGGCAGCTTCTGGGCTGAGGTCCTGGACATTTCCTACCTGTTTCTCCTTGTCATTCACACTGACACAAAAGGAAAGCCATGCTGGCTGTCAGCTGCAAAGCACCTGGCAAAATTAGTGGTTTGGATTTTGGTGGGGGCTTTTTTTGGTTTGGTTGGGTTTTTTGTTTGGGCTGGGTTTTTTTTAGTGGAGTTTTCCGCTTGTTTTTTTCTTCTTTGGAACAGAACAGCTGTGTGTTGTGCTCTCATCCCTGCTCTGCAGGATGGCATCAGTGAGTGCAGGGGCTGCTCACTGTCAGCTTCTGCTGGGCACCCTCTCACCAGAGACGTCATCCAGCTTTTTGAGTTGCTACTTAGCACCATGAAAGCCCTTGTCAGGAAATGAGTGTTTTCTTCAGGCTAAGACTGTAGTCTTGGAAAACAGATGTGTGGGGATTTTGTTTATTTGTTTGTTTATTGCCTGGGAATTTGCCTGGTAGCATTCCCTGTGCATGAGGAGTTGTTTTCATGGGAACCTTGGGGGCCACTGCTGCAGCACTGCCCTGCCCTGCCCTGCAGCAGCCCCTCAGCCCAGTGCCTGGAGGCCATGGATGTGCACTTCCTTTCAGTCCCCTGCAGGCATCCTGCTTGCTCTAGCCATGCTGAAATTGTTCCTAGCACCCACAGACACAGATCCTGCGTGCCTGCCCTGTGTCTATGTGCAGCAGCTCTTGTTGGGCATCAGAAGGCAAGTAGAGGCACCCCGTTTTTCCCTGTCACAGAATGAGATGGGCAGGCACTGTGTACCACTCCAGAGCCCTTCTGCTCTGCAGTGGAGAAGCTCTCCAGAGCTGTCCTGGGATTTTGTGTGTCCCTGCAGTGAGAGGTGCATGGTGTGGAGTCAGCAGTAACTGCTCAGGGGTCACACAGCCTGCCTGCTGTGGAAGGGGCAGAACCACTGGTGTTTTTCAGGTAAAACCTTCAGCTCACCCATCCCTCTCAAGCTATTTCTTCACATGGAAAATCCCACAAGTCAGCTTCCTGCTGTCTGTGCTGCATCCTGGTGCCTGTGTGGTCCTTCAGCAAGGCTTCACTTTCACTGGAAAAAATAATAATTTTATTATAAACTATAGACAGCTCAGCAGTAGCTTCCTGTTTCTCAGGGAGAAGCACAGCAGCATGTTGTCTTTTGGAGCAGCTTAAAATTTGGAAAAGAAATCTTGTTGTCTGAGTTGTCAGGTTCAACCTCTGTGCCTTTCCAGCCACAGGGTGTGATGTGCAGCCCTTGGCATCAATCAGCCTGGCCCCCACAGAGCTGCTGATGCCCTGAGATGGAGGCTGCCTCTTCTGGCTAACACAGAGTGCTGTCAAATGCTCCATCCATGCTTGCATTTCCTTATGCTTAACTAGCCTCTGCTGGAAATCCAGGAGCTTCTGCAGTGAGTGCTTGTCCTCCAAGGGTGAGCCCTAGCTCTGAGCTTTCATTTTCTTTTCATGTCCTTTGCACTTTGTTGCATTTCTTAAGAAAAAGGTTATTCCTCTTACAGGGGTAATGTCTATGCTCAATGACTCCCAAGTTTTCAGCAGTATTAATCTACACCAGATTTTCTGATGTTTAATTTCTCATCCTAGTTACTGTCCAATGGAAACAGCAATTTTGTCTCTACAGACCTCAAGCAAAATACAGTGAGTGGCAGACAGTGATGTTCTTGTGCAAAATTTGTGAGGTACCCTGGACAGAAAGGATGGGGCAGGACAGAAATGCTAGGATGAAGAAGTGGAAAAGCTGGGCTGACTGTCTAAGCCAGGAAAGGGCTCCAACTGTAAGGGGAATGAATTAGAAGAACTCTTGTTTGGATCACAGCCCATTGGACTTGCCACCTTTAATCTCTGATCTTCATATTCCACTCTTAAAAACGGAGATAATGCCTCCCAAATCCCACAAGTGTACAGGGCTCTCATTATCGCATTATTTATGAAGCACTATAAGAGCTCTAAATAGGATGTGATGTAGAAGTGTTGGGAAGAAGAGGAAGGAAACCTGTCTGACAGCACAATGGCTGCGAGCAAGGTTGTCTAAGTCCACGATGAAATCTCTCTTGATAAAGCTCCAGCCAGTCTCAGGGCAGCCACACTGAGTTCCCCCTTCTTGAAAAGGATCTAAAGCTCACTGTGCCAAAACACAAAACATTTCCTTTTGCAGGGTGGCAATAAGATTGCTGTTGTGGCAGTGTAGAAGCACATTTTAAAATGACTTTTTAAAAACTGTTGTGGCACTGGTTGGGTGGGGGGCAGCACCAAAACATGAGCTCAGTCTTTAGTGCTGCCTTCTGCTGCAGGATCAGTAAGGTCACACAAAATGGAAGTTACCGTGGATGGGAGGTAGGCTCCTGTTTAGACAGCTGTGAATGTAACACCATAACACAGCAGATAGAGATAAATGCAATATAATTGCCAGTTGCTCAATCAGTGTATTGCAACATGCTGAAGCAACCATGGGCAGTGCTGTGGCAGGGGAAGCTGCTTCCTCCCCACAGCCAGCCTGCCTGTGCCCACCTGGAACTGCAGGACAAGGTAAAAACCTTCCCCTTAGTACAATTCTCCATGGCTTTGCTTGGTTCACAGCTAGGAGGTGTGGCAAAGGAGGTGCCAAGGTGGGTGAGGAGTGCCAAGAGAGAGCTCCTGTGCCCAGACCCAGGTGTGCCACATGCAGTGCACGAGGGGAGGGGGTGTTTGAACGTTTGCACCGGAGTGTCAGGCGCTTTCCTGTGGGACCCCTGTGCTGCCCCCTGTGCTCCTCAGATCGACTGGGGCTTCTCAGGCAGGACTGACATGGGGCCAAACCCACTCCGGGTCTCCCCAGGAGGCAGTTTCAGTGCAGGCAGCTCTTGTTCCTGCCTGACAGCACATCCATGCAAAAAGTGATATCCATCTATTAGAACCCCAGGGGGTAGAGTACTTCTAGAGTGTAGTGGTTAAATAAAACAACCAAAGATGTGGAAATAATTTCCAGCATGTTCTGGAAGTGTGAAGCTGTCACAGGTATCCACAGTGTAAAAATAGAAATTCAAGTCCTAGGATCTGTACTGTAGCATCCTTTAAAAATGTCATCAAAAACAAATCAGAAGAAGGCAGCTTTGTCTAGACGCTTGTTTCCTAACACCAAATGCCAGGAGTTATTGCGCCTGTACCTTTCTGGAGACTTTCTGGCTGGGGAATGTTCTCTTTGCAGAGGAAATCCTTTTAACTTTCAGCAGTTCAAGACTCTAATTGGGTGAAATAATAGCTTGGCACTCCCCCAAGCAATATGATTTTTATCTTTTTTTGTTGTCTGCAAAAGCCTGACTTGTCCAATCCTATGAGTCACGGAGGGAATGTGGATGTCAGACTGCCCTTGTATGCAGGGATGGGCTTCTGGTGAGACTGGCATGGGGTCCTTGGTCAGTGACCAGTGGGGATCTGAAACATCCTCTACAGAACTGCCCCCCCTCTGGCCTCACCTGGGCTGAGGATGTGGTGTTGATGATGTGCATGTTTTTAGCCATCTTCATTCCCATTGAGATATTCAGAGGGGGTTTTTTGTTGGCTACTGCTCTGGTTTCTCCAGGTGACTCACAATAATTATGGATTCATGTTTTTCTTTGCCAAACACTAACTATTCATTAGCTGCAGCTAGCATGTTTAGATGTTTTCAGCTGAGACTTAGATTTTGATGGTTTATTTAACCCAGAAATAAGCCTGATAGAATAAACACTGGAGCTTTGAACCTCTCAGGCTTTTGTTTCTGTACGGTGGATTAAACAAACTGAGGTACTTAGCACAAGTCTCTTTTCCTTGTTCTGGAAAAAGAAATGACCTTGAGCCTCAGGGCACAAAGCAGCAGCTGTGGCTTTCACTGTAAGTACCCTGCCATTCCCTGGGGTCCCTGGGGCTGTGCAACTGCCCATGGTGCTCTGGCACAGCTGTGGACCCTCTGGCCCAGTCCTGTTGCTTCTGTGCTCCAGGTCCGGTGCATGCCAGGAGCCACAGCTCAGCCACTTGTGAGGACAAGGTGCTGGTTTAACTTGGAGATGCATCAAGCCAAAAAGTGCAGCAGGAAGCTGTGTGGATTATCTTGGGTCTTATCTTGGGTCTTGTCTCGGGTCTTGTCTGGCTCACAGAGTTTATCACCAGTCAGTTGAATTCCAACAGGACTGAGCCGGTCCCAAGCCCACAGCTCCTCCCTGTGCTCTCAGCAGGGCTCCTGTGGGGCTGCAGGTGCTGGGTTTAGCCTCCAGACTGCAGAGAACCAAAACCACATGTTGTGCAGTGCTATTTCCCACCTCAACATGTAAAACTCAGCTGCCCCTGGCCTCCCTGCCCTCACACCATCCTCACTGTCCAGCTGGAGAGTCCATCCTCCTGTTGTTGTGGATTGGAGCAATGGAGAAAGGGCCATAAGATGGCAAACCAGGAAACTGTGCGGAATAAAATACCTGTGGGACAGGTGGATGCAAAAGGCTGGGCTGCACAAGATTAGCTTGGGCTAAACTGGAACTAGGATTTCCCCTTGAATCCTTGCCTTGGTTGAAGCAAGATGTTCAAGCAGTAAAACTTTATAAAGAAGTGGTGGGCCTCCATAGACCCTCTGGGAAGGTCCTTGTTGTCTTTGTACATCCACAGGACAGACTGAATGCAGGGCCTTACCCATGGATGCAGTAGGAGGCTAAATCTGGAAGAACAACCAGGCATCCCAAACAAGCAAACGTGAGAGAGAGCCTGAGTGCTGAGCTTGGTTTGTGAGCAGCAGGGGCTGCTCTGCTGTTCTTGCTGTACTACACCTGTCACCTCTCCTGTGGAAGCAGCATTTGATCATCCTCCTCCAAATTGTGCCAACAAAGACCTCTCCCGCTGCCACTGAAATACTTACTGGGTGAGTAGCCCCACAACTTGTTTCCTAGGTAGGTTTTGTCACTGTGAGCAAGCACAGCAGCCCCTGCTGCAGGTGGCCTCACAGCCAGTGTCCCAGCTGTTCAGGACAGTTTGCGGGCAACATGGGGTGTGGGTGGACTGTAGCACCTCCTGCCAAGGTCCCTGGCACCCTGCCCCAGCACTGGCTGCCCTGAGAGGTGCAGAACACACAATGAGTGGGGCCGGGGGGGTTCTTCGTGCAGGACACGACTTGTGCTGTGCAAGTTTGTCTCAGCCTTACTGTGCCCTTCACTTTGTCTCCTGGTGGTGCTGCTTCCCTTGGGGCATTTTTTTCCTTCTCCTTTTGCCATCTTTACAGCTTGTTTTCCTTCCTGCATCTGCAAGGCTGCCTCCAACAAAGCCCTGGCAGACAATCTTATCTCGAAGCACAACCAGTCCTGCTCCTTTCACTAGGGTATGTGCCTGCTCCAACACTTGGCTGGAGCAAGGCCCGGCTGGGGAGCACAGCCCCACACACAGCCCTGCCTGGGTACTGCCAGCTCTGGTCCCTGGCAGGGCCAGGGAGGGCAGGAGAGGGGCACTGCGGGGGCTGGGCTGTACACAGGCACTCAGAGAGGTTGGCTCTGCGTGTGCTGTTTCTGAAGTGGAATGCTATGCCATTAATGAAATGGGTAGGAGAAATGACTGAGTCTATTTTTTCCCCCTTGGCTTATTCACTTGATTTGAAAGGCTTTCCCCCTCACCTTCCTTCCCCCGAGTTTGCAGGTTTAATATTTTGGTGATTAAAATAGATCTGCTCTGGAGCATCTGTGGGAAAGTGCCTCACATTTACTTTGGGAGAGAAGGCAGGAGAAGGCAGAATTGAGAACTGTCACTGCATATGCCTTTCAGCAGATATTCCTGATAACTAGTGCACCTGGAACTATGAAAGAAAGTGCAGATACAAATAGCAACAAAATTAATTTAAGCAAAGGAGATGTTCCTTTTGCCTGACCACACCTTGCAAACCAGGAAATACTTCCTCTCATGTAGAAACAGGAAGACTGTGCTGTCCGGGCCAGGGTAGTCTGCAAGTCTCAGGTAATTTGCTTTGTTTATGTTGTTGGGGCAGGATGGTAAAGTCAGTGGAGCTACAAGTGAAAGTCTTCTATCTGCAAAGGTTTGTAAAAGCTTATTATCTCTTGAAAAATCGCTAGAAAACTGAGTTGGGTGCAGCATTTCATCTGGATCCAACTCCTACTGTGGCCAGTGGTGACCTTTCTGTTTGCTTTGAAGGGCACTGGTAAATGGCCTCAGTCTTACAGGCAAACGCTCAAGACACTTGTTCTGGAGTGAGGGTCAGAGCCTTGTTCAGGAACCAGGCATCTCTTCTATCAGACTGTTCACCTTTTGTTTCCAAAGTCCAACTAATGTGCATCATTTTGCCAATAAAAGAGGCTGAGAAGATGATTTTTATCAAATGCTGTGCCTAAAGAACAAAGCAGGACTTGTAAATATTCCATTGTACTAAATATCTTCCAATATACCAGGCTGAGATTTATTCTTCCTTTGTTGCTGCCACCAGCCCTTTCTGACTGGCATTTCCTGGAGACTCCTGACAGCTTCCAGCAACAGGCAGTGAGAGCAGGCACATCTCCTGCTGATCCTGGTGAAGGTTTTGCACAAGGCTTGACTGGATGCCAGAGGTGGGGGATGATCCTCCAACGCCCCGTGGTGCTGCCGTGAGTCACAATGCAGGTACTGTGAGCACGGGAGTCTGTGACAACGTAACGACACAGTCCAAGTGTGCCTGTGCAATCTGAGGGTATAATCTGGAGTATCATCTAAAAGTAACTCCAGGCAGTAAGAAACGAGACTCGTTATGTCCCACACTGTACCACCAAGTGAACAAAAAAGACAGTGTTTTTTCAGGTAGCAGCCTCTGGGGTTTGGCTGACTCCTGGTAAACATATTTGTAGGACCAGTTTATTTTCCTTTGTTTTAGCAGAATGTGTAGAAATTTAGGTTGATAATAGCTGAAATGCTGATTTATTCACATGAGTCTCCAAGCTGTCAGAAATAGCAGCTAGCATGAGAGTTTAATAAATCACTGGAGCTCACAACTCTGACAGTTGAACAACTGCCCTTTGCTGAGGTCAAAGCTGCAAAAAAAGAGCTTCAAGTGCATTTTTCACCTAAAAAAATAATCTGGATGTAGAATAACAGAATCTGTGTTTTCTCTGATTTCTCAATCAAATTTGCTCAACATGCAACTTAAACATCTGGGCTTCCTTTGGATGTCAGCTGTTGATTGCTATCCCCTCATGATGCTCTGACCTTCAGAAATTGCTGCAATGAACTGTTTTGCCAACCTATAGTCAAGTTTCATGTCTGCAAAAGATGCAGGTCTTTCTTCTCTATTTTTAATTCACATCTCTTGTTTCTGGTCCCTGTGCTGTCAGTTCAATGGCAGAAACCACAGGAAATGCTGCCCTGTGAGGGCAAGTCCCTTGAAACAGCAAGTCCTGCCTTCATCTCCCCCTAATTAATGAATTCAGATGGAGAGAGACAGGAGCCCACAGTGACCTTCGTGGGAGCCTGTATCAGCCACCCCTGCTCTCTGCTAGGGAGGGGTTTGGGCTGGCTTCATACAAGTTTTTGGTTAGACTGTCCTGCCAAGCAAAAAAAGAATGTCCTTACTCTGGAAAGTAGTGCTCTGGTGTTGGATCTGACACAGCTCTGCCATTGCATCATACAGACACACCATCAATGCCCTTCAGCTGGGCTCTGTGAATCATCACAACATGATGCCTACAGGAAAGAGAACCAGCTTGGTGACGTCTTCTTCTGGCAGCTACTTCTCTAAGATGGACCACAAACTCTCTGTGCTCTCTCACGTGCCATTTCTACAGGAAAGACAGTTTCGCTTGTCTTTCAAAGACCACAGTTAAAAGTGGTTTTATGCTTTATGCAAAGGTGGATTTTTCCCATGAACATGCTTATGAAAGCAAACAAAGAATCCAACATTCTTCCTGAGAGCAACCCCCTTATCCTAAGCCACTCTCCTGATGTGAGGGCACAACCACAAGGCAAGCCCTGCTGTGCCACAGGGCCACGAGTGCCACTGTCCCCATGAAGGCAGCCAAGGAAAAGGGTGCAGAGACTCAAGGCTGTTCCTGTGTGGATGGGACATGCTTCCCATGCACCTGTGGGCTGGAGACTGTCTGGCTCTGCACCTACCCACTGCACAGACTGCCCATCTTTGGTCTTTTTCCATTTACATGGAGATTAGTCATGCCAGGCCTTTGATGTTGCAACGTTGATGGTGTAATCCTGCCATGTCTTTGGCAACTCAGTGTCTTCTTGAACAAGATGGCAAAGTTTAATGTCTGATGTGAAAAGCAAAAATATCTATAAAGGTGAGTATTAAAGTCCTTCTGGATGAATTAATATGTCATAAAAATGAGAATAGAAATGGTGCAGAGGGGATTTTCTTTTTTGATCTGTCATTGCAGACCACTTTCAACTGTGAATTTCTTGATAAACATTTAATATTCATTGCACAATTCCATTTTGACATGAAATCTTCTGGGATGCATAGTTCAAATACAGCAAAAACTGCATTTCTAAAAGAAAGTTAAACTCTTCCTGGTCGATGTACTTATTTTAGTCTTTCCAGATTTCTGTAATCTCTTCACACCAGTTGAGATGCTGCAGAGACCCTGGTTTGCTTTGGCTGGTGATCCAGCAGAACTGGGATGTCTCACTGGCAGTGACCCACTGAAGTCCCAGGGGATGAGATGCTGGAAGGAGCCTGTGGGGACTGTGGTCCTTGCAATTTGTGACAAACATCACAGAGCTGCCACTGCTGGGGACAGCCCTACCCCACACTGTAGTCACCGATGAGAAAAGCACATGAGGGATGAGGAGCAGGTGTCTGGCTCTAAGCAAACTGCAAGGGCTCCTGCACACCTGTGCCTCCAGCCCATCCCCACCAAACAAGGTGTAATTCCCCTTCTGAGGTGCCTCAGTTTGGCCTCTTTAGATTCATGCATCAAAAGCACAGCTAAAACTAAACATCACCTTTACTCAAGCTGCACTCAGGCTATGAAAAATACAGAATGCTTACTGTGGTTTGTTTGTGTGGATCACATCCTGCTCTTGGTGAGTTTCATAGCAAACACAGTTTGGGGGATTTCCCTTCAGCCTTCACAGCATCCTTCATTTCTCACCCTCTGGGGTCATCCTGCTGCTGTTGCACTATGGAAACATAAGAGTTTTGACCAAGTATTTGTGAAACTCCCTGCACCTAACAAACCTCCTTGAGCTTTGTCAGAGCCTGGGCTGATGCTCTGAGCAGGGGAGAACCTGAGGGGTGTGCATGAGCACCAAGCCAGCCCAAGGCCTGCTGGGAGGAAGGCGAGAGTCCTGCCAAGCTGAGAGATGCTTTTGAAGGCTGCAGCTTCATCTGATATGATTTCATAAAGCTAACATTTAAGGGTCAGATAATGAGATATCCTGCCTTCAGACATTGCATACACAAGCCCAGCCCACTGCTGAGACAAAAGTGGCTTTAAGCCCCATCTATCCATCTATCTGATCCATCTGTTTGCCTTTTGCCAGCTGGCATGAAAGGTTCTTTTATCTAAAACTATTTCCAGCTATTTCTTCTCTCAGAATCTCCAAAGTGTTTGCATTATTTGAAAGAACTATTTCCAGGATTTTTGGCTGCACAGCATTCAAGCTTCAGATTTTACAACAGGTATTTGAGCACATTCCCTTGCTTTTGTAAGGGCTTTTACAGCAGGTCTTCTGTCATGGGAAGGGTGTGCTCCTGTTCCAAATATTCACTTTCTCATGTTATTTTTGATATCTCCTTAGCAATTGCAGGTTGGCAGCATATTACTCCTGGTAAGCCAAGTCCAAAGAATGAGCAGGGAAGTTTCATGTGTGTGATGATCTCCAACTGGAATGGGGAGAGGTTCTGGGACGTGAGAGGTGTCTCATTGTGGCTGCATCTCTTTGGACTTACTGGGCTCTGGGATTTGCAGATGCCTCATTTGAAACTACACAGAGTCCTCCAGGTGTGAAGCCCAGAGCTGCTGCTGAGCTCAGTAATGCCCAGGGAATGGGATAGGGAGAATCCTTTTGCTGTTCTTTTGAGCCTGCCACTGAGACATCGTTTTTTTTTTTCCAGATCAGCTATTTTTAAAAGACATTTTTATTGCTGTTCAGCACATGGTGGGCAGTGATGATTGCTATGTTTCCTTATGGCAGTACCCAGGCTACTGTATGTTCAGTTTTCCAGGAGTAGCTTTGATAGGTCCAAGTGGGAGGAACTGTGATGTGGATTGTACCTGACTTGTTTCAGGGAGCTTGAATAACATGTACTTGTCTTCATACCAAACAGTCACAGTTCCTACTTCCCTGGGTAGCAGCCACATAAGGGAGCAAATCCTGAAGATTGGCCCATCCTTCAGGGTGATGCTGGATGGTGGCACGTCAGCTACCTGCTGGAGAACTGTTTGATGGCAGTCAAAGCTATTGCCTGCTATGTATTTCCAACCAGCATAAAAAGGAAATCTTTGTTTTGTTGTGCTTTTTTGGGGGGAGGGTGTTTTTTTATTTGTTTTGTTTTGGTTTTTTTTTCCTAATGTAGCAATTTGTGGCCAAATCACAGGGTCTCGAGGGAGTATTCTTGGATGAAAAAAATACTTCAGGATTTGGCCTAACATAACTTTAAGATAAAAACTTTTATGTAATCACTAATTCACAGTCGCAGTTGCTTTGGCTTCTCTCATTATCATTCCTAAGTTATTCTTTTCATGCTGGGAGCTGAGTTTTCCTGGCACTGCATCTGTTTTCAGCAATGTATACTCCACAATTGCTGACAACTAGGAGTTGGATCCCATGTTCCTCGACCCTGGCTGTAGCTTGTTTTTTCTGGCACCACTTTAAAGTCTCCCATCTGCACTTGTCTCCTGATGACCAGTGGCGGTCCTTCAGCTGTGTGAGAAGTGCCTGATGTTATCCTGTTGTTCTCGCACTCCTCCAGACCCGTTTCTCGGCTGCACAGCCCTCTCCTGTTCCTAGATAGAGCCTTATCAGGGCCAGCCATGGCAATGCTCCCATCCCTTTCCAGCTCTCCCCTGTGGCCACTGGAAGGTCTGTTAGCTCTGTGCATTTTAGCGCAGCAGAAATGCTGCTCTGCTGCTTCTCTGGTTTTCCAGCCCTCTTTGCTTTTCTGTAGAAATGTCCCCCTGCCTCTGTTCAATCTAGGCTCTGTAGGAGATCACCTCTGCACCCTTCAGTTGCTGAGAGCCAGAAGGAGAGCTGTGTGCTGGTGTCTCTACTTGCCTCTCTTCTCCACTGGGCTATTTTTGCTCAACCCTGGTGCTGGTCGCGCCGTATCCAGCTTACTCATAAGATGCCGCTGTTCCTCTTAGCAGTATTTGGAATGAGTACAGCTGTTCAATGCTTGAATTCCTCCTCCCCTGGCTTACCAGGAGTATGACTTTTTAAGGGATGTGTGCTGTTTGGTAGTAGGCAGGTGCCCTTGCTCAGTTAGGAGGCTGGGTATTTCTCTGGGCTTACTCTGTAGTTTGATGTGGGCACGGTGTACTTGACAGATTAATAGTGTGTTCATTCCTCCTCCACTGCTTGTCTGAGTTTGTTTATTTCTGTTATTCCTGTTATATTCAGTTTCATTTGTTATTTTTGGCTTTGTTTTCCAGGCCTCTTTACTTACTTTCACTCAGGTTAAAGGAATCCTTCTTTGTGCTTTCTTAGTATTTTGAGGGAAAACTGACGAGTGTTTTGTGCTTTTTAATCGTGCCTCACCAGACAGGGCAGGCAGGAGCTTGCACATACTTGTTCCTTCCCTGTCCTCATTCAGATGTCAACTGACTTTGATCTTCCTATACCTCCCAGCATGTGTTGGAGCTTTACTAGGCACTCAGGGTTTCCATTACCTCCACACCACAGCTGACATGATGTAGCAGTTTTCAGCCATTCCTCTTTTTGCTGTCATCCACTGGCCGCTGCCAGGAAAGTGTTACCCCAGGCTGGGCAATTACTGGGAATGGCTCCCTCCTGGAGGCCGGCTCCCACCGGCAGCAGCACTGGTGGTTAGGCACGTAGGCCTCCCTCAGTCAGGAGGGGAGCAGTGTCCCAGCCTGGCTGCATTTCATGGAAAGCCATTTTTCAGCTGATTTCCTTTCCTGCCTGCCAGTGCCCCACTGGTTTCCATGGTATTCGTGGTTGTGTAGGGGTGGCAATTTCAGTATCCTGGCAGCCTTCCAGGCTGCCTCTCCATAAAACCCTGTATGGTTTCAAACGTGTATGTAGATATATAAGGATTTTTCCTTCATCCCACAGAGCTGCTGTGTGCTTTTAAGCAGTTAATCTATTCCATCCTTCGCTTATCTCACAGGTGCAGTGTGAGGTTGTGCCTGTTCTTGCTGGCAAGTTGCTTTGAGGTTCCTCTGATGAAAGGTTTGCTGTAAAGGCAAGAAGTGATCAGAGCCATGTTATCACTCTCACTTCCAGGGGCTCATACAGAACATCCTACTGAAAGAATAACATGGTCCCATGACCACAAGCTGATTCTTGGAGCTGAACTTAAATGGGCTGGCATCGCCATCACTTCCATCCTATCACATAAGGGCTCCTTCCATGTCTTCATCCACTTCTGAGAGCTGCTGTGGTCACTCCTGGTGGGTGTGAGCTCCCAGCCCAGCCACACATCTGCAACAGCACTGCAGAAAAACATCAGAAAATCTTTCTTGTTACAGAGGAGATTCTGTCAATCCTGTTTTGTTTAAAAAACAAACCCAAAACAATCCAGGGCTTTGCTCTAAGCAATATTTGGAGTGAGCTGAGCACACATCTGGTCTCAGCTTCACATAGCCTTTCATAATGGTCTTTAGCCATAATAGTCTCATTTTTTGGAAGCGAGTCATTGCTGCTCTTCGGGTTGAATGAACTCTGATCAGGCGTGGACCTCAATGCGTCAGGGTGAAAAAACACCTCATGTCTGGGCTGTGGGAGGCTGGAGGGGTTGGAGAGAGGGGGTACTGTGCTTGGATACACACAGAATGGCCACTGTTACACATAACTTGAGACGAGTGATTAAATGGAGACCTTCTTGGCTAAAGATGGCAGGGCTGTGATTTGTGATTTTGGCTGTTGTGGGCTCCATTTCATCCGATAGGATACATCTGGCAAAAGAGGGGAGTAGCAGATTGAAGGCCCTCTTTGTTGAGATGGATTTAGTGGCCCTGAGTTGAAGGAAGATGGTCCTTGGTCTGCTAAAGGGAAAGGAGCTGCAAACTGCAACATATATTAACTATTTCTATCTGTAGAAACCACAGGAAGAGATAATCCAGTAGTAACAGCTGCCCCTGGAATTATTTGTGCACATGTTTGACTCCAGAGCTTTTTACCCAGCTGGCTGGAGGTCACAGTGAGTACAGATAAGTATTTGCCAAATGCTAAGGAGAAGACAGGACAAGGTCAGAAGCTCTTCTGGTAGCAAGGCAGAGTGTGTTTAGCAAATGCTGCTATCTCCTGAATTGGGGTGAGAGATTTCATCAACAAAATACGCAGGGGAGCTCTGAATACGAGCGGAGGGCAGGAAGAATATGCTTTACAGCTTTTGGTTAAGCCAAGAGAAACTTGAGACTTGCTGCTTCCTTCTGACTCGAGGACTATCTGCCAGCCTGTCCCAGGGACCTACTCCTGCAGATGAGCATTGTGAAACTTCCAAGCCAGTGTCCCTGTCAGTGTGGCTCATAACAGAGATCTGAGTTTAGCACCCTCCTTTCTGTTAAATCAAAATGCATTTTCATTTAAATCCACATTCAAACATAAACCTTCTCCTGTAACATTTTCTCTCCTCCTTTCACTCCTCAGATCCTCTCTCTCCTGCCTACAACTTCCTCCCTCTTTCTGTTCAACATTTAGTCCAGGGTCCATGCTTCTCTTTGCCCTCATTTCATACCCCTTCCACCCTTCTGTTGCTGGGAATATGAGAGCTTCAGCACTTATGAGAGCAGAGCTGTAGGGCTGGTAGCTTTTCCTTTTGCTAAATGCAACTTCTCCAAAGTTGAGGGGATTGTTGAAAGTAAATAAATACAAAAGTGAAACTGGCAAAAATGCTAGAGAGGGGAAACCCTGCTCAGACATTGATTTTACTCAGCTCAGAGGGGTAGGAAGCAACTGTGCTCTCAATGTTACCTGCAGGCCCCAGCAAGCAGGACTGATGCTGGTGGCTGGAGTTGGTGTCCTGGCCTGTATCACTTCAAGGAGAGGGCTCCTGATGGATGCTTTGGGGAAGCAGTTAGTTGGGTTCATGTTTCCAAATCAATCCATGAGAAGCAAGCAGGGTGTGCAGAGGTACTGACTCATTTCTTGATCTGAAGGAACAATCTTCTCAGATAAAAATGTCTCAAAATTGTCAGGCAACAGATGTCATGTTACAGGCAGAAGCAGAAGGGATAAAATCTCCTGTTTGGTTTAGTAAAAGGTAATAATTTTATTTTTATCTTCCTCCAGGTAATGTTCCCAGAGCTGGCTGCATGCAGGAGAGGAATGCTGGGCAGGCACACTCAGCAGCACCTTTCTCTGGAAGCTATGGATCTGAGAGTGGTCAGCCCTCTGACATTGTCCTTGCAGTGGCAACAAAATCTGAGTTGAAAGGGGCTTCAATTCAATTCTGTTTTTACTCTTTTTCACATTTGCAAGAGAAGACAAAACCTGAAGAAGCTCGGCTGTTGGGCTCGTAGTTGACACCTCCTTTCTCATTGCAAAGGGCAACAGTTCTAAGAAGTCTGAGCAAAAAGGGTTTCCTCCACACTGTCATTTAAAATAACAAGGAACAAATGCATGTTGTAGACACCACTTCTGTCCTTTAGATGAATGCCTGGCACTTGTCAAGCTGATGTGAAGTTCAAGGGTGGCCAGCAATGAGCACAAACAGGGGCTGCTTCCTCTGGACCCCCACCATGGAAAACTGAGTGTAGGTCTATCAGAGGCTTTCATTTTGTTCTCAGAGGGCATTTTTATTAGCTTCCTGATAGTATTGAGCTGATGGGAGAAATATTTTTAGGTCAAATCCTAATTGTCTGCAAGACATTGAAGACCAAAAAGGAAAAGGTGGCTTTTGGAAACCAACCTGACTTGCACTGCTAACTATCATGGGTAGTGAGTAATTAAAAAAACACCAACCAACAACTGAAAAGAAAAAAATCCCAACACCCCAGAACCAGAAGGCAAAGGAAGGTAACAGTAGCAGGAGAGAGTGTTGGAGATTCCCTGAGCTCCATTCCCAGCTGCCTGTCGTGAGTGTGAGAAGGCTCAGGTAGCTCTCAGGAATGAAACCCTGCAGGTCTGTGGTGATGACATACCCATCTGCTGCAGACCAGAAGATGATTCTGACACAACTCATTACGTTTCTATTTCTGACTACGTCCATTGTTGGATTTAATGAATAAGTGATGTTTTGAACTGATAAAAACACTGCAGCAAATTTCCCATTTTATGTTGTGATGAACAAGCCAAGAGATTCAGACAAGCTGTAAAAGGCCTTTAACATATGATTGCAGACTTAATTCAAAGTGGGAGGTGCTTCTCAAAGCTAACTTGAAAGTTTCTCTCACCTCCACCCCCAAAGTGGAGATAAGATTTCCACAGACTAAGCAGTGTTATCTCTAAAACAAGGCAGCAGCTGCTACCGACACTGTTGGTAGTTCATTATCACAGGGAAATATAATGTATTAGGAAATGTAAAAATGATGATTAACTATTTCACTGCTAATCCTTTTAGAAACAAAATAATCCCTTTATCCCTCAGTGTGCATCTTCCTCCTCTTCCTTCTCCTTGCATACTCAAGGCCGACCTGTCCCACACCCACCTGCTTATGTTTCCAGGCTTGATCCTCACACATGATCCTTTGATCATGGGATTATGGGCTCCCCATAGGAAACCACTTGCTACACCAAAATCAGGGAATGTGAGACCAGCACACAAAAAAGAAGCAAAACATCAAAATAGATCTTTCTGGGGACTGCCACAAGAGTGGTGCAATTAATTTTTGCATTCAATTTATTAAGAGTCTGTTATCAAAAGGTAAACAAAGCTGCCACAAAACTTCTCTTCTGATTTAGGATGTTAGTGTCAAAGACTGTCATGACTTCATTGCACAGTGTGGTTCACCTTGTAGTAGATTACACAACAGCCTGGTAGAGTTAGAAAACTCAAGTCTGAAAACATTTACTAGTTCATACTCATAAATGTTTTGGGTTTTTTTTCAAAAGCTCAACAGTAGGTGCTCTTTTATTTGCCTCAGAGACAAAGAAAAATGAAGTCATAACAGCCCTCAGACAGATTTTTATGAGTCTAAAGGCCAAAAGTAATGTCTGGCACAGATTATTTAACTGGACTAAAGGGGAAATTAATTCCCTCTGAGGCAGGGAATTTGATTTACCATTTCTTTAAGGCTTTTGGTAGAATTGGGAGCATGAGAGCCTGGTCTGGTATGTGATGCCACAGGAGCTTTTGCCACTCTCACATCTTGGCAGGACAGGCCGACCATTGTGAATAGGGCTTTTCCTGCCTGCCAGAAAGAACAGAAAGAAACAGACTTTACCCCATAAAGGACTTCTCTGGGATTTGAGTCAAGGCTTGGTGTGCCTCTGTCCCTCCTTTGTAGAATCTGTTTTCCCAAGATAATACCAAGCCTGTAAGAGGAGCAAAACCCAAGAATAATTCAGACAAGATGAAAGTGCTGCTGGTAGTTTGTAAAAAGGCTCTGAAGGAGAGGGTGCCTTTCCCTATTCCCAAGGAAACATGTCCATGACTGAGGAAGGTACTTCTGTGTTCAGGTTGCTTCTGACGGCTCCAGAGGTTTCATTTTTCCTTATGCATATGTGCCTGCTTCCCTGTAAGTGCGGTCTTCCCACAGCCCCCTTCCCTGCCCTGACTCCAAGGGGACTTATGGGGGTGTGTTAATGCCACTCTGCAGCAGCCAGGATTGGACACTGATGGGAAAATTTATATAAAACAAGGAACCAAACACTTCCAAAGGTAATGACGTCTGGGTGTGATTTCTTGTTTGGCTGCACTGGCTGAAGCTGTAGCTGCTAACTCAGCAGACTGTAAGTAGACACTATTGTCTTTTCTGTGACTTCTGGCTGCAATTCAGGATGTTAATAATATCTAGAGAGCTATAGGAGGCTTGGATCCCATCTATCAGGAACCACCTCTCTCTCCACATACAGGAGCAGAAGTGGGGTGATGATCTTGCTGACAGTTCCCTAATTTAGCAATGAGTGGCAGGCGTTTGTTGGGGAGATCTGTAGCGAGTCCATTATTTATTAAGCTATCACTTAGGATCCAGAACGGATGTATTTATTTGTAGGGAAGTCTGTAAAAATCTTGATGGCTGTTCTAACATATGTTTATGCATCAGAGTCAATGCTAGGGGGATGTTATCTTTTTAAATTAGGAACAAAATATCTCCTAAAAGCAAAATATCTGGACGTGTTGTTATATTCTTTCCCCAACGCTTACAGCAGCACTGGGAGAACACCCTAGCCAAGCTGACAGACAGCCAAATATAATTTATGGCTTGTTTTAAACTGATTTGTTGACTTCATGAAAGGCCCTGTCAAAAAGAACAGTCCCATGAGTCCTAACAATGATAACAGTTATATTGCATCAGCGCTGAAAAACTCTTGGATAACAGTGAACCTACCCTAAGAAATCTTTTTAAGTGCCTGAACATTGGATTTTCTGAAAAGAAATGAGACTCAAGCTATTGTTTCATAGTTCATTTCAGTTTTCTTCATTCTTTGTTCATCTTATTTTCCACTGATTGGAATACTCTCTTGGTAGCATGAAAATAGTTTCCCTTATTCCAGTTAATTAAAAATAAAGATATGTGTTGTTTAAAGGAGATGCTGCTAACAAGGACATGTTTAATTTCTCTTACGTGCAGCGATATCAACATGTTTGTGTCCGCATCAGTCGGAGCCAGAGTGGGACACTCCTGAGCCTCCTATCAGCTGCATTTCTCCTCTCTGTGTCTCACTGAAGCAAAGGGCAACCCCCACGTGCTGTTTGTGCCTGTGCTGTTCAGAGCTCCCTCACCCAAGGGCAAGATACACGTCCCCTGCTGTATCTGACCCTCATCTTGGGGAGCTTCCAGCCACAGACCCTGGCTCCTGTGCCACTGTCCTCCTCATCCTTGCCCCATGACCGTGCTGCTGGGGCAGCCTTGCCTCTGCCTGGCTGGGAGAACAGTGAACACAGCTGCAAAAGACCATCTGCTTCCTAAGAGTCTTTCCTCCTCATATTTTTTAACAGTCTTATCTCCACTAAGTTCAATAGTGTTGTTTCATTGGTCAGAGTTCTTCCTGGTGGAAATACAGTGCTTCAGTCAGAATATTTTAAATCTTGGTAAATTTGATGTGTTTTCTCTAGTCTCCCCATCTTTATCTGAACCTGCACCCCAGATTTACTGTCCTGCAGCTCTGCAATTTTTCATTATCCTGACTACTTTTCCGTAGGTCTTACTTGGTGTTGCTGAATATTAGGAGAGCGAAATCCTAGCTTATAGATAAAACAATATCACAGGAAGAATTATAAATATGTTCTTGTCCAAGCACATAACAATGAGCGAGCCTGACTGTGACAGTTTGGGTCTCTGGTTTCCTCCCACCACCGTGGGAAAAGGAAGCTGGTTCTGTGCTTAGACAGCAGCGATTGCTTTCTACGTCTGCGAGGAGGCCAGCCCCTCCTGGGCCCTGCCAGCTCCGGGGACACCGGGGTGCCGCAGTTCCTGCTCTGCAGTTCCTGCTCTGCCGCCTGGCACCGGGGTGTGACCGGGGCTGGCACAGCCACACCGGGCCGGGGGGGACCCGGCCCTTGCAGAGAACAGCTGCAGGACTCAACATAGCTTAGGGAAGCAGGGGAAATTCTTGCAAACTGCTGCGATTGCAAGTGTGTGAGATTAGTCCAAGGGCCTGATAGAAACTCCAGCAAAGCAGATGCACAGCCCCCGGCTCTTCAGTAGGGTGTTTTCTTGATTGGGTTTGGATGAAGGAAATGACATGTCATTTTTCATACAATTATTTCCTTTTTGTGAAACTAAAAGGAAATCATTGTATTAAAAATGACATGTCTTTTTCCTTCATTTTATGAAAACACAGAACAAAATTCAAATCTGTTTTGTGGAGAGAAAAAAAGAGAAGTATTTTAAGGCAGAATATGTTTTTGTACATTTTCTTGTGGAGAAGGACTCCTAGTATTAATTAATGGGCCAAAACTAGAATTACTGAAACAAGTGAGACCTCTGTCATTTACTTCAGGCTGAGCAGGTTTTCATACACATCATAAACAATTACAGTAATTTTCTTTTACCATCTAAACAGTGGCAGTGCTATGCAACCCACATGGCAAGGTTCTTGTTTTCTCTGAACAAAGTAGATCTTGCTTCTTTTATTGGTAGCTGCAGCAGGGCAGAAGGTGTGTTGCATAGCTTGGTGTCTGTGGAACCAGAAAAGAACATTGGATTTTGATGCTGCAGAAAAATAATCAGTGTTGGGGTTTTTTTCCTCTCTCAGAGGTAAAATTGTTCTAGCTGGTGAAGGGGGAGAGTTGGCGCTGGTGTTACTTCTAAAGGTTATTTCTTGACATTCATATTTCACAAATAACAGGAAGGATACTGTGGTTAACGTGTGGTTGCAATTCTGGAAAGTGGCAATACAAATAACAATCTGTGATTCTATATTTTATTGTCTCACCCATATCCATGTTGGAGCTGCATAGATTGGAAGTAAAAATATTGTAAGAAACTTTAAAAACATTTTATAACTATCAGTGTAAATTCACCTTGACCCTAGGAATGTCAAACTATGACCTTGGCCAAAGCATCGCAATGATGAAAATCCTAGTACAATTTATTTAATAATTCTCTTGATAATCAAAGTATCAGATTACATCTATTTCATCCATTATGGCTTGTGAAGAGGAATGGAATTGTGCAGAAAACTTTTATTATCACTAAAATTGTAACTCTGACTTGCAGCTACACCATTTTATGTAGTAGCGTTCAATATTTTGAGGTGTGGAATTGGATTCCTGAACTTCTAGGAGACCCTTGAAACTGGTATAGGAATTTTGGCACAGGGAAGCATTTCCCATAAACCTTTGGTGATGCCCAGATATGAAGGTGCCTTTGGTGTTCAGGGTGTTAAGAACCTTTTTTCTATGCCACAGCCAGTAAAACTTGTTTGAAAGAGCCTTGCTAGGCCAGAACATCAGACACTACGTTCCAGTCACAGCTCTGCCCTCAGCTCTTTGGTCCTGCGCAATACAGCAAAGCTTAAAGCATACAAACAGCTGAGTGGGCTCACTTTATCTTTGTTTTGAAATCATAAAATCTCTTTAATTTAAGAGGTAGATAATGGTTTTGCTTGAGAGAGTCACGTGGCTGAAGCCATAGGAGCTGAGTGGATTTCAGATTGGACATTAGGAAGAAATTCTTCAGAGAAGGGGTGATTAGCTATTGGAATGGACTGCCCAGGGAGGTGGTGGAGTCACCATCCCTGAAGGTGTTTAAGGAAAGACGGGGTGGCACTTAGCTGACAGGGTGGTGGTCAGTCACAGGTTGGATTCGATGATCTCTGAGGTCTGTTCCAACCTAAGGGATGCGTGTTTCCGTGACTTGCCTGGGCTCACCGCGCGAGAGCAGTAGGTGCTACGGCCAGCGCTCCCGGGGAGCTCACAGGGACAGAGATAACGGGGGCTTGAACCCGAGGACAAGGCAGAAGCTCCGGGTGTTTGACAGGCAGGCCACCGAGTTCAAACATGACGCAATCTCGGAGACTGCTAAACATTTTTTTCTTCTTGTTACAGGCATTTTTAGTGAATCCTGAGCTCACGCCTCCCTGCTGACAGCCTCTCACAGGCAGCCTGCATGGGATGGGGGGGCCGTTCGCGGCCTTCTCGGGAAGGTCTAACGGGGCCTTCCCCTTCTCACGGAGCCGCCCCTCGCCCGCAGCTCTCGCCCGCGGCGGTGCCCTC
>NW_005054298.1:24711242-24713228 GCF_000277835.1 Geospiza fortis | reverse complement strand
GAACCGTGGCTTGCCCAGGTATGCCTGCCTCACTGCAGCACCTTGAGCTGGTGCTCCTGCTCTCCAGTGCCACCCTGCTGCTCGGCACTGCGGCTGGTGAGTAGCCACTGGGTGGAACGAACTGGCCATTTTGGCAGCGGGAAGGGGGTGGGGTCCGCTGGTATTTGGGCACATCTGTGCCTCCTTACCAAGTGCTGGGCATCTATTTCAGCGGAGAAGCCTGATAAAAGTTTTGAAATCGCGATACGTTAAGTGTCTCGGGGAATAAAATCTGCTTTATTGTGTAAATGAGCTCGACCTGCACTTAGTAAGAATGCTTTGCTTAGATCTGCATCTCTTGTCTAATAACTTACTTCAGTTTTGGAAATATATATAATCTTTTTGTTTTGCATACCTCGCCCTTTGTAAGGTAATGCAGGAATTTTTAATATATATTTTAATCGGTAGCAGAGCTGTGCCTGTTTCGCTGTGGGATCTTCGGGCACAGCCATTTTTAATTTTATCAGCATCGGTGCTTCTCGGGGCCTTACACATGTGCTGTAGTTTTGTAACAGAATTACTGTAATGTGTATTTTTTCCCCCCTGGAGAGATCTGAAGCAAATATGGAGCTATTTCTTTTGTCACTTGTGATTATAGAACACAAAAAATGTTATTAAGGAATGCTGAAAGGTCTTGAAGGGTACTCTTTTTTTATAACAAGAAGTTGGAAGCAGAAATGCTAAGAGCATCCTTACTCGTATATTTGGATACTCTAGTCCTATTTTTAATTGTCTTCGGAAGCTCAGTGTTAGATGTGCAGGGTGTTGGAAAAGAGATATGTGTTGGTCTGGCATCCTTTGCTTTTCTCTCACGGTGACAGATGAGCATGTTGGAGCCTTCGAGTGTAACCCAGCTTTGTTAGGCAGGAATACCAATTGTTCTTACAGTATGCATTTTCCAGCACTTTTGGAAGACTCCTACGACTTTTCTGTCGTTTTACTGATCGGGATCCAATCTGCAGTGCTTGCTTTTCTTCGTGATATTTTGTAATTTTCTGGATATAGTTCATAAGCCATTCTTCAGAGGAAAATTGCTGAATGTTGCTAAGATGACCCAACAAGCTGATGGTGGTTTCCATGCTACATTTCAGTGAGGTCTTAAAATTAATTTGTCAAAGTTGAAGATACTTGGTGCCATTATTAGGAAAATCCTGTACATTACACATGTTTAGGCAGTTTCTAAGTCTCTCTGACTGGATAGTCCCTGATTTTCTTGCTTCTGCTTACTAAGAGGTCTCTTTCAGGAAGATTCATAAATGAAAAGCTCGATGTTCCCTATATCATCCTGACCTTTGACTGCCATTATTTTAGATGGATGTCTGCAGCGTCTCTCTGTGGTCGTTTCTGAGGATTGTTTTTGGTTTATTCCCCTCTTTTTTTTTTCCTGGGAGAAGGGACTTCTGAAGGTCAAAAATCTTGGTATTAAAGCATATATGAATCAAGAATGCTCAGCATCTCAACTTTTCTTTCAAATGTTTTTTTTTTTAAGTGTAGGCTTTTTTTTGTCTTTGTGAAAACTTCAGTGAGTTGGTAATTTCTGTGCCCTGATGAAGAAGGGTTACTGAAGGAGCAAGCACAGATTTGTGGCAGGCCAAGGGCTGGGCAGGTGCTGTAAGAGCCCATTTGCACGGTTTACCCAATTCACTTCAATTCTGACCTGGCAACAGCATTCCCAGTATTTCAGTTCTGCCTTGTTAAAAGGGTATTAACGATGCCAGCTTGGTCGGTTGGTTTGTGAATAGGAACCTATTTTCCCATTGTGATTTATTTCTTAATTGTGAAATTTTAACAATTCACATTAAAAAAAAAAAACTTGGTCATAATCCTCTGTAAAAGTAATTACATGGATGATTTGAGCTTTAGTTAAGGAAGCTAATGGCTGATTTTAAGTTTACACTGCATTTTAGAAAAAATGTCTATACATGGGGAAGCTACACTAATGTGTAA
>NW_005054298.1:24688681-24711190 GCF_000277835.1 Geospiza fortis | reverse complement strand
CCCCCAAAGTATGAACTCCCATCAGAGTGAAAATGCTGCCTTTGTAGCTTTGAAACCCCTATTAATTCTTTCTTCTGATTAGTGAACAGATACTATATCTCAGCAGTGGATAGAATTGAGTGCCTATAAATGCAAAATCATGACATCAGAGGGAAAGTATTTTGATAACAGGTTTTTAAGTTTCTGTCTGGAGGAGAATATCTGGACCTGTCTGGGGAGAGCTCCACAAAGACCTGGGCTTAGTATGGACAGGCAAGGAAAGATAAAACAATGAATAAAGAAGATGACACAAAAAAAATCTTTCTATGGGGTTGTAGATGATAGTTCCACTCATAATCTGAAATATGAATGAAGCAAGAAGGTGGTTCTTCCTTCCCCTTTCTAATTGAAGATATAATAAAGAACTAGCTCTAGATGCAGAAATATTTGCTGATTATTAGGAGGAAAATATTACTGGCTTCCTTCATAAAATACAGATCTTGATAGTTATCTGATAAGTCTGCATTTAGATAATGTATTAGTCTTTGTAAAGAGAAATGCTTTAGTGAGGACATTTTACTGACAGCAGTCTTGGGTAGAGGTTTAAAAAGCAGTATAGAGCAAAAAGGATTTGCAACATTTTATTCTTTATTTGTCAAATTATTTTAAATACTTATTTCTAAATCTTTTGTTTAGAATTGTGAGCCATATATAAATATGTCTTTATATTGTAGAGGATTCTGGTGTGTTAATCATGAGGGTTTGTGCCTGAAGAGGTGGTTGGTGAACCTTTGAGCTGTTCCCCAGTATTGCAAAAGAATTTTGTTTGGGTGTTCATATGGACCAGATATTAAAGATACAATCTTTCCTCATTTCACTTGCTTACGTTCTGTGATATGCAATACTGAACCACTTTTCCTTCTGCATACATGTCCAGGGTAGACAGCGTTCCATTGTCTAATGTGTAAATTATTTGCAGAAAGTATAAGGTGAAAATTAAAGCAAACAGAATATCCTTTTATCTTTGGGAGTATTTTCATAATTCTGTACCTGTGTGGTTCAACAGGGCTGCAAAAATTAAAGCGTGAAAGGATCTGGATAGAGGTTGAATTTTTTTTTAATTATAATTTTAATTATTAATTAAAATGAGTGAACTGAAGTATCTTTATCTAATTCTGCCTTGCTTGTTTAAGTTACTTTAGTATCTCAACATAATTTGTCTGAAATGTGAATTGGGTGAAATGAGGAATAATCTCCTTTGGATATTCAACTTAGTTCTTCTAATTCAGTGTTTCAAATTAGTAACTGACCCTGTGTATCTTGCATATCAAACAGTTGGGTTTTTTTAACTTATCTGCATCCCGATTTCTGCTTATTTACTAGAGCTACACCCATTGTTTATGTTTTTTTTTTTCAAATGTAACCTAAAAATTCTGTTTATTTTTCTGTTTGTGTTGGGGATCATCTCAGAAATCTTAGCCTGGGAAATGGAAGCCAGGCTTTTGGCTGGAAGTGCACACTGCTGCCTGAAGGATAACCACAGCACAAGTGCAGCCTGGACACCAGGCTGGGCCTTCATGGCCTGTGTGCTTGGATAAAGAAATTGTGTAGCTGTGCAAGCGCAGGGTTCTGCCCAGAGCCGTTCACCCTGCTGGGAAGAGCCTTTTTTCCATTAGGTAAATCAGCCTGTATGAGCCTCTGTGATATTTTTACTCAGGTGCTTCCAGTTCCCAAGCAGACTTCAGTGCTGGGGTACTGCACTGTGCAGTGTTGGCACAGCCTGTGAGGAGATGGAAGCTGTGCTCATCTGGTGGCCAAGGAACTCAAATTTCAAGCCCTGAGACATTACACAGATACCTTGCTCCAGTGTGAATGGTTTTACCCTCAAAGGAACTGTGTATAAAAAGTTGGCTCGATTGTCTGCCTATCCTTCTCTGATGAAGGCATGCCAACCTAACTTCACCCTGGACAAAGAGGGAACCATAACTGTATTTCTTGAAATTTTTCTTACAGTGAAGTTTGTTGAAGTGGTTATTTTGATGGCAGCTCCCTAGCACTTATTACAAATTTCTGTAAAAAAATATATGTTGACTTCTATGTTGTTGTTCCTCTTCCTTTTTATATTTCATTAAGTATTTATCAGTAGTTTGTATAGTCAGTGGCATTGTTTTCTTGGTAAATACCATTTTCCTCTGCCTTTCTCGCTAGATAGACAAGAAATTTATAGTGGGTTCTTCAGGAATGTTTTATTCCTAAAAACAGAGTGCCTGGTACTGGAGCTGCATTGTTGTTTGGACTCAGTCTGGCTGTGCTATGAATATGTGCTGTCATTTTCTGGGCAGAATATAACTTTATAGCCAGGGCTGTGAGCTGAGGGTAAAGTTTCATTTGGAACAAAATGTTTATGCCCAGAATAAAACAGTCTGGGTGATGATTTAGGTTGGGTAGGACTGGAATCTGTGCATAGCTTACAGGCAGTAACTATTAATTTTATTGAGATTGTAGACTTAGTGGAGCTACTCACTGCTTGATTTTGAATTTAAGAATAAGTGAAATACAGGAACTGTTCCCCAAAAGACTAACATTTCAGTATGCAAACTGATTTTCTGCAGTGTGGATTTTATGATGTTTTGTTTTGGGTTTTTTGTGGGTTTTTTTTGGTTGATTCTTTTTTACTTGTTTGTGGTTTTTGGTGGTGTAGTGTTTTTTGGGGTTTTTTTCCCTCTTATTTTTTTTCTGAAGCACAAGTTCACAGAAGCATAAGGCTGGAAGTTGTTTCTCTGTTTCCTTCATGGCCTAGTTGTGTAAGTACAGATAATGATGTCTGTCTAACATCTCTAAAATCTCCAGTGAAGAGGGATTTCACAGCCTGTCTAGGTAGTCTGGCCTGTTACAGTGCTTAATTATCATGCTTTTATAATGCAACAGTAGTAGATTTTTTTGCCTCTTTTATAATGCAAGATTGTTTAAGATATGCCATAATTAATATGTGGCAATCCACCTGAAAATGTAACGTAGTGTACATACACAGGCAATTGCCAGGGAATACCAGTTTAGATAAGTTCCCGTGTTTAAGCTTTTGATCATCAGTGTTTTAAAATGCAATTTTGCAGTTTTTGAGAACTGTGCTCTTCCCAGAATTTCGATTCCTGATGGTGCCTTCGTGACTGGAGATGTCTGTTAATGTGTTAATTGCAGAGCTGGGAGCTGGGCTGAGCAGCTGAGAATCTGATAGGAGAGGTCAGTCAGGGGGTGTGGTGAGCAGGAAGAAAGGCTGGGACAGGAGAGATTTGAAAGGATGAAGAATTGGGTCTGGTTTGCTGTGGGATGAGAACCAAGGCGTGTGAGACAGCCAGACAGAGATAGTGTCTGAACATTTGTCAGACTTGCTTGGAGAATGAGTGGAATGAACCTTCTGCACTGGGAAGGGAGACAAAGCAAAGTTATAGGTAGCATTTGGAAGATCTCTGTTCTTTCCTGTGAGAATGAATGAGACACACAGTCATTCAAATGATGCCTTTGTCCTTCTCTTTTCCCCTCAGTCTTGTAAGTTTCAAAACCACAAGCTTTTGGGTGGTGATGGCATTTTGTTTCAAGTCACCGGGATGTGTCAGTTTTGTCAGTTGCCTTACTGAGTTTGCTTCGAATCTGTGTTCTGTTTTGAACTGTAAATGTGTCTACCTTTTGTATCTCTCAGTACTCTGTATCGTCTCTTTGGTTTATTCTGTGAGAGAAGGAAGAAAAAATATGCATTATGGGCCCAGAAGACTGACATCTGTGAACCCTTCTGTCTCCACCTCTAACTCCGTAATCTGCGAGCCAATTTCAGCCATATGTGAAAGATGAGAAAAGTCTCAAGAGATTAATTTGCTACCATTTTCATGAAAAATTATGAACTGAATAGAGGAATAGAGGAAAATGTTCCAAGGTAGAGGTTTTTCAAGGGAAAAGAGGAGCATAACTCAGCCCAGGATGTAAGTGTTGGTGCACACACTGCTCTGGACTATGCACAGAATATTTTTTTTTCCTGTTCACTTGGCATGCTGTAGGAGATCTGGGGGAGAATGAGGGATCTCTCTGTGGGAGATGTGGGAGTTGGCTAAGAAGTGTGGGAGAAGAGTCACATTTCTAGGCAATTAGTTTGCTGCTTGTGGAACAACTGGTGTTTCTGAGACAATGTAGTAGCCAGTTTTTTTGACTGAACTTGCAAAACAATGCCCAAATCATTTTACTGAATGCTTATCATCCATTTATGAACTTCACAGTGTGTATGAGTAACTTAAATGGTATGCATTGTTTTTCACACTTTGAAAACTGCGTTTAGCTGATTGTCCTGTGTGTATTCTGTCGTTCAGATATCCCGCACATCAAGCTTCCTTATGATCTTCTTTTCAACAGTGCTGTAACTCAGGCTTTTCCAGTGGTCCCTTTGAATGTTTTTGTAATGCATATATTTATACTTGCTTCAATCTGTGAAGTTCATGAAAAGTAGTTTTATTGTTTGTTTAAGCAGGAGTAATGGGAAGGTATGTACTGTCACCTTCTGGAGTAAGTGGCAGACAATGACACTGGCAGTGGTCCAGGGAACCTTGCATTACCTTGCCCACCTGCCACTAACAAGTCAGTACAGAAGCTCTTACTATTATGTCCAGCCAAAAGCTGACATTTCTGCTATATATCCTTTGACTGTTTTGAGTCATAAGAAAAGATGGGTAAGAGGCTTTTTTGGGTTTTTTTGGTGGTGGTGAGATGGCTGTATGATCGTAGGTCACGTATGTTAATTGGCTCCTTAGTTTATACATTGGAGAATGCTGCACCTAATTAATATCAAAGTGTTGGGCGTTGGCAGTGTCATCTCAAGCTTGTCATTCTTGGCATCAAGCGCACTTCCCTCTGCATAAGTCACAAAGGTCAGCTTTACCTGGTGTGAGAATCTTTAATGTAGTTCAAGGACAAGAACAACTGACTAAACGTGATCTACTGCTCTTGCTTTTCCCTTATGAGACTTCCTCAGTATGGTTTGGTTTCTGTTAAAAGTAAAACATTTTATTTCTACAATTAAAGCAGCAGATACTTGATATGAGACTCCTAGACCATCCATGTTAAAGAACCTTAATTAGATTTTCCCAAGAATTAAAATTAATCCACAATCTTTTGTTAGACTTCACAAAATTGTATCGGAAAAAGCTATTTTCTCTAGTAGTGATTATATTAAATAAATGATCTCGCAGCAGCATGCTTAGTTATCCATGTAAAAAAATGCTTGCTTCTCTTAGTGGAGTGGTTCTGTTGTAGTCAGATTGTTGCTGAATCTACTTGAAAATTAGTCCTTCCTTCTGATGCTGTCCTTTGCAGAGAAGTCAGTAAAGCTGATTTCTTTGGGGGGCTTAGTGTTCCTATACCTTCCAAGCTGCAAAAATCTTGGTGTGGACGTATTTTTTGCAGAAGATAATGTGCTGTATGCTGTGAATTTTTGTCAGTCTTTTTATTTGTTTAAAACCTAAACACTAAAAATTGTTTTTCTATATTTATTTGTAGAGAAGGGACTTAGCTGAAAATTAAGATGTTTTTAAATTATTATCAGTTCTTAAATATAAATTTTTATTATATTTACCTGTCTGAGATATGAGTGGTATGTAAAACCAATATAGTAAGGTGAAGAAAAGTAAGGTTGTTGTAGGAAAATTGTAGCAGCTGTCTTTTTAGTTCGACAGTGGCACTGCCATATATATGCAAAGCAGGCACTTAGCCCAAGAAGCAGCTTTCTGTATTAAAATAATTTCAGTTGCAATCAGAGAAGGATAAAAGGAACCCTGTAATGAAGTTCGTCTGGATGCCACCGCGGTGTTGGTTTCTTATGTTTGCATGTTTGAAGTTCTTTTCCTTTATTTCTGGCTGCGATGGCCCGGGCCGGCGAGCTGCAGCTGCCAGGACCGAAATAGCCGGGCGGGCCGGGGCTGTGCGGCCGAGCAGGAGCCGGGCTCGGCCCCGCTCCCGGGGCTCCCGGGCTGCTGCTGCTGCCGCCGCTGCTCGGGAGTGCAGGAACTCGTTCCAGCCCTCTGTGCTATTCTTACTCGGCTCTGCAGGCAGGGATGAATGACTCAGTGAATTTAAATGAGTGAAGAAAAGATGTGGAAACAGTAGGATAAATCATTCCTCGTGCCCACTGCGGTATTATTTGGATCTCTGTAAACTTTTTTATATAGAAAATATGCAAATTCTCAATTATAATGTGTATGACGTAGATACAGTGAAGATGAATTGTAAAACATACATGTATATCTGAGTGTGTGTGTCTGTGTGTATCCTTACATACTCACTGTGTTACCAAAATTCTACCAGTACGTTCTGCTAAAACCTAATACTTTTAATATTAGAAAATTTACTGTTTGCATGGTGTTCTTAATTTCCAAAAAGTCTGCATAAAAGGCTTCTTTTGTGGGATGGGTAAACTTTACACTTTATTAATTACATCCAGATTCTATCAGGACCTGTTAAATAATTTCTCTTTTAGTTATGCTAAGATGAATCTGACCTAATTGAATTTTAGTTAAATTTAAACTGTGGTAGTTAATGCTGTTGCAACAGAACACAATTATTTGGTCACAGTTTTTTCCTCATTGTTTTAGCTAAGAATTTAAAATCTAGCAAGTATTTTTCCTGATTTTTTCCATACAGACTTAGAAATACCTAAAGTGGCAAATAGAGAGGCTTTGTTGTCTTTTATTGTTTCCTGTCAGAGAAATAGTACCATTAAGGAAGCTGTCAGCAAATTTAGCTTCCCTTATTTTAAGAAATACTGGAATAGAATGTTTGTGTGCAAAACAAATAACCCCCTAATTATTATTTTACTAATCTGTATGTAGACTGTATGTAGACTGTATAGCTACTTAAAACTGAAGATGTGACCTTTGGGTGCACAGGAATACACAGTCTAAATATGACATCACAGAGTAAATTAATTTTAAAAATGGGGAGAAGGTGGGTTGTTTAAAGTAAGGAACACTAGTGATACAGTAATAATATAATAACTCAGCCTTGTGGTTTCACTTGGAGAATGTAAGAATATTTTCTTCTCATTTTGCAATGTGCAGGGGAAAAAATCAGTGAGGTCCTAAGACAATTGAATAATAAGTGGTGCCATAACATATGAGATTGGTAAGAATATTGTGAGCAGGAGTCACTTCACTGAGGAAATCTAGGGGCATTTAAGAGGGAATGTACTGAAAGGGATGTTGCATTGAGTTCTGTTGAGGAATGGAAGAGTTAAATGCAGAAACAACTATTCAGATGTTATGTACTTTGAAGTAGTTATCAAAACAAAGTCTTTCATCTTGAAGAAGTGAAGGTCTGCAAATATTGTGAAGGAAGCAAATATTGCCAAAGTGATATCATGGCCAGCAAGCTGATTTTCTTGACTGGTTTTGGAAGAGTGGGAGAAGGGTTAGCAACAAAAGAGCTGAGCTGAGAACATAATAAGGCATGCAGAAAAACAAAGAATGGGCTTTTAATGTGGTATAAACAAAACTAGGAACAGACTTGGTGATCCAATAACGAGGGAAGAAGATAGGTGGGAAAAAAAAGCTCTGCAGTTAATTAAGGTTCTCATTAAACACCAGGAGACCCATTGTGAAGAAGAGTGAATTGTGTGTAGCACCAGGGCAATGTGCATTGTCCTCTCACTCCTGGATGCCCTGTTTCAGAAGGGAGCTTGCACTGGCTAAATGAGAAAGCATCTGAAATTGCCAGTAAATCCAGACTGTGCCCTAGAACTCTGTCTGAACTGCACTGTGTGTAGCCAATGCTCATGATAGTAGCAGCAACAGGTTTTTGTTTGACCTGTAAAGAAACAGATTAAAAGCAAAATTTTAACTTTTAAAGAACATTTAAAAAAAGTTTTTATGTGGCATATAATGCAAACATTTACAGAACCTTTTTCCAGAGATCCTGAATAATCCACAGTTTTACTAACTGAAATAAGAATTTGCTTAAAATCTCAACCTTTTTAGTGTCTTTGTCGTTTTGATTATGGGTAATCTTCCATAAATTTGTTGTTATATTCGTGAAAACCAGTGCTGAATCGAAGTGACTGAAAGGCTATGGAGTTTGTGTTTTAGTGTTGCTTTAATACCGCTAGGTGAGATATGGCTTCTCTTTGGTGCTGGTTTAATGTATTTGTTGTGCATATGGTATCTTTTCTGCCAAGTTGAAATCTTTAAATGTAGTTAAATCCATAGTTTTCAGACATCAGAATTCAGCATACATTTAACTACACTGTTGTATATAATTTCCAATCTTCCTGCAATATGTTCATGAATATAATGTAAAAGAAAAACCCAAAGACATCAACAGCCTTTAGACAGGCTTCTAATTGAAGATAAATCAAGATAATGCTACATACTGAACTTTTTTACTGTATCAACTAACTTGTCTTTTATATCTTTGCTGAGGGGGACATGAACATTTATGTGAATGTTCTCTATTTAAATGGAAATTTAATAAGTAAGTCACTTTTCCCTTTCTGTGCTGATGTGATGCCAGTTCTGAGCCTCTCAGTCTTGCTTTTTCATGTTTTTGTGTTCACGCTGTAAGCTTAAACCCAGAATCACTTTGGGACAATGAAGTCCAGTACAGTTATATTCTGTTTCCAGATACTTATACAAGATGCTGGTGTAATCCCAGAAGCCTTTTTAGTATTCCTGTGTTCTGAATACTTTATTCATTTGTACACATTTATAGGTAGTTCTTTCAACTTGACAGAGGTTTTGGAGATCAGGCATTTCATTGAGACTGCCAGGAAATACAGAGAAGTAAGCCTATTGCAATATCCTGGCTTCTCCAGATAAAACTAGACATCCTGGCTGGATGTTTACCAGTGTTATTACAGAAGAAGGTATTTGTGTCTTGATTCTTTCCTAGATTTGTCCATCCTTCTCCACCCTTGGTTTTGTTATTCTTTTTAGGATGATTAGAATAAGCATGTCACGAATTTACCTTTATGTTACTGACATGTGCTTTCAGCATGTAGCTGCAGCCAACTGGTGTAAAATGCAGGGGTACCACAAACAAACAGTTATTGCATTGAGCTGAAATATTTAATGGCACAGGGGGGTGACGTATGCGATGGAATCTGATAGTAAATTCCTTTGTGGCAATGACATAAAGCAGTTTGTTTCAGTGCTTCATTGATAACACTGCAGCTTACCTCACTTCCCTGAGGTGTGGGAATACAAGGTGCAGAGGTAACTGCATTCCAGTGAGTCTCAGTCTAGACAGGCACGAGAGCATCATTCATCCTGCAGCAAACAAGGCAGGCTAATCACCGCCTTAAAAGTGACCTTGCAGCTGAACAATGTGCTCTGGTGGGCACAAAGGCAACTGGAGAGCTCAGTGCCATCACCAGCAGCACAGGTCCTGGAGCTGAGGGTCTCACCTGAAGGGATGTGGTCAGAAAAGCAGAATGCTGGCTCCTCCTCATTTTATAGGGGTGGTGGTTTTTGAAAGAAATGGTTTAATGAATTGCTGTACAGTTAATTATGTTTGATTGAAGGAAAAGCTTATTATTTAGTTGAGGTGGGAGAGTTTGAAGTGCACTTTTATAGCAATAAGTATTAGAAAGCACCAGTAGAAACTCAGCTCCCTTTAATTGAAGAGGAACAGAGTGAGCTTTGGCTTTTTCAAACAGCATTTACAGGAAAAGGGCTTTTTTATTGTATTTTATTTATGAAGTTGGATGGTGTCTATTTCTAAGGCATAGCAAAATTAAGAGGTAAGTGTGATGTGGCACAAAGTGAGCCCTGTTAAATATTTCTGCTGGATTTGGTAGCCTTATCTCTACATGGACATTACCAGAATTAGTTGGAGAGGAGTTAGGAGTGGAAAAATGTGGGAGCTATTGAGGAAAGTGTGGAAAGGAATTTTCAAGTCTTCTTGGTTATGTGAGGACAAACAGTTAATAGCAGATGCCCCTAATAGCACAGGAGGCACAAAGAGTGAGATGCACCATAACAGTTTGAGGATCATTCTTAAGAACTCTTAACAAAGAGATGTAAAGGAGGAGAGTGAGTTCAGATGGAAACGAGTTTGCCAACTGCTGTGCTTTGATTGACTCTGTGCATGTTCCTAACCTGTGGTAAGTGTTAAGACAGCTCTTGGAAAGAAGTTGTGAGTATGCAGATGCTGAGTTGCTGTAGGATAAATTAAGTAAATTAACACTGTAGTTTCATATTTTATGTTATCTGGCTTTGTGGACATCCTTCTTTCTCCCTTGCCAATTGTTCTGCTTGAGCAGGAGATTGTAATCCTGCAGATTAAGATCCAAGTGGAGCATTTAAAGAAGGGAAGATGCAAATGTTCTTAGCAGAGAATGAGCACAGTTCTGTACTTCTGTTTTCACTCACAAAATCAAAGTTACCTAGAACAGAGCATTATAAATAAACATGAAATTAGTCATATAAACCCCTAAACTATCATTATAGCAACTATCTGACCTTAATTCAGATGCAGGGAATAGACTTTCACAGTTGCACACTGTCCTGCTTCTCCCTTCCCCATGGATGTTATATCCTCCAGCCCAGAGGTGGTTCTTTATGTGTGCTTCTTTCTTGATACTATCTCTTCTTAAATTTCACTTACTGCCCTTATTTCAGTTATTGTAGAAAGACATTTTTATTTCCACTTGAACATTGCTGTTTTCTGCATTTCTTCTCTTTAATGAAACGAGTTGTATCATGTTTCTAAAAAGAGATCTTTGATAAGTGCTCAGATCAATGGGTGCATAAAGGAAGTGCAAGAGACTGAAGTTTATTCTTCCCTAGAGGAATGCTTAGCTTCTCTGACTCTTCTGATATGCTTTCAAAAAGTAAGGCGCCTTTATTTTTCTACTTTTATTGTCTTGCAGAACACAAACTCTGAGACTGTTAATTGACAGATGCACTGTGGATGTATAATTTGTTCTGGGGGAGATGCTGTTGGGGTGAGATTAGAGGCAGTGTAGGACGGTCATTGCCTACCTAAACTTGGCTCAGTATAGCCCACAAGAGGTGCCTCACCTACTAAACTTCTTTTAAACATGCATGAGCTTGAGTGAGTAATTAAGGAAGTGATTTCAGATATATATTTAAATAAGGCTTTCAGAAGAATCATAAGAAGCTTTGGTTAAGATCTGGGAGAGGGGCAGTTAAGGTAAAATTGTGGGAAGGGCTATTTTAGTCCTTGAGGAATATACAGGTTCCATGCCACAGATTTCCAAACTGTTTCTCTTATGGTGCATTTTATTAAAAGGTTCCAGGACTTTTGAGAGACAAACTGGTAATATAATCTGTCACTGCATAGACAAAACCCAAAATAATTCTCAGCATTGTAAACTCCTGTGTGGCAGGGGAAGGTGGGTATGAGAGTTCAAAAAGAAAAGGATCATGCTCTCTGGGAGATCTGTATCTAGTCATTAGTGTGATAGTGGATACCTTGCAGTTCTGCTGGATTTATTTTGAATTTTCATCTTTGTGTTGGAATTGTATTGTGCAAGACTGATGAGATCAGTCTTTGGAAGTTAGCTTAGAACTGCTGTAGCCTTTGCTTGCTCTGCCCTTCCTATCCTTCCGGTTTTTATTCACCAAATGTATACAAATGTGAACACAAATACTGTCTTCGTCTCAAATGTCTCCATCTGAGGACAAAGACAGAGTTCCTTTCTCATGTCCCATACTTGGCATATGGTAGCATTTCTCTAGTTCTGTTAAGAACTGCAGAAGACTTGTTTTAGCAGTGCTCTCTGTCTCTGCAGATTCCTGTACTGGAGTTTAATTGTCCCAAGAGCAAATGATCACACCAAGCAGCAGTGCTTGAGCAGCACAATCACAATCTGTAGTAGTTTGTGTGAGATCTGCATCCCCTTGTACGCTTATTTACACAGCAGCTTGAATCTGGATCCCCTGGCTGGCCTCAGGGCCCTACCTAATTCAGGCTTGCTATTTCTGTGTGGAACAGAAATAGATACACTCAAAGGTAAAGTTGCCTGCTGCCCTTCAGGGCAGAAGTTGGTTTGGAAGCAGTATCTGGCTTTTGCTTTGAACCTGTGACTGTGTTGGAGTCAGTGCATAGTTGCAAGCTGCAAGCCCTGATATTTTGTAAAAACAGCTGTGCTGCCCTTCAGGGCAGAAGTTGGTTTGGAAGCAGTATCTGGCTTTTGCTTTGAACCTGTGACTGTGTTGGAGTCAGTGCATAGTTGCAAGCTGCAAGCCCTGATATTTTGTAAAAAGAGAAAAGGAAATAGTAGTTACGGCCGCTGTGTAAGATGAAGAAAGGAAATGGGAGCCTCCCTTAAGTGCAGCCACTAAGAAGGATAGTTAAAAATAGCTTCTTTTCCCCTCTAAACAATTGTCTAAGTTGCCATAAATCTTGTTTTTTCTTGGGATGTGGAGACAAGTCTCATTCCCTGGGTGCTCTGTTCTGAAACACCAGTTGTGTCTTGAGAACTTGCTCTGTGCACATTGATTATTGCAGGACAAATGTTTAAAAGGAAAAAACAAACACTGAGGCCCAAATGTGATTGTAAGGAGCAAAAGCATGCCAGTACTTAAAAAATACATACACAGTGGATGAGAGAAGGACCACAGTGAGATGAAGTATCTTGCTGTTGCTTAGTGTGCCACCAGCAAAGAGAACACATACCTGGTTTGCTGCCTTGGAGTGCATTGTCATCCACTTCAGCATCCATCCATCAATCCCAAACTGATGGATTTTTTGAGATTTATCATGGTAGAAAGCTGGTTGTGATAGCTTTGTACTAAGTAAAACTGCTCTCAGAGAGAAAAGTAGCAGCTTTATTGTAAAACATGCAACTATTAGAGATGGTAATTTTAAAAGAAATTTTTGTTTTGAAAAGGTTTAGAAATTAATTTATTACCTACTCACCAACATTAGCTGCTCTGTTTTAGTTCTCTACAAAAAGTTCAAAAGAGAAAATGCTGTCATTTAAAATATATTTTGGAGAGTTTTACTTTGTGCCTTAACCTATTGCTGTTTGAATTCTGATTAGTTAAACTGATTTTTTTATAATCATTCCTGACCACTACATTTCTTCAGCTTGTTATGCCAAGCAGGCCACAGATTCCAAATATCTGTAGTTTTGTATCATCCACTCATGCTCTTTGTCTTTTTGATTGAGCTGCTTCTGAGATGTTTAATAAAACAGCTAAGAAACAGATGACTAAAGAGGTAGTGTGTACAATTGCCCAACTACTTAAATATATTTTAATGACTCAGCAAAAAGTGTTTATTTGGTAGACACATGGTGGATGTTCCTTATTTTAGATGAAAGTGAATTTCTAATCTTAAGCTGCATCTAAATTAGCAGTTCCAAGTCTCTTTACTCTGACATGCTTTCACTGCTTTTCTTAGAAGCAGCAGGAAACTAGAATGTTCCCTGTTCCTTATTTTCTTCCTTGTCTTTTGAGAGTGAATCTAGTTGGGGTTTTATATTGCGAGAAAAAACAAAATGTAGAGACGTGAACACATTGCTAAAATTTTATTACATTAATTTCTTTTTTTTTCATATTTGAGCATTTCCTTTGGTTTTTTTCACTTTTGTTTCTCTCTTCTGCGCAGTGTTCTTCAAGTGTCTGTTCTGCCTGTGTAGAAGAGAGAGGAGGTAAATTGAGCCTTGGCGTTATCCAGTTAGGGTGCTGGAATGCTTTGGTGTCTAATACCAGTACATGTGGAATTATTCTGAGTCCTGCTTTCTCTGTAGATACCAAGAAATTCCTAGACCCAAAGAACATTTAAATGAGCAGATGAAACCCTAAGAGTGTTTTCATTTAACCTTTTCTGAAGTTATTCATTTTTTGCATCTCAAGTAGTAAGTTTAGCAAGAGGGAATCCAATGGGCTTGTGTCTGAGAGTCAATAAAAGCAGATCACATGGATTTACCCAGATATTGCCAGCTTCTCAGTGTAGTTTGGTGAATTTAAAGATACACACACTATGGTGAAACTTTAATAAGTTTTTAATTAGTTTAATTAGTAGTTGTGGCTATTTTTTACTTGTAATCATTTGACTTCCAATCCCTTCCTATTTGTAACAGCCCTTATTTTTCTAATGGTGAGCTTTGTAATTTTCTTAAGGCTTTTTCAGTATGTGAGAGAGAGAGAGCAAGCTCAGGATGATTGTGGTCTTAATTAAAATTATTTGCTTTGGAATTAGGAGACAACATTTTAAGTAATCTTTGGACAGTTGGAACTCTGAGCATCCAAATTCCAAAATGGACAATGTAGTGTTATTAGATTCTTGAATTAAAATGCTTTAGTTGCCAAACCTTACATTATGGCCACATGAAGCCATTATGAAAGTGGACATGGACGCTGAGCTATAGTTTCTTTACTGTGGGAGAAACATTGTAGCTAGGCACAGATTTCAAACTGTATTAATGAAAAAGTATAGTAGAATTTAAAGTATCACAATCTTTTGTGGCATACAGATGAATGTGTGGTAGAGTATTGGTTAATAGATGGAAAGATAAGACATCTCTAACAGAAAAAGTTATTTCAATGATTTACTACTTGGAAGCACATGAAAATTTAGTGAGGTGGAAGAATACTGATAACATAATTGGAGATTAACTTTTTTCTGCCTTGATTTTCCCCTGTGACTGAATGGCTGAAGCACCGGTAGGCACTAGGCTCATGTGAAGAATGAATCCTCTTCACAGGGGCCATGGAATAAAGATCTGTTTAAGCATGTGGGGAAAACCCCATATTTGAGTTAGTCACCAGAAAAGACTGGACAGAGAGGAATTGTTCTTTGCTTAAAGTCTTTGTAGATTTCTTAAATAAACTAAGCAGTGGATTTCTGATGGTGACACATGCAGACAGTTTGTACATAATTGTCTGTCTCTGCCATAGTAGGAACGTGTTCCTTCTTTCAGGATGGGTAATATTCACTTGTAGTATGTAGTCTTGTTGGAATCTGCAGTGAACCAATTAAAAATACATTGTATCTTACAATTTTTATTTGTTGATGTAATTCTGTAAATACTATGGAGTACAAACATGCAGTCTTGCATCCAGAAACCCCAGTGAGAGCTTTCTGCTGTAAGGTTATGGAAGAAATTAATTTAAAATGAGAAAAAAAAAGACAGCCACAAACTCAAAACTTCATATAGTGAAAACAATATGTTTTTAATAAGATCTCTTGTTGTATGCTTTGAAGTGAGCAGTTTATTTCCTACTGTTTGCTACAATAATATTTTTCTCCTAAGCACAACATTGTGATCAGAATCACAGAAAAAATGCCAGGGACCTAGAGGGTGAGCAGGGGAAAGGGAAGAATAAAAAGCTGCTTCTACAAAGCAGAGTTGTTCTTTATTGGAGACCACAAGCATTTCCAGTCTTTCTTTTCTCTGTTGCAGCTGCATCATCTCCCTGGCTTTTGGCCTTTTCATTTGGTTTTGACCTCCTTTGCTTTTGTCTGCTTTTCTGAGCAGTGGCACCACTGCTGCTTTTTCCACTGACCTGTGTTCTGCCTTTTCACAGTTTTCCACATACCAGCTTTCTTCATATTTTTGGGGTTTTTTTTCTATCTTGTATGTTTCCCTGGGAAAAGCAAGATTAGAAGACAGGGTCATGCTTTTAGTTCCATCTTTACCAAAGTAGGTGCTTGGCTGCTGGATGAGGAGCTGAAGTTCACCTCAGCTTATTTGTAAAGCACCAGATTTTTCCCTGCCTATGGAAGCAGCATGTGCAATGATCCCATGTCCTAGGGAGGCTGTAGAGCACGTCCAGTGCTGCTGGTCTGTGAAAAATTGAGTTTCCAAACTAACAACCCCTTCTGAAGTTTTTCAGAGGCCTATAATTTTGGTACTTTGTCAAGAAAATGAGCAATCCTCTCTCTGTTCCCCTTCCACTTCCCCACAAGAGAAAAAAAAAGCTCGCCACAAACCAACCAGGAGCCACACCCTTGGTATGAGGCAGCCCGTCTGCCACAGCTTAAATTCAGCTTCTTCCACTTTTAGAACTCGTCAACAGAATACTTTAAAAAGGTATTTTAATATGGACTTCACAACCTATTTTTTCTAGTCTTGCTGCAGTCATGACAACATCATTTTAACAGAGTCTGTTTTTAACTTCTCAGTAGAAGAGTGCTTGCTGTATGAAATCTGTGACCTCACTGATAGTTTGGCGAATGTCTTAAGCTACTGAAAATGGAGTTCTTCTAAGATGTGTCAGATCCTTAATTACAGGCAGAATTCCAGGCTGGCTTATAATAAATGTAATTACTCCCTTCCTTCTCAATTTAAATTAAAAGTAAGTAAATATAAATAATGGCAATCCAACTGTCCCTCAATGCTGTCCTCAGTTGGCTAACATTGGAACGGTGGCTAACAGTGCAATTAGTTTTTAGAAGAGGTCCTAAAACTTGAATTTCAGGTTATGTGTATGAACATACTGAGATGAAATAATGTGAAAATAAACGAGAGCAGGAGTATTTGTTGTGGTGGTCAGTTTAACAAAACCAAATAATGATAAAAAGCCAATGACAAAACAGACCTAGTGTGTTAATGTAAATATTTGTAACCTATTTGACCTGAATTGCCACTGTTTTGCAATTTTGATGGAAACTTTCCTTCTGCTTGAATTTGTCTTGTAACATTATTAACAAATTCTAAAAAATATCAATTCAGTACTCAGTGATTTCATGGGGAAATGAAATTTGCATGGAGAAATCTGTAACTGCTAGCAAAAACTTTTGAAGAAGACAGGTAAGCACTCCATTATCTAATGATGGAGAATTGACATCACTGCACTCCTGGTGCTTCTCAAACAAGCTACCATCTGTGGAGGACAGCATTCTAGTGACTGCTCAAGCTTGTTTTCTGCTCTGTAAGCAAAAGAATGTGTATTCAGGTGAGTGTTTTTAATGGACCTATTCACAAAGGCATAAAACTCCTCAGAGCTGCACATGCTCAGGTTTTACAATCAGGCTCTCAAATAACAAAACCTGTATCCCAATGGAAAAAAATTTTTGTGTTCTGTCTCTTGGACAGTCTCAGTGGCATAAACTGTGTGTCTGACAACTGTATGTATGTATGAAAGATTGTTTTAAAGGCCTTTACAGGAGAAGTAACCGTTTGTCATGGTCCCTCTTGTGAAGAAAGCGTTGCAATGGCCGCACAGGTGTAGGAGTGCAGCTGGCTGGTGTGGATGAGGCACCTTATCACACCCTCCATTGTTTGGAGAGCCTGCATGAGGCAGTATAATATTCTGATGGGGCCAGCAAGAGGTTTGATGCTTCTTAATTGACTCAAGACTGTTTTCTGTGGCCATGAGATGTGTCAAATCTTAAAAGGAATATGAGAGACTGGCTGAAAGGTATAGGGGGGAATCAGTGTACAGTACCCCCTGCTTTTGTGTAGACCAGGTGAAGCTTACTGTGGCTGTGTTGAAGTAGTTACCTTTCTTGGTGGGAATTTTTTATCCCCATCTTGATGAAACATATTTGGTGGCTCCTGCAGCAAGGAGAGACCTGCTCCAAGTCTGCCAGGCATTGCAGATAATAGGGGGATTCTGGGATTCTGGTAAGTGCATGTTTTGACACTCATGTTTTAAATTCCCCAATGCTGCAGTTCCAGTCACTGCTTATGATGAAATCATGTAACCAGTAAATTATTTACAGAGGCAAGGCTGCACTGGCAGAGGTGCCCTCATTGTGAAGTGAAAGCTCCCTAAAGCAATGAAACAATGTGAGTAGAATTGGAGCAGAATTTAAAGGAAGTAAAGATTGTGTGGCAGCCAGTCAGAAGGTCAGATCGGGTTTTCTGAAGTAGTGGCTGGGTGTGTCTCTGTAATCTGATACTGCAGCCCTGGAAGTTTGTAGAGCTTTCTGGTTTTGTTTATTAGGTGACTAAAATGTGTGTTTGGCATAGCGTCTTCTGATAAGCTACTATGGCTTTGCTTATCAAGAACCTGTAGGGGATTCACAGATCCTCTTCTCAGGTATTGTTAGCAAGGCTGGGTGGACAAGGTCACTTCAGTTCAAGCTTGTTGAGAAGAGCATGCTGACCACTCTTGGTATGGCAGAAATAGTATATTTAAAACAACAGCAACAAAACTACACTTCTTTCTCTCTACCTCCAAACTTACTCCTACCCTCCACATCCCAGGTGAAAACCTGACTGAGGACAGACTTGTTAGCAGATGGTAAACTCCTGTTATGGCCATCCAGCATGGACTGCATAGGCCTCCCAGGTCCACAGCTTCATCTGAACAAAGCATGGGACAGAGGCAGCTGGCTGCCTTGGATGGACATCAGGGAGGATTTCAGCAGAAATAAGCAGTTGGATTTTAAGGGAAATTTCAGAACACCTTACATTTCAGTATCTCATGAATCCTTGCTGCTTTCAAATATTGTTACTACAAACTTGAATTTATTATCAAATACTATTGTTACAGGCTTTAGGTTATGTCAGCACATCTTTAAAAGCCGTCTGTGAGAATTTTTAGGTGTGTGTTTGGTGTCAACTCCAATATCAAATACTAACCAACAATATTTACTACTATATTACAATATTTACTACTGTAACTTAATTGCCTAATTTTATAGTGTTTACAGTGATTATGGATATGATACATTTTCAAAAGTTGTGTGGGACTGAGAAAAATGAGTTTTGAAGGTAGATTCCCCCCAAACACACCCTCAATGGTCAGTGAAGCTAGTAGGCAATTTCTCTGAACCTTTCTAAATATTGTTCATAATAGATGTCTCATTTGTTTTCCTGATTCTTAACTATTCCCTGTGATTTATTATTTCATTAGAAGGAAGCCATTATCCCACAGGAAACAGTTTCAGAGCTAATATATACCACTGTAAGAAATACATTTTTTTGACTTTTCATGGTTCCTGTTTTAGGTAAGGCTAGATAGTAAATTTTTGAAGAGTTCTGAGTAAGTTACCCTTTTATGAATGAATTATCTGTTGTTAACAGCTGCAACTGGGCAGCGTTCATTGAATATACACAGAAGTAGTGCACCATAGCTAGAAGATACTTCAAATCCTTTCAGCTGCAGATAGTCATATGGTGGGATGTACTCTTTCTTTCAGTGCTTTGGAAATGTAATCTGTGTTACTGATGGTCTTGGAGCAGGTAGGACAAAGTGGAAACTTCGGGATTGGTATGTAAGCTAGGCAGCTGGAAGCAAAGGGTAATGTTCACTTGTCATTAATTTGATGCAGAATGGTGCTTGCAAGGGTCAGTGCATTGGGATTTGCAAATGGTGCTACAGTGTCACCTTTCCTACAATTTTTGGTTTGGTGGACAGTTTGTTACCTTGAAAATAGGTAACCCATGAGATAGTAAGTTATTCTGTTCTAAATTCTACAAAATTCTAGCTGCACTTCTTTTATGTAGATAACTTTATCAAGAAATACATTTCTCTCTGCCTTATCCCTTCCCCTGCCACCCTTCTTCTTTTTCATTTTGGGGCAAACAGAAGTAATTTCTCTGTGGGGATGGTGTTTAATGTGTTTTAAAGATGATGTATAAATTTGTAACTATGAATACCAAATTTGGGGGTTGCATTGCATTGCTTTTGAAGAAATGTGTGCAATTAATAGTTGTTGAGGTTTGGTGAGTGAGTGTCCTTTGAGGTAGGCAGAGGCAGAGGGGTACTTGGAGTTCTTTGCTTACTTGTGTCCCATTTGTCTCATTCTGGCAAGGGCCTTCAGGAGCTAGGCAGGAGACTCAGCTTTCTGGAGCTGATGATTTAGTCATCCTTCTACAGCAGCAATCCATTAGGAAATCTCTCCCAGCTTCTCTCCTGCTCCTAGCCATGTAGTCCTTCCTCTCCCTTGTACTCATCTGGAACCCCTCATTAAGCAGCTTAAAGTCTCTAACTGGCAGAAATTTAAACAGTGTTTTTGTGGGGCTACTGACCTAGTTTTCTGCCAGACTGGTGAGTTACTGCAGCTTGTGGGTCTCCTGCTGTGGGTCAGCTCCAACACTTGTTAAATAGTGGGAGTGTGCACTGCTTTTGTATCCTCCTTTCAAATTTTCAGTGTTTCTGGCAATTATTCTGCGAAAGAAATTTAGCTCTGCCTGCTCACTATTTATTCAGGAATTTTGGGCTGTTGGATGGTGAAACACAATCTGTGTATGTACTTAGATTCTGTGAGTGTCTGGGTTTCTTAATAACCCGCATCTATATCCTATTGTAAATCTAAATTTGAAGAGCCTGTGGCACTTCCCTCTGGTACAGAATGGTCTGTGTTTCTTCTTTTATGTAATTGGAGCAAGGTTTCATATTTAGCTATCTAAACTTACCCTTTCTGTATCAGACTGATAACATAATTCATGTCTGTTGGTGAAGCAGGACTCTTCTGCAGAGGAGATGAATGATTCTAACAACACGAAATATAATGTCACAACAATACTTCAAATGTGAAAATTGCTGTAGAATTCTGTAGAAGAATACAGTATTTATGTGCTGTACAAAATGGTTTACAAGCTCTAAGCAGTTAAATGCTTCATTATGAAAGATCTGGGTGATTAACTAGCAAAGTTCATAAGATATAAACTTTTAAGACTCTGTTGCTGTGTATTTTTTCTTCTAACAGCAAATCTTTGAACTTTTTTACCTGCAGATACATTCACCTGCCTTCCAAGCTGAAAGACTTGGAAGCTATTTGCCTGCTTATCTTTCCTTATTTTAGTAACCATTTACGTTAAGGAAAATAAAAGGATATTCTGAATAATCAAACACCTTTTTGTCTTCCATTATTATCAAAGTTCATTCTCATCAAACTAATTTAAGGTCATTTTTGTTGTGATACAGTGCAGTTGTCTTGTGTGGTTAACCTGTCTTTATACATCATCTCTCTGTGAAACATTCCCTTTTCCCAGTGCCTTTGCCTTATCCTAGAGGAAGACCTGAGATGTTTGCATTGGACAAGTAGTCTTGAATTTCATGAATACTTGTGTGTAAGGAAAGGCAAGTCTGATTATTTGCAATGCTTGAAATTCCACTGGTATTTGTCCAGGAGTGAAGTTCCTCAGGGTCAGCACAAAGAAGGAAGTACCAGATTTACTGCTCAGAGATGGTTCGGAAATGTCCGTGTGGAGTAATTATTCACAGGAAGCCCTATGGGAATAGGAAGTCTGAAAAGCCAAAACAGATGAGTTATAAAATCTGGGGAGAACCCAGGCACCTGTGACTAGCAGGTTCATTGCTGATTTCGCTCTTCAACTTGAGTGATGGTTGTCCACCAATCTGCTTTTGATTTTGGGTATTTCAATGTGGATTTGTTTATTTTTATTTCAAAAAAATCTGTTTTTAAAATATATAATTGTGGTAAATATTTCAACTTTTTTGCTTGGCTTGTAGAGATTTCTAGAGGCTTGTTAGAGATGAGTATAAAATGGTTTTCAGGAAGGAAATGACATTGTTAGTAAATAATCCAATTAAATTTTAATGCAGGGAATGTATGGGTGTCTGATTTCTCTGGGACAGAGAATTCGATCATTTGTAGCAACTGAAATAATGAACGTTTTCTCTATAGTTTATTTAAAGGAATGTTCAGAGAACCTCTTTGCATATTCTGTCAAAATATATGCAAATTGACTACCCAGAAGTTTATTCACTGTCCTATCAAAAATGTATGAAAGCACTTCAAAAAAATTGAACCAAGTGATCCCGAAGTGTTATCAGTAACATAGCAGATTGTTTCCATTTCTCATTTCTTTACCAAGAAATTTGAAATTTCTTCATCAACTGGTAGATGTACTTGGTAATAGGTTGCTGGGAAATAGATGGTGTTACATTTTAGCTCCACAGAGGTCAAAGAATGGAGTGCAGTGGCATTTAGTGCTCAAAGGTTTAGTGTTTTACTGTTCTTTGCAGAATTCTATACTGTTATTTACTTGGTGCAGGATGAGGTTGCAGCTTTAACTTCTGTAAAATTCCCATAAAGGCACTGTGACAAGTCAATGATTTAAAAAATAATTTCCCCATGATAAAGTTCTTCGTTTTAATTTGTGGATGTGTGGAAGGAATGACACACTGGAATACTGAAACAATCAGACAACAATAGCAGTTTTCTAACATGCCTGCAGCCAGCATTGATGAGTACCAATTTCTATTTTAGTGATATGACCACTGGCTCAGAAATGCTGGCTTCTTTGCATTTGTAGAATTGTTAGATGTTTGGTTTGCTGTTGAAGGAAGCAGTGAAGCCTGTGGGGGCAATTCTGTGGTGATTGAACCTTGACCTGGCAGGGACTACCTTTGTGGGCTTCCACCCACCTCCAGTCTGCACTGGTAGCCAGCTGGCCTTGCCTTCTCTTCCCTGCCAGCCCCAGGGTTCATTGAGACTCTTCTGAGAGCAGCTGCTCAGTACTGACATCCCCTGCTCCCAGCTTGTTCTTTGCCCAGAGCATCTCCAAACTGCTGCTCTGTGCAGTTCCATCAGTGTCAGCTCTGTCTCATGAGAAACAGCAAGTGTAGGGGAAGAGGCAAAATGGTGCTAATCCTGCTTCAGTTT
>NW_005054298.1:24664145-24688671 GCF_000277835.1 Geospiza fortis | reverse complement strand
GGAAAGAGAGAAATATTCCTGGATTACTGAATAACAGGGTTGTCTAGAGTTATTGAGCAGCCGATTAGGAGAAAAATCTGTCTCACCACAATTGGTCCGTGGAGCACAAGAGACCCAGTAGTTCACTACTGGTGTGTAAAAAAACACATAAAACAATTTCAAACTGCATTGTCTCAATGAAAATCTTGGCTTAAGTGTTGATGTTTTGGGAACTTCTTGCCTGAGGAGAGATTTCTTTTTTTTTTCTTCTGCTATTCCCTTTGATAGTTTACTTGATTTATAGGAGATGGAGGCCTGTTTTGGGGCTTTGCTTTTTGGTGATCTTTGGAGCTGACCTTTGCTGCCAGGAAAAAGGAACTGAATAACTTTGAGCTGGTTGTGTGTGATACACCAGCTTTTGTTACCATCTTTTGAATTTCTGCAGTGATTTTTTTTAACCTCTGTTTCTGTCACTGGGTAAATAGCAAGTGGTGTGAATGCTTAAGTGTTGGGGTTTTTCCCTTTTTTTGTTTTATTTTAGAGCACCCATTTCTACTTGAGAAGCATTTCTTTGTGGTACTTCCCAGCCCTTATCTTTTGTTTCATGAGGGCCTCCCTAGAATGCTTAAATATGCTAATCCCTGGCAGAAGGAGGGTAAAAGCTTTATGAACTTTTTAGGTTTGTGAGCCTTTGGTTACTTAAGATAATGAGAAAATGTAAATAATAAAGATATGTAAATGACGTGGATATTTTTGTCTAAAAAGTATTCTGTAGATATAGCTGGCTTTTGAGAGACTTCTATAGTGGGAGAGACAGAGATGAGAGACATTGAAACAGAAAACTTGCAGAGCTCTGAGGAGCTGTTTCTAGTTCTGCTACTGTATCACATTTGATATCTTTTAAAATAATATTAAATAATATAAAATAACTGTTAAATTATTATAATATTAAAATAATTGTTGCTGTTCTGAAAAGCTACTTGTTTAAATAAATCATCAGTACAATTTTGCATAAGGTTGTACTGAACCTATTTACAATTTAAATATTTCATACTGAAGAATTGATTATGACTGGGGTCTTTTTTTTTTTCTTCTCTCATTTCATCTTGCTCTGTTTTGGATTATTTGGTAAAGTGATAGCTGCATTATGGACACAAGCTGTTACCGTGGGGTTCTGCATCGTGTTTGGATAAGCTGTAAGCACAACATGCAGAAGAATGTGCAATGTGTATATTGCTTGAGATTTTTAGAAAGTAATGTTCATTTTTGAAGAAAATACAGGATGGATACTTGATGTTAGACAGCTGTATGATTTTTAGAGATACTAGCATGAGCAAGAAAAGAAGGACATGAAGACTATTGATTTTACCACTGTATTTATTATCTGTTGCAAACTTGCTAAATACCACGTTCAAAATCATATTTTCTTGGGGCGTATACAACAGAAAATGAACAAATCTTTAATGATAAGCACAAAGTTAAGGATACATTTATTCTGCTGAATACTGGTCTTGAATGATAAGCCAAACAAAGACATTTATCTTGTATTCATAATAAACAGCTTGGGTTTGCATAAAGTCAGACTTTTCTTGGTGCTTAATTGCTTTTTTATAAAGTAATACTTTATAATAGACTTTTACACAATTGGATAATTCATTTTTTTATATGACCTGGTAAACAAATGGTTTTGGTACACAGTTATGGACATTTTAAATGTCAGCTTACATGTTCTAAGGCTATAATTGTCTATTCCAACGCTAGAGAAAGATGTAAATCTTACCAAGATTGAAGGAGGTCATTGCTAGCAAAATGTTTTGTTGCTGTTTTTAATGCAAGCTGTTTCATGCCATTACCTTCCTGAAAACAATATTGATTAATGACATTAAAGGGTATTGAATTGCATTTAAAATTTTGAATTGCTTAACATCCATATTTGCATTTTAGTTGGGTAAAGCCCCTTGTTGCTTTTCTATGGAAGTTGTGATTTGATATAGTTGGTTTCTTTCTAAAGACAGTTGGTAGATGTGCAGGATAAACAGGATGATGAAAAGGAGAAATACTCATTTCATATCTGTAGAAGAAAAATTTCTAGAGTTTTTTTTTCTTTTTTCTTTTTTAAAATGCTATAATCTCTGACTTAGAGAGCCCGAAACTGCAGCTGCTTAGAAACCAGAAAAGTGTTCTGGAAAATATTGTATGTTTGTGTGTCTAACATCTGAAACTGGTCAGAATTGGAAATCATCCAAAAAACATATGCAATGTAAGTGTTGGATTTCAAAAGTACTGTACTCTGTTACTGGCGCCAAGTGAGTTGCTGGAGGGAAACTAATGTAACACCCTAAAACCTTTTCACACCCTGAGCAGTGAGCTTGCTGAAATGCCTTTTAACCAGCAGGATAATCCTTGTAAATGATGTGTATTTGGTCATTGGGAAAAACCTTTTCTCTCATACTGGAAATAAAGGTCTTCTGATCATTTTGCCCATACATTAAGAATGGCAAAAGGCCAATCTTGTGCATTTTCCCATCTCCTTGTTAAGCATCACGCAGGGGATTTGTGCTGCGCACCGCTGGTGGTACAAATAAATCAGAAGTGTGGTTTTCCAAAGCACATAACTGGCTCCTGAAGGAGTGTGTGGAAGGTGAATGGCCTTAATCTGAAGCTTCATCCTTACTGTGCTGTGTGTGCTTTGTCACCGCGTTGTCACGTAGGCACTGGTGCCATCCTGCCTGCGGTGGGGGAGGTCCAGTGTCCTCTCAGCTCCTTGCTGCTGCTGATCCTGCTGCTTTTCTGCTTCATTACCCTGATGTGGGCATTGTTGATGCCTTTTCATTCTGTCCCTCAGTCTGATTCAAAGGCTACTTTAGTGTATCTAAAGGAAAAGGTCTTTCACCTCTTTCTCTCTCAAAATGTAGCCTACTTAGCAAATACTCCGTGGTGTGATTATGGAGCCGTGTTCAGCTGCACTGTTAGAAAGATTTAAATGGAATCCAGACTGAAATTTTAGTCCAGTTTGGTGAGAAAATGATAAATGGAATAACAGGTTTTTCGTGATAGCAGCTTGCTAAATTACAGGTTGCTGAAGAGCAAACATTTCCATCTCTTCCATCCTGTTAATTATGCAGAATCAGTGTCTCTTCTCAAATATTCTTACGTATAAATTCTTATTTTTGCATTTCACAGGCATTCATTTCTATGTATTTCATAATTTGAATTAACAAAGTGAGAGCATGATGTTAGTTGCAACCCTTTCCTTCAATACCATATAGTGGATTGCTAAGTAATTTTCAAATTAAGTGATAACTAATACACTAAATCATTATTTAGGCATAAAAATGGTTTTACATTTCAGCTGGGTTATGACCAATGTATATATAATTTGTGATGAATGTGGGAGTGGATTGTCATGGCAATAGTAACCCAGCCAGTGCTTTGCCCCTCTTGGGCAGATGGACTTACCTGCTGTCTTCCAGAATGCTTTCTCTTGCACCCTTAATCCTCCTTATCTGTACTTTTTGTTTGCTGTGTGTATTTCCCACAGCCTGTGTGTGCTGTTAGTACTGTATTCAATTAAATGGTTCTCCTTAGCAGAATTACCCAGGTGCAGTGCTTTACTGAGCAGCACGCTAGGAAATGCCTGTCTCAGGGAGCAAAGTCTTGTTGCCAAGTGTCCTCTGGAGAGACCTGCATCCTCTTCTTCCTCTCAGCAGTGAGGAGGCAGTAGGTTTAATCTGTTGCATTTATTACAACTTCACTTTGTGCTCATTAAAGCTCATCCATGTATTTTATTGGGTGCAGTCTCTTGCTGTTCCTTGTTCAGTGGTACATGATCAAGCAGTAACCTTCTCCCTTCCCTTTGGGAAAAGCTTCTTCCATTCTGGGTGGAGAGAGCCTGGTCCTAACCTAGGATGTACTTGGTATGTTCATTAGATACTACAAACAGAATCTCTATGATGTAAGATTTGCAGAGTAAATGCCTTTGCCTAAATAGTGTGTATGTAATTTTTATGTTTGAAACAAAAGGCTAGGGCTGAGAACTGCTTTCAGCACAAGATGGTAATGGGAATAAACTTCCTAGCTGTTTTTTTTGAGCTTGGGTGTGCTGGCATTGACCCTGAGGAGATGGGATTCTTTGTTGGTTCACTGCTGGTGATTTACAGAAGTTATACCCTGTTCAGATGGAACTTGGCTGCCAGTAGAATTTGAATGTGTGTTTTCTTGCAGGGTGTCCCTCCTGTGCACAAGTGATCTTTTTGAAAGGATGTGGTTTGGGCCTTGTTAGCAAGGATTTGGCTTATACCCTGTAATATGATAGCCAGTCAAACTCAAATTACAGTTTTAATAAAGTTTCCAAATTATTGTAGAGAAAAGTGACATTTATTTTCAAGTAAATAAACCCCTAAGCCAAACAAGAAAATCCTACTCCATAAATGGGTAACAGACAGCACTTTCTGTACACAATTCATTGTATTGTGGCTAATTTTGTTTTTTAACTTGAAACTTAATGTAGATCCACTGGGAAGCAGAGAAACTGCTTTCTCTTGTATAATTAGGTTGTATTGTAATATTTTTTGTTTTAAACCAAGCTTGCAGTCAGTCAGAAAAGAAGATTATCTAAAATATGGATATGAAGCATGAAAATTACTGTCATTTAAAAAATGTGGAAGTATGAGTGACCATTACATTCTTGAGCAAATTGAGTTAGTGGTGACACTAATGTATTACTGAGGTGTTTCCTTAGTTGATACTTGTTTAAAGAATGAATCTCCTTCTGCTTTGTAGAATTTGGTTCCTATTGTAGTTATTTGCCCTATTAGTGATGCTTAGAAAAGAAATCATAACTTCTCTACCAATGAATTTTTCCCCGTCAAATATTGAATACATAACTGAGTTTCTAGCAATTGAAATTAGAAGAGTTAAGGGTTTCTTTTGCATCAAATGTTAAGTGACTTGAGCAGCACTATATGTAAACTTTGTTAATTGTTAGAAGGTATTAGCGCCCGCTTTTCTTGGAGGAGAGTTGAAGTGACATGGGATTAGCTCAGATGAAGTCCGGGCTATGTGATATTCTAGCATGTGTGTCTGTCTCTTTATTTTGGAAGAAAGAGCCGTGCTGTCAGGCGCGGCTCTGCCCGCGGTGCCCGTGTGTTTGATGGGGGCTGTTTGTGGCGCTCAGAGGCGTCTGCAGTGCCCGGGAGCTGCCAGGACCTCATTAAGCGCGGCTTGGAGCAGAGCCAGGCATTCAGGGCAGGGGAGCCTCAGCCTTTCTCTCCCAGCCAAGAGAGGCAGCTCAGAAAGGGAGGGGGAGAAAGAAAAGAGCGCTTCACCCATCAACTGCTGCGTTTTATTGTGCTGAAGGGGTTAGCTGAGTTCTTGGAAATAAACTCCGGGCCGTAACTTTTGCTGGCTCTTGTAAAAGCTGAATGTGGCCCCTCCTGTCCCTGGCCTTTTTCCTTGGCGTTAGTGAGACACAATAGCTGTAACAGGACATTCAAAGGTTTTCCCCTGCTCTTGTTCTATACTCAAAATCAAATGGGAAATAATGTGTTAAAGATGTAAACATCACCACCTTAGAAAAAGACAATCTTGTTTTCACATGTCCCATTCTTTGCAATCTGTAAATTATTTAAAAAAAATATTCTAATCCATTTTCTTAAACTGTGATTGATTAAAGTAATACTTTCTATAAGGGATAAAACTATTTTTTGGCTAATACTAAAAGTAAATCCTCTATATCAGTTTTGGCAAAAACTTCAGATAATTTGTAACTTTTCTGAAATACTCAGTAACTGAGGGAACTGTTGTAAGAGATCAAGAAAGAACACATTCTAAGTTCTGCCTGATGGATTTTCAACTCTGATGCCATGTTTTTCCTTCTGTATTGAACCTATGATTTTGATGTGGATAAGATTTAAGACTTTCTAAAAAACACAGTAGCTCTGAGCAGCACCAATATAAAAAGCTTTTCATTTAAGTGCTCCCCTGCTGAATGTTTTGAACAACTAAGACGAAAAACTGTGCCCTGAGATGTCTGTGCAAAGACAATCCAGAATAATTTAGTGTAGCTGAGCCATTGTAATGTGGATTGCTTTTAACAGTGGATTGGATGTGTGTTGGGTGGATGTGTCTGGATCTCTCTTCTGTCTTTCTCTTTTACTCAGAAGTGCCCAGAAAGATTGCAGGGGGAGCAGGGGGAAGCATGAAAATGAGTTACAACCTGCTGCCAGCCAGGGATGCCAGCTGTGAGAGGGACTGTTTGCTGGTGTTAGCTGACTTGTTTTGCAAATTTGAAAAAACAACTCTTTCCAGACTTTGTTTTAGAAATTACAGTCCCCTCATCAGTTTAATAGTTTATTTAGGAAGATGATGGCATTCTTAGCACAGCTGGGGAAACCTCCTCTACCTGAAGAAATAAATGGTGGCTTTTGTTGATGGCTGTGCTGGCAAAGCTTATACGGTGCTGTTTTCTGTTTTGAGAACGGAACCTGATAATGAGTCAGAATATTCATAAAACTAACACATGGCCCCTCAGACTCTCCAGGACTTGTGATTTCAGCAAAACCCCTTTGTGGAGATGCAGTAGACAGACTGTCATGCAATTTACTGTTTGGGACCTGTATGTATAATTTTGTAGACTAGGGAGTATGTCTTGAAGGTATTGGTTACTGTTTTTCAGACACTGGACTTACTTAAGCTTTAGGAAGTGCTATTGAATGAGATAAATTGTAGTAAAGGAGACAGTATGCTGGTGAAACACTGCTGTTTGTACAGCTGCAGGTCAGTTAATAGAGACATAAAGAAGCAGGCCAGGATGGGGATCTGAATAGTCCTGTATTGTCTGAAAACTTAGCAGGGTTGATTATGAGGGAGGGAAGCAGCCTGGCCCATGCGGTGGTGTTAATCATTTTCTGGGAGCAGGGCAGTGCAAGGGGCAGTGCTGCTGGGTGGTTACAGTTAGCTTTAAACCAACATTTGTTTTACAATGCAGATATGTTCTCTGAAAGAAAATGTACTTTTTTTTGTTTGCTTTTTCACAGGGATTTAGAATTACTGTAAGGATTGAACAAACTGGTGTTAAGTCAGTGTAGTGGTTGTCTTTTGCTAGTAAATCTTATATGTGTAGAGAGGAGTGATCACTGAGTTGATACACAAGTATTGACATATACTTGGTACTTGAGCCTCAAGGGAGTTGATTTACAGTTTCTTGTAGAATACTGATTTAATTTTTAGGGGATGTAGCATCAGAGAGAGGAGGATCTACCAATGGCTATTACTTTCTGTAGACTTCTTCTTAAAGAAATGGTAGTTCTGCAAATATTTAAAACAACACTGTCAAAAGCTAAAAAATATTGCAAATATTGCTGACCAAGCAGAAAACTCAGATTTCCCCCCTAGTTGGAAAAGATAAGTTGAACATTTACTACGTTAATAGTACACAGCTATTGATAATAGTGTGCAGGAAAAGTGTAACTGACCACTGCAGCTTATTTGTTTAGTAATGCTAGAATGGGTGAAGAACAAATGTAAAAATCCTCACAGAAGCATTTGTTGTTAACTTTTCCCCCCCCTAAGCTTGACAAAGACGTATTTTGAGACAGATGTGAAAGATGTATCTATTTGCAAATTTAGAAGGTTCCCTTGACACAGTCTAAGTAATGCTGGATGTTTTTAGAGCCATATTTTGAGGCATGGGAGCTCTACAGCCATAGATCCTGCATGCCATCTTTGTGCTTAAAAGTAGCTGAGATAGTTAGAAGGAAGTAATTTCATTGAAGTTTTACCTTTTTTCCCCACAAAATATGCACAAGTGAGAGGTGATCTCCTTGAACTTGTTTAACTCACAAAAAAAAAAGTTTTAAAGATTCTGAATAATTATGAGCAAAACCATTTCTTGTTAAAGTTAAGCAGACAAGTATATGTGGTGTTTTTCTGTGCCTTGATAGTGTGCCAGAAATGTGTAATCAAATTTGCATGTCTCGGTTTGCATTTAGTACCTAAAGCTCCATGTATGTAATTTAGAAAATATTTTTTGGTTAGGTAGTTGGTTTAAGAATTTAGAGAACCATTTAAGAAATGTTTTCAGTTGTTATTGCTGTTGATGGTAGCTTCTCATCATTGCTTGCAGGTTAGATACTGGTACTGCTTGAACTTTTTCTCAGGCCTCAACTCTATGCATAAGATACCCATTAGAAATTGTAGACACTCCCTAGTTTATGATTTTTAGAATGAAAAATTATTGCATAAAAAGAATGTAAATTATTACTTACACATTTGTCGAATGACAGTGGTAACTTAAACCTTTTTATTGTACTTCCCCACTAGTGACTGTCGGATTCTTCGCTGCAATAGTTGGATTTTGTAGGGACTGCAGTTAATTGGTGGCTGAGGTTGTTTTGAGTGTTATGCCCAGGGCTCTAGAAGGGAAGTACAGATATATGCTCAGTCTACTATTTTTCAAATATGGCCTGCACAATATTAATTAATTTCATGGCCTGTATATTCCTTTCCATTATTTATTCTCCTTTCAGAATGGGAATTCATACTGTCCCTGTTTTCCTGCTCTTGAATTCTTTGAGAGGTGTGCCAAGGAAGCACAAATATTTGATGTCTGCTAAGAAATGTTTTTTCTTCCACTCATAAGAACCGAGCCATCTGTCAGCTATAGCAGAAACTTGCAATAAGAACTATAGGCAATATTCTTTGGTGTGTTAACACTTGTTTTCATTTATGTGAATGGGAGGACACAGGGCTGAATCTCCAGGGCATAAGGATGTTACCAGTACAGGACCATGCTGCCATTTGGAAATGGTGGCCTGCAAGCTCCCTGTAGATGTGCCTGCCCTTAGCAGTGGTGAATTATTCATCTTGCCTGGCTCCACAGTCCTGCCCAGGGCCTTCATTTGGCACAGGGGGTACAAAAATATCACAAGTTCACCTTGCAACTGAGGGGCCACTTCCAAAAATTTGATTGGACCAGAGCCTGGCAAATGTCTTGGTAATTATTTTTCAGACTAGGAGTCAAACCAGAGAATCTATCAGAATTTTCATTAAATCCATGTGGTTTTGGCAATGGGAATACAGTGGAGAACTAATGCATTCTGATGGTATTCTAATCTTTACTTGAATATTATAATGGCAGTGATAGTTTGCACTGGCACCTGAAAGGATCTTTTGGTTTTTCTTGTTTCCATAACATTAAATTTTATGTGGAACGGTGGAACCAATGAACAAAATACATGATTGTCTGTTATTCACCCCTGGATGGCTACCTAAAAAAGATAAGCCAATGGTGCCTTTATTCCAGTCTTCTGTCTTTTCCTAGAGGTAAAACAACCCTGGATCTTAAAAAGTCTCCATAGTGCTTTTTAAAAAATTACTATTGCTGTTAGTTTTTTCTAAGATTTTGATTCAAGGATATACAACCTTTTCTGCAAATTGCACCCAGGTAGTTAGGCAGAATTGGTTTGCAGCAGATGTAATGAAATGGTACAAAATACCCTGGATGCAGCATGGTGAGTCAAAGAGCTGGGCTGCCAGAGAAGTCTCCTGTAAATGTGGAATTCTGGCTCTGCTGAAATATGTGGCAAAACTGCCTCTGACTTTAATGAGGTCAACCCTTGGGTTGTAAAGGGACTCAAATAAATACCTTGCATAACTCTTTTCTTGTTCTAGTGGCATTTCCTGCAGGCATTTGGGTGCAGATATTGATTGCTTTATTTCTTTTCAGAACTGTGAAAATAGGTGAATTTATCCAAGTCTGTGTGGTCTTTGCAAGAGCAACTTCTGCAGCAGATGTCCCTGCTAGTCTTTGGAGGCTTTGTAGGAAAGAGAGGCTCCTTAGAAAAGCAAGATAGACATGGCATTTTGTTCCATCTGGAATCTGAGTGTCTTGCATCAAGGAAGTTTCAAGAGCTGCAGTTGCTATAGTGATGCTTGCAGTGATGTTTTTCAATACTTTTCTTTGAACACATATAAAAAGTAAAGCTTAAGAAAATAAAAAATTGTCAGCCTCATATTCATTTAGCTTTAAATGGTGTCTGGAGTGGAATCTTTTAAATCAATTTATGCATGTCAAGAAAGCTGTGTGAAATTAAAAGAATGTCTGCTCTGTTCATCCTACTGCCAAGTGTAAGTTTTGGGTTTTAATAGACAAAACTCTTGATTTTTTTAAGATGTTGCTTGTGCCAGTGTAGGATTAATGTTAGTGTGTGCTTCAGCAGAAGGTGATGGGGGGGATGTGTGTAGATCCCATGGGATTCAGTTGTTTGTGCTGCTTGAAAAACAGACACTGCTGTGAGGAGCGTATGGCTGAGCTCAGGTTAAAACACAGCGGGACACTGCATGTGCCTCTCCCTGTTCCATTGCAAGTGTCTTGGTTGGGAAGCTGTTTGCTCTGCTGAGAAGGGGCAGAGAGACCTCTGCAGTGTTTCTCAGCTTCCACCCTGACATGGTGTTTGCCTCTAACGCTGCCATTTGGCACTTGACCGGAACTTCAGTACCGTTTAAGTAAAGTGTAAATGGTTACATGTGTATGCTAAAAAGGTATGGAAGTGAGAAGTGGGGATTAGAGCTGATGATGGGAAAACTTCTGGCCAAATTGGGAGCACTGTGTTTGCCAGAGGCCCTCTGAGAGCTGCTGTGCAGGGATTAAGTAGGAGGCACTTTTAAGTAATCTTTCCTTTGGCTGTAAAAATCTCTTGTGCCTCCTTTTCTTTACATTAGAGTGGTTCTGGTGCCGCTCACCTCTACTCAGCATGCTTTCTTTGAACTCTGCAGAAACGAGTATCCATGAGATGTTTACTTTTCTGTCAGATTTGATTGGAAATTGTGAGTGAGCAATGTTTTATGATGGGTGCGGGAGAGGAGGACAGTCTGTAAAAACGAACTTCTCTTGTCTTGGCATCTGGTGTCTCTAGGTTATGGAGCAGACACAGGGTTAAGAAAGGGACTCCTTTTTGTGTGGGTAGGAACAAACCAGTGGGGGAAATCTCCTCTGCTGTCATGGCTACTGCAGTGCTGTGCCCATCCTCTGGTGGGTGCAAATCAGTGCAGCTCCTGTGGGTCACCTGGTGGGTTTGGCTGGCAGACTCACCTGGGGTCACCAAGAGAATCTTCCACAGTAGGTACTTGTGCCAGTCAATTTACCGAGGCCCACAGGGGTCTCTGGAATGTCCTCACCTTCCCTCCCTCAGATTCTGGAGTTACGTGTGTTATCCCATAAAATGAGAACAAATTGCTTCTCCCGAGTAGGGACTTTGATAAGAACTTTGTGGTAACAGGCAACATGATAGTAACCAGGATGGATTATATTTTTTTTATTTTAACGTTTTTGATATTTATTTGGATGACAGCCTGAGTCGGATCCTGTCTCAGTTTATTAATAATCAGAATAAAGACACAGTGAAATGACTCAGGGCAAAAAATACTGAAGTGTGGAGGCCAGGTCACAGGCTGAAGGATGCCAAAGACAGTCACTACAGAGCCATGTGTCGTGTCAACTTAATGCATCTGTTAGTGTGGGGGTTTTGCTGCTGATACTTTTTTAATGGTTTAAAAAAGAGGAACTAATTTCTTCAATGTGAAATTATATTGTAGTAGGAATTAATATCTGCACAAGCTTGGATAAAATTAGGTGAGAGTGACGGTGACTTGGCAGCTGTTCACAGGAACTGTGCTGTGTGTATAGAGTGACCTAGAAAAGGTGTAGTGGTGCCTAAGAGAGAAACTGGCAGCTGCTATCAAATGCATCAGGGGAGGAGCAGGCATGGAAATGATAAGCAGATTGAAAAAAAAAATCAGTAGGGACTGAATGTGGTGGGACTTTGAAAGGTAAGGTATAACGAGGTTAAGCGTCAAGGGGAGGGAGGAATAGCAAGAGAGAACCTTACTGCTTCAGGGGTGCAGCAGGGAGGTGGAAAGGTGCATAACAATGACTCCTGTGGTGGTGTAAAACCTACCTGGAACTTTTAATGTCATGGGGCAGATTCTGCACTCACTGTTTCATTAGCTTTTAAAGTCCAAATACTACTATTACAATGGTAGTATTTTATGAGTAAGCTAGTCAGTGTGTTCAGAGATTGCTGAAATTCATTGTACAGATTTTGCCTGTGTTTTCAGTTACAAGTTAGTATTTTTGCAAAGCTTGAGAATTGTCATGTCCTGTTAACGTTTTTCTGTAATGTTGAAAATACCCTGAAACTTGACTTTCATGTACAGAAAAAAACAATTATTTTTGTTCAGAACTTTATTTACATTTGTATTTTGCTTCCTCGTTTGGCTTTATATTGAACCAAAGAGAGCTTCAGCTGAAAGTAATGGTGCCTTTCTGCTTATTAGGTAGAGAAAGCTCAAGCATAAATGAATTAATCCCTCTCTTTTTTTGATCCATGGAATGCTCCTTTTCTTCTGTAACTGGTGGTCACTGGTTTATTGTCAGATGGTAACAGTTGCACATTGCCTTTGTTGGACGTTCTTCACTTTCATTTGCTGTTACTCTACAAAGATGACCTGGCCTGGATTTTTGTGTTTGTGTTTTGTGTTCTGTTTTCCTCTTCACAGAGAAGAGACTTATTTATCTGCCAACATTTTCATTATTTTAATTTCAGTTTAGTGTTGATACCTGTGTCATACATCCTTATGGTCCAGTGTTCTCAGAGAGCACTTACAACATACTAATTATAGGCAGGGGGAAAGGATTAATGAAGCTGAGCATGAGTTCCTTTTATATTTCCTCTGAGATCCAACTGATTCTGTTGTTGGAATCTTCTTCATTTTAATTTCTGTTAGTGTTTTCTGGTCCCTGAATAATACAGTGGCTGGGTAGCATTAATCAAATATCAATAAAATATCTCCTGTTTTCTCATCCCCATTGTCCTCAATGATGTGCAACTGTGATTTAGAAAAAAAAGGTGTAATGGAAAACACAGCTTTTAAAAATAAAGAAGACAAAGGCAGTGTGGATGAACTTTTGTTTAGACCTTCTTAGACATCTTTACTTGGATGAAAGGGTAGGGAGGTGGATTTCAAGAGATTTTATGTAAGAGTGAAAAAAGCTTGCAAACCTGAGAGGTTCACCTTTCAGTATTATGGGATAGAGACAGCAAGCAAGATCTGGAGAATAACCATGTTGTAAACAAAGAAGCTGAGGATAAAACTATGATAAGCTGCTTTTCTTTAACTACTCTGCCTTGTTCAGACAGAGCATTTAAAAACTGTGAGTGGCTGTTGTTTCATCTCATCTCCGACACACGATGTTCAAAGACCTTTAAATCCCCAGAAGGTGAGGGAGAAAAGACAAACTAGAGAAGAAGCAAGTAGGAAAGAATAATCTATTTAATCTAAAAGCTTTCTGGAAAGCTGTACTTTGAATAACTGGTGCATATTTATAATTGTGTAGTTCCCCCTAGGCAGTCTGTACTCTTTTGACTGGCTGTGAAATTGTGACTTTGGCTTCCTCTTCTGAGATAAAGAAGCCATATCAATAGCTAGATACTGTGATCAAGAAGATCTGGTTTTTCTCCCTATACAGGAATCTTAGGATTTAATATTAATTTCAAATTATATAGACTAAAACCAGTCTTAATCAAAGTAAACCATATGCAGCAAAAAGAATGCCATGTCCATATTTCTGATAGAGATACACAGCTCTACTCTGAAAACATTCTTTTTCTTACCAACTACCTGAGGGATGAACTAAGTTGGTTACTAGTGTCAGCAGAAAACTAAAGACCACTTCCTTTTTTTTTTGCTTTTTTTAAGCAATGCTGTAAACACATCAGTATCTTTTAAAATATGTTGAGTTCTGCTGCTTTCCTGTTTGGTAGTAACTCAGTCTCCACTAAGAACAATAATTCTTTCTCACAGCCTTAGGGAGGGAAAAATATTTGGACATAACAAACTATTAGAGGACTATTTAATAGCAAGGACTTTTTTTTTTATTGAGGGCTCTTGGAAGTTTCTATTTCACAATTTTTTCTACACGTGAACTGAAAAGATATTTGAAAATATTTTGAAGATAAGCCTGTAACTTCCAAATTGTTCAGTTTTTTCTCTTTTCATTATTTTATTCTAGCATTTATAAGGTAATAAAGTCTCATAATAAGATTCGTTTTGTCATTGGTTTAGTTTTTAGTGAGTGAGACTGGGGGAGAAGGCTGGAAAGTCAAACCTTCACTGCATGGCATCCTTAGCTCTGAATGGCAGTGTTTATTAAGCCTCCAGTTCTTCATTTTGCTAGGTTTTACTGTAAATGTAGTTTATAACAAGATTTTCAAAAACCTCATGCAATTCCTATTACATACATTCCCTTTTTATGTATCATAAATAAAATAACGAGTTATTATCACATTATCCTTCTGTACCCTTCTCTCTGGCAACAATGGAGTATTCCTGAAAGCACTTTCCAAGTAAGCTAGCTGTCTACAGTCTATGATAATCAGCTGTAATGGCACATAGGCAGCTGGTTTGTTAATCCTTTGATTGCAGTATTAGTTTGTCTCAGAGATTCTGAAAACCTGTCTGATCCTGTAAATGTGTTTAGTGAATATTTTAGAATAAATTATATCTTGCCTTAAGACTCTCAAACACATACTCAGGTTATGAGTTGTGTATTTTCTGGGTTTTTCCCTTTTGTGATACCCATGTTTATGTTTAAAGGGGAAAAAAAAGACATGTCTGTCATAAAACTGCTTAGCAAAATATTGAACTTAAATTCATTTAACACTGGAAGGATTTGTATTTTAATCGCCAGAAATTGTCCTTATCTGGCTTATCACCCTGTCAAGTAATTCAGGCTCAGATCAGGATCTCTTGTTTACAGAGAGATTGCAAGTAAGTTTTCCTTTATACAAATCTGTTAAAAAGAATAGAAAACCTACTTTGTAGGTGCATATTGATTAAAATATGCAGTAATCTGTACAACCATGTATTTTTTATAAAAAAGCATGAATAATGCGTGTGCAAACATGAGTATTTTTTTTATGTTGCACTTTAATTTTCATAAATTAGAGCCAGTTTTCTAGGAAATACGTACATTTAATAAACCTGAGCTGAATTTATTTCAAGCTGCTATTTAAATGTTTGTTGCAAGTTATATTGCTTTCTAATGTTTCTAGTTCAAATTAAAGAGAAAAAATTATCAGTTCATGCAGTCATAGGATTGTTAATGTTGGAAAAGGCCTCTTAAGATTAACAAGTCTAACCATTAACCCAGCACCTCTGTGTTCACCACTAAACTATGTCCCCAGTCATAAGTGAAAATGTTCTCAGGAGAGGCTAACAAAGTGTTTGGTCACAGTTTTGTTTCAAAAGACACCAAATCAACGAAGTAATATTTTTTCAATGTCCCTGTAATAAGGGTATATAACACTTTGTGGTGTTGAAAGACTAAACTCTTGAAAAAAAAGTGAAAAGAGAGGAAACCACCTCTTTGCTGGTAAATTCTGCCATTGTAAAGCCTCTATGCTGTTGTGGTTTTTTGGTTGTCATAATGAGATTTGGCATTGTTCCTTCCTTACAAGTCCCAAATGCCAAGATGCTGTTTGTGCGTGTTTCCTGCCTTTTAAGTAGGTCTGAATCAGAAAAAGTTCAAACTCTGTTGGACTGAAATGCTGATCTTGTCTGTGTCTGTGGTAGAGAGCTGCAGTGTGTGGGGGAGCCCCCACAGTCTGGCTCTGTGCTCACCCCTGCAGCAGCTGGCTGGTGGATTAGGCTGCCTTGGGACCTGAAGAACCTGATGTTTTCTGCTCACACTTCTGATGTGTCTTGGGAGATGCTTTAACCTGTGCTACCTGAGGTAATTGTGCAGGATGAGGAGTTCAGATGGTCTTTTGAGCATAGCTCTAGCCATCATCATCATCAGGTGTGTAATGCAAAATGTTAAGCAAGTTGATCGCAGTCCTTTCCTTGAGTGTCTATTTTGGGAGTGCCCTTTTCCATGTTTCCTGTCATTAGCATCAACAGAGATAATTAAAAACAATCTTCTTCTGTTTAATTTTTTTTTGTTTCCTTGTCCCCAGAAGTTGTTTCCTTGGTGTGACGTGCTGTACTTCAGTATGTGAAAGCCAGGCCTTGAAACAAGTGTATTCAGTAACCTGGGCTTGTCTGCATGTACCAACCATGCCCTTTTTAACTGCATATGCTTAGAAATCAGAAGTTAATGAAGAGCTTGTCTTGACTAGACACTGATTTTTTTTCTGATTGTACAAAGTCTGCAAAAGTTTGCCTATATCATCTTCTTAGCCAATGAAGTTGGTTTTGGTACAATGAGGATTTAAATGGAAAAATAATAAATGCATAAAGAAAATATATGAGTTGATTTTAAATAGTGCAGTGCTGTGCCCATAAATTTCTAACAATTTAAGCACCATAACATCAAGAAATACATGAACAGTGACCTCTGTTCAGTGGGCTGATAACCTTGAAGTCTAACAGAAGCAAAAGTCAATATTTTCTGGTTTTGACCAGTTCAACAAACACCATAAATACTTTTAGCTGACAATTCTTTCCATTCCTAGTCTCAGTTAAGGAACACAAAGTAGAAGTGTTTGAAGTAAGTCCCAAGTTCCTGTAGCAGCCCACAATCTCTCCCAGGTGCTTGATAGCCTGTCCTCTGCGTGAGCTGCCTTTCACCTTGTGCTGGCTGCCGTACGGTGCCTCAGGAGCTTTCATGTTGACCATGCTCTTGACTCAAGATAACAACGGTTCGTGGGGTATTCTGTGGCATACTAATAAATGCCTTGAAGAAAAAGACTTGAGATGGTTTTGAACTTAAACATGTATTCTGTGAGGAATTCTGGAAAGGTGAGAAGTTTCAAACCCTCGTGAAGCATGTCTGGGTAGAAGCTAGTTTCTGCCTTTTGCTGCTCTTGTCGTTTTCTTCAGGGTGTAAGATTTCAAAGCCAAATAGATTATGCTTCTGTCTGAGGGCAAAATATGATTGTGATTCTGGAGCTTAATTTCCTTGTAGCTTCAGGTCCAAGAATGTTTGCCAGTTTTGGAATGTTTCAGCATATTCACAGTAGCGTATTCACAGCATCCTGAAAATGTTTATAGGAAAAATTTTTGTAATATGCTGTAAGACCCAGGCTGTATGGGTTCTATCTTTTCCCAGATTTAAGGTACTGAAAAGCTCTCCAGAAAGTGTTTCAGTAATATCTGCAGTAGAAATGGCATCCCTGCTAGGTAGAAAAGTGAGTGCATTACATGTGTTGGGGGATTACCAAGTAGCAGATCTTTTTTAGAGGGAAGGTAAAGCAGACTCTGAAAGAAGCAATTTTGCTGTGGGAAGTCTGAGTTTGGGGGATAAATATCACATCATTAGTTTGCTTTACTGTTGCTTTTGCTGCAGAGTTTCCTGTGTTATTCCATGCAAATACTTTACTTTGACAGCCCAGATAAACAAAAGCCAGACGCTCATACCCAGAAAAAAATCCTGAACTCCAGTCTAGGGCAAAGATAAAGAATTCAGGCTTTTTCAGTTCCATGAATAGACACTGGCCACTGGAAAAGATTATGTGTGACTAAGGCTGTGGTGATTTCTATTCTGACATAATTGCTAAACAGTAACATGAACTTACTTATTTTTTCTTTGAATGGAGACAGAGTCATTTAGGAAGTGAAAATATATTTTAAAAAATGGAAAAATGCAGTACTTGTTTAAATCCTGTAACTTAGTCACTCTTTCAGATTAAATGTAGACTGGGATTTTTCAGGGAGACCTTGAAAAGCTGGATGTCTAAAATCCTGTTGAGTCAGTGAAGGCCAGCTACTCCCTTTCCTGTGCTTTTCCAGAAATCTGGGTTTAAATGAACCTTAGTGCAAGTTGGACTAATTCTTGAATAAAGTGGAAGGTATACTTAAAGCTGGCGTGCAAAATACTTGTTGAAAGTTTTGTTTTGCTTTACATTGTGAGTCTGTGAGTAGATTTTCTCTGAGGTGATTCAGCTATGTGTAAAGACTTTAATTCCTGTTTGCTCATGGAGTAAAATAAGCGAAAATCATTTCATCTAGAGACAAGACAGTGCAAACAAGTCAGTGGATTTGCAAGGATGCTTTTGCCATGTGAATCTTCCCAGAAAATCATCATCTTCGACTCTATTAATTTCATGGAAACTCTAAGATTTTTTTTAAACAAGCACTTGGAGTTGAGGGTAATTTTTTATAACTCGTCCTCCACTAATGTGTTTAGATTTGTAGATTATATTCTCCCTTAAGTAAGTGTTAAATATATTCTGTGATTTGACACTTTTATGGTATTTAATGGTTTAATCATGTTTTATGCTAATTTGCTTCTACTTAGGAGTATTTGAGCTTAACAGCTTTTTCAGAAGACTTTTTGGATGTGCTTGGACCCTTGCATTTCCATATAGAACACACAGACTGGATTTTGCTTTGATACGAAATGAAAAGTTTTTGGAAATGACTCTAAATTGAAGTCTGATGACAAAGATGAGTATTTTAAAGCTTAATGAAGTGAATGCTAAAATGCCGTGACATTTTACTGTTTCTACAACACCAAGGAACCTGCTGCAGTCTCTTTCTCTAAAGCCTTCTGAAGTGCCAAGTTGTGTGATAAAATGTCATCAGTCCTGTGTAATCACTGAACTAAGGTACTGGTACAGTTTTTTTTTAAACATACCAGAGGGGTTTTTTCAGCGTTAGCAGGTGATATATTTGGGAATTTCATATTGGTCAGATTGATAACCTTTTTCCACTACCTTTTTGTTACGTGCCTTTTGTTTTAATTCTGTCTTGTTAAAAATCAGGGGGACTTTAGCAGAGGGGGAAAAAGATGGAAGGCAGAAACCCGCTGAACTAGACAGACTTACAGACTTAGGACATTTGTTTTTATTGTATACTGGCTGAACACAGCTATACAACAGTGTTAAGGAAAATGCTGCGTCACTGTGAGAGGTGGATTCTTTTTCTTGTTTAGTTGTATACATTATGGAGGAGATACTGTAAGGTGGAGGAAGCTCTGATTAGTGGCCCGTGTAGTCAAAGGTCAACTTGTTATGGCTGTAGTGGAGACTTTAGGACACTTGGGTTTAATTCTGCAGTTTGTCCTTCTCTGACCCTGGCTGAGTCAATATCCTCATTCGAGATTCAGCTCGAATCTCTTCCCATATCAGCTGAAAAATTCTCATCCTTTTGATGTAAAGCAGTATTAACTGTTCAAATTCACTTGACATTCTTGAATTTTGACCCCAAACATAGGTGTTGCTGGCTTTCTTGCCACCATGTCTTGTTCTCTTACTAGATAGATAAAACTCTACATCTGTGGTAATGTCTGGTTCTCATGAAGTCTGCATAGCAAGGTGGTCTGGTGGTCCTCAGAAACATTCAGAAAGTTGTAGCAATAAGGCAGTGACATGGTTTATTGGCAGTAAACTCAGGTATTTTTTCATAAAATCTGGCAGCATTTGGGAACGACATAATTCATCAGCTGCTAGCAGTAAATCTCTGCCATCCTGGTTCTTTGCTGCCTGGCTTCTCTTGCATAAGCTGGGTTCTTCTAAGGCAACACTTCTTTTGAGAGTGAATTGGGTAAAAGGAGAACAAGGCCTTCAGTACAGAATTTGAGTTGACAATTTACTTTTTGGCCTCTCTATACATGGCTATTTATGTTAATTCCAATTAGTGAGATTGCTGGTGTGGTGGATGCATCTGGTCAGTATTGTATACTAATGTAAGGCTGTAAGGGGGGCACGTGTTGGTAGCCAGGAGCCAGTGAGGTTGTGCCAGGAGGGGCAGCTGGTCCCAGAGGAAGCCATGGACTGCGTACCAAAGTGGTCTGAGACAGCAGTGCCTGAGTGGAAAGCAAAATGTGAACCTTTTGCACAGCATGACTCAATACAGTTGCCACATGGTCTGGCTCTGTTGCACTTATTTAGTGCTAGCAGACCCCTGGTTCTTCAGAATGAAGCTGAAACGCCAAGATACACAAGGACTGTTAAAGAAAACTCAACAGGATAAGGCTCCACTGGTGTCTCCATTGCTGCTGGTAGCCTTGATCAGCCCACAGCTCTGTGTTAGAAAGTGAGCAAGAAAGGAAAACAGATTTCAAATTTACTTGCTTGCTTGCAGGCTATATTGAGAAAGAAAGACCACGTATATCCATGTACAGAAAAAAGACACTTGAATTTTCTAGTCTGTTTCAAGGGCAAAGGACCTTGTAGTGAACATAAGTTATTTTGTCATCTGCATGTGCAGTCAATCACTTTGAAATGGGTATCAGTACAAGCATTCATTTTAGTTTTGGCACTAGTTCTCAATCAAAGCCTGGCTCTGTGTAATTGCCAGCATTTGAAACTGTGATGTTAGTCAGCAAAAGCAGACAAAACCAAAATAATTTTCATCAGCAAAGGCTAAGGACATGCAGTGTACTGTGAACAGATTATTTCAGATTTTAACACCGAGTATAAACTGTAAAGGGTTTCTTGTCAAAATATATTTTACAGTATATCTTGAGGTACATATTATATCGTGTAAAATAGTTAAGGATTATGATGGTTTTTATTTCCCCTCCTTTTCTTAGGAGGAGAGGAAAATATGTGAATTTACTGCAGATGTAAATTTCTGAATCATTTTTCTTTACTTTCCTTCTTCCTTCCTAGAAGTTCTGCTGTATTCTCTTGTGCAAATTTCCATTATTTCATCTTCGTGTCTTTAAAATATTAGTCCAGTGGTTGTGTAAAGCAATAGGCTGTGCAGCCTGCCTGACCAAACATTCCCAGGCTTTGTGTTGCACTGTGCTGCTCCTGACCTGCTCAAAAAGTCTCCAGGGCATTTCAGGTTGGTTTAGAGCTTCATGTCCTCATGCCTAATCCTTAGGCAGACAAGTTATTTTGGTTTTTTGACCAGTCAGTGCAGAGCCCTGCTGTTCAGTTGGTCAAACATGCTGCAGAACAGAATACTGGAAGTATAAATATGTGGAAGATTACCAGTACTTTAGCTTTTTTCCCTCCCACTCTAGTTGGTATTGAGAGGGGGGCTGTCTGGAGAAGCACGACTTCCTTCAAAGGACATCTGCTTATGATACATTTTAATATAAGTGGATACACATTTAGAAAAATTTGTAATTAAAGCCTCCAAGGAGAAAAAGATAAAAAAAGGCAACAGAGTATTTGCTAAGTGATGTTTTCTTCAAGATTCTATTCCTCTGTACATCACACGAGAATTCAGCTATCAGTATTTGAAAAGATATACTCAGAGGAGCTTCCTGGTGTATACCTTCCTTAGAACAGCATGTGTTCATGATGCAAACTATCTCATAACCCTGTCTCGAGGGCAATGATGTTTCCCTCTATTGTGTAAATAAAAGAGTTCCACAGAAAGCTGACAGAGCCAAAATAAAACAGGTTTTGTGTCTATGGCTGTTCTGATGAAAATCTCACTAATTGACAGGACAAGTTACAGAAAAAACATCGATCTTTGAAAACAAATCTGTGGCAGCCTACAGAGATTTCCAGTTGAATGTGTGGTGGCCTGTATTTAAAGAAATTCCATTACAGGCAAACATGCTCAGAAACCTTTTTCTTTTTTTGCCTTTTTTTCTCAGTCACCACCATTATGGATTTAAAGGCAGTTGGTGTAATTACCAACAAGGTACCCCTGTGTGTGGTCTGTGACGCTGGCAGGTCTGCTCTTGTAGATTGCATGCAGGTTTGTCTTCAGACTGTTCTCATTCTTTTATTTGTCACTGTTGAGTCACAAAATGTTTTGCCTGGCATTAATCATAAAGTGGCAACTGTGTTATTTATGTTTAATTCCAATTATTAGACCATGGAGTAGCATTCGAGTAACATTTGAGTCCTTTTTCTCTGTTCCTTTCCCCCTCACTTCGCACTTGATGTGAATTCTGTGTACTGCATTGGATAGATGCAGGCTCAGGAAGCCTCAGTTAAGTACTAATGGAAGCGACTTCCGATGCTATTAATGAAAATATGACTCATGTTCTAAGGATTTGCAGTTGGATGCTGTAACTTTTGGTATTTCTCTTTCATTGTTTTCAGTAGTTGTTTTCCTAGTACATGCAGTGATCGTGAAAGAATTACTATAAAAAAACAACAGCAATGTATTCATTTGTTTAAACTCCTCGTATGGATGAATGGTGTGTTAGTCGCGTACGGCATTTCTGTCATAGTAGATGCACTTGGAACTTTTTTCTGATCTTTGCTGTTCAGAAATATCTTTAGTGGGGAAAAAAGGCAAATACTCAGATAGTAAACATATCAGGGTGTTTTTGTAGTGGACAGACAGAATTCACTTATCAGTGTGAATCAGTTCTCTGTTTCTGAGCAGCTGGAAATAACATCATGATTACAGGGAGAAAATACTGAAAAAATCTATATAGCATTTTTTCTGTGATAACGCTCAGATTTCTTTTTTTTTTTTTTTTTTTTTTTGTTGACAGTAGAACTGACTAGTTCTAAGATGGTAAATCACATAAAAACCTGAGCTGTATGCCAGAAGGAAATTCCTGAAGCACTGCTCCTCTTTTTTGGGGCTGTGTGGTATGGGGGTGAACTCTACGCCCCTAGACCACTGAGACAGTAAGCGTGAGCCACAGGATGGACTTGGGAAACAATGGGCAGTTCCCAGTTCCTTTGTGATTCCAGGAAAGTAATTTATTGTAGTCTATTTACCCATTTTTGGAAAATGACAGTAAGTTTTCACAGTCTGATTCAAGTGAAGTCTATTACAAGTGCATGTGGTGATCAGACTCACCAGTAGTGGCAGCCAAGCAGGAAAGCTGAGAACATTTACTGATTCTTAGATGACTTCTTGGAGTACCCATATTCAATCCGAATGCCACTCATGTTTGTTTCTGAAACTGTATATAAAAGTGTATTTTTGTATACATAGAGGTGTAAAATGGGCTGGAGAGCAGCAAAACTCGTTTTGCGGTTTGGTTTTTTTTCTGGTTTACGATAGGGAGTTGAAGAGATCGCTGTGCTCTTCTTGGCTTTTTCCTTGGTGGAACTTCTGGGAATGGTGCTTCCCTTCTTGACTTTGTTAGCAATCTCTGCAGGATGAGAGAACAGAAGCTTGAGTTCATTTTATTATTTCTATTTAAGTATTTTGACATAGTTTGTCTAGGATGCAAATACAAGAGGAATGGAAAATTGACATTTCATTATAAATCCTTCATAATTTCTTGTTTAAGTTTTACTTTTTGTCCTCTTCTGTGTCATCCTATCTGTTGCTTCTGCAGTTTCTCCAGTAGCCAGTTTTTCAGTGGTGTATGACATGTAGGCATTCAATTGCCATTTATTTATTTCAAAATCTTTCATGAAATTTCATTAAAGAGTTAGTTAGAAAAGATCTGAATGTGTAATGAGTTCAATGTGATGAACAGAGTTTACTATGAAATTACCTTATAAAGGTAAATTTGGGGTTTTGAAAAGGATGGCTTCAGCCATGCAGCAGATGTCCTGTGAAACCTATGCTGCCACTTTGGTGCTAGGTCTTGGTTGTGTTTGTGTGCTGGGACATTTCATGTCTGGGCAGATACACTGCATAGCTTGATCTGTAATTGGCTTCTGCATTTTGCTGATTTGAGGATACCCTGCTGGTGTATCTTGGGTCTGTGAAATCTGTAAGGAAAAGGGCACTGCACAGTGAACTGCTCATGGCTCCCTAATATCTGGCAAGCACCCATGTCTGCAGGGACTTTACCCTTCATGTTTCTGACAGGTAGCAAATGAACTGGATGTATCAAATAAATTGGCTCAGCAGCCTCAGTCTTCATAAGCTAAGTTATTTATTTTAATTTCTCATGTTGTTTAATGAGGATCTTAACATTAAGGTATTTCCTCGGGTCTGTTTGGATCTATTTGAATTGAGGACAAGCAAGAGAATCCAGTAGTTCTAGTCTTACCCTAGCATCTTGCCTGCCTTGGAGACAAAGGAGCCCAGCTGAGAAATAATTTTTGTGTCTTATTTGCTGCACATTGGAGACATGCAAGAATTGCAGAATAGTTGAGGTTGAGAGGAACCTCTGAAGGTCATCTGGTCCAACTCCTTGCTGAGGCAGGGTCACCTAGAGCCAGCTGCCTGGGACCATATCTAGACAGTTTTTAACTATCTCCAAGCATGGAGAAGCAGCTTTGGAACTGTTTCCAGCTAAGCTGCTCCAGAGTGTGTTAGTGGCTGCCCTCAAGCACTGCAGGTGCACGGCTCCCAAGGGGCAGGGAGATGTTCCAGCTCTGAATGCACCCTGCATGCCTGCTGCCTTCCTTGATGACTGAAAACTGACAAACATCATCCGTGTGGAACATGTGGAAATCCAAATGAGCAATGGTATTTCACCTTAAAGAGTAAGATTTCTGTTGAAATAGGTCAGCTTTTATAAAGAGGCACTCCAGCACTTTTGTGTGGTTTTTGTAGTAGTATTTTGTAGTACTTCTCTTGGGCAAGGTTTAAGGCATACAAGCGTACTCACCGAGGCGAGAGGCTGCTTTCAAGACCTGACCTAGAAGTATTCCAGTACTAAAAGTTTTTAAATCTGACTGGTTTCCAATGCCTAGAAGACAGAAATCCCAGA
>NW_005054298.1:24663868-24664135 GCF_000277835.1 Geospiza fortis | reverse complement strand
AGGAATGTACTGAAATCATAAGCAGTAACTGAAGCAGCTCATCTATTCTGTTGTTCTGCAAGATGGTTTCTGTACATCTGAATGCCCTACCCAATTTTCTTCGGCATTACAACTTCAACAATGAACGTACAGAGGCCACAGAGAAAAATAAAGTCGCTTTTGTTCCATGTCCCCTGTTCTCCAGATGTTCCATGCCATCAGGGAAGGGGCAGGGGTCAGCAGAGTATTGCAGTGGGTACTGCTCCCACAGGGGCTGTGCTTCTCCGA
>NW_005054298.1:24660158-24663858 GCF_000277835.1 Geospiza fortis | reverse complement strand
GGAATGTGCAGTGATCAGCATGAAAACTCTACTTGTTGGATGAGTAACCTTTATTTTTTTTGTTGGAAAAGTTTCCCACTGAGATCATCTGACATTAAATTGTGTCAAGTTCACTCGTATTTTTATTACTTTGCAAGAAAATGGATAGACACTCAGGTTGCTAGCTCTGTGTTGTATTTTCTCATGCTTGCCCCATCCTCCCCTCTGCAGGTATTCTTATAGGGCAATGCAGTCTTTTTAAATCAGAAAAGCCTTTGGTAGTTACTTTTATTTTCTGTAGTACATGTATGGTTGGACAGCATCTAGCATGACTCTTAACAACTTCTCTTTTTTTGAGTATCTTCTCATATTCTTACCTCTCAATCTTGATCCTAGGAGTTTTATAGAAAGATTAAGCGTCCTGAAAAGTGAGCAATTAAAGCTGCCTCAATCAGTGGTGCACAGACATGATACATGTCATTATTTTTTGTCTGAGTCCAAGGCAAACTCAAAAGGTTTTGGTTTGTTTTGGTCTTTTTTCTTCTTTTATTAGTTCATGGGCTCAAAGATTTCTTCTTTTAACATATTGAGGTATTATTAAATAATATGACAATATGACTTTCCTGGAATTACTTTTCTTTTTAAACAAGGAAACCAGATTTGTGTGGCTGTTTCATAAATTCTGTTCCTTTAAATCAATTTTTCACAAAGGCAAGTTATGAAAGGGCTTATCTTGAAGCAATTTGAGCATTTTGTAAACAACCAGATCTTGGATGGCCTTAGCCCCACTCAGCTATCATATGCAAGAGATTTTAAAACCTTCTTACTGTCCCTCAGAGCAGATGTGTCCTATTTCACAAGGCTGTATACTTTTGTCCCATTGTGTCTTGAAAATTATAATTCTGTGATAGTTTTTTCTCCTTTGACTTTTCAAAAAGTGAGTCAGATGCAGCTCCCTTACGGCAGTGGGGTGCTGTCCTTTCGTACGCTGTCTCTTGGCCAGTCCCGTGTCATGGAGCAGAGAATGCAGGACAGATGCTTCACGCCTGGCATACTCAGCTGTTCTGAGAATAAAACTGCAGCGTGCAACTGGCAAGTTCTGCTGCAGGCAGCATGTGCTGGCTGTTCATGTGTGACCTTTTTGTACTCAGTAACTTGACTAACTCTGCTCAGAGAGATTTTTTAAAAAATCAGATGTGAAATTTAGGCAACTGACTTTCTGACCAGAGTTCAGAGAGGTGGGTGAGCAGCATGGACTGCCAGCCAGGTTCTTGGAGTGTGGGGAGCTGCAAGGGATTGAATTACACTGGCTTAAGAAGTTTCTCTCTCCTCAGCTGAGAGTTTTGCCCCCACTGAGCTGACACGCAGCTCAACTGATCACATGTGCTCTGCCAGACTAGTAGAAAAATCAGCTAGGTTGTGCTATTTTAATTACTGCTGCCACACCATAAACTGGGAAACACTGACAGAATGCTGGCCTGAATAGTGGAGCAATCTATAGTTGTCTCAGCATAAGAGAATTACAAATTTTGACTCCTAATGAATAATAACAGCTTTAAAAGTGAGACACATGTATCCAAGCCTCTTGGTTTTTCTTAGCCAATCACCCCAGCTGGTGACACAGTGAAGCAGTGTTCTTGCAGTAAGTCTGCCTTGCTGAAACATGGCTTCTTTGGGGCCAGTGCTGAAGAATGATCAAAGAAATAAACCATCTGTGAGAAGATATTTTATACAGTATCTTTTAATAATTTACAGTTACATATGCTATAATTTTACTTTAAGTTCAAAATCTCTTTTACCCAAAAGACCAATCTACTTCATCTTGCATCTTTTTGCTGCCAATGCTTTGATGAGAGTTAAAGAACTGGATGAAATCTAGTTGCTGAAAAATGTACTACAAATTCTTACTGTGATTGGATGTTTGCTGAGCTGTACTTCTGAATAGTTTCCTAGTGCCTTGTAGTTACACATCTAGCTTTTTTGAATGTATCTTTTCAGAAGACCTTAATAATCTCTTTATTAAAGTTAATATTTTATGCATGGAATCACTGACAAAAATTATTTTTCTTTCTTTGGCTAAAGCTACCCAGAGTGAGGAGCGGCTGTGTGCATTTAAAGACCCCTATCAGCAGGACCATGGAATCAGTGAGAGCCGAATCTCCCAGGAGAATGGCACCATTTTGTGCATGAAAGGTAGTACCTGCTATGGACTTTGGGAAAAAACAAGAGAAGGAGACATACATCTTGTAAAACAAGGTATGTAACAGTTCAGTTATAGTGCAGTAGTTTTGTTACTTATTTCCCTTCTTTGTGATCTAGCCAGCTCATCCAAAGCTGCACAGCTGCAGAACTAGATTTCTTGCACATTGTTAAAATGCATAATTTTAAACTTTCCATTTAACTATTTTAAATGTGAACAGAAAGTTTGTTTGAAATTAATGACTTCTGAAAGAGACCAAAGACATCAATGTGCAGTTGAAAGAAGAAGCATTAAAATTTCTTGTTACATAGGATGTCCAGAGGAAGATGGCTTTCTTGAATTTCAGTATATTTATTGATGTAATGATTAATATAACAGTAAGTGTCTTATTAAGTAGAAAGTGTATATTCATACTGATTGGATGTTTGCTTACAAAGGAAATTGCAGCTTTAGTTCAGATATCAGTACTGTAATTCGGTGCTGTTGTGTGGGGAGAATGAAGGTAGGAGGTGAGGAGGGCCTTGCAGTTTCTGGAGACATGTTTTGATTATGATTCTCAGGGATTCTTCTCTTTCTTACTCGGATGCAAGTTAATGTAGTATAATACTGAATGAAAGTGCAGCTGGTATTTACAAATAGCCTGTGGAGTTGTAGTCCATGATTCCTGTTTGATCGGGCAATCTGCTGAAGGGAGCAGCTTGACTCCTCACCTCTGCCCCACTGCTGCCCCTTTCCCTTCCAGGTATTTGCGGATAAATGACATTTAACTGCTGTTGACCATGCTTGGGAATGAACAGTTGCTGCAGGGACAAAGGACCTGGTATGAACCAGGCAATAAGTTGTGGTCCTGTAGAAAAGACCAGTGATGCTGACAATGAGGAAGAGCAGAATTTTGAAAATTATGCAAGAAGCCCCAAGCTGTAGATGCAGTCTTGTGGCCTAAGGAAGGGATTAGGTTGCAATTCATATAGTCTGTGGACCAGAAAATGGTGATATGGTCTGTGGTATCAGAGAGATGAGAAAAAGCCTATTTCTGCTTAGAAGGCTCAGAAATTCAGGTTTTATCATAGTAAGGCAACAGCTGAACATTGGCCTTCATCCCTGTCCACATTTTCTTCTCCTTGGCTATGGGGAGTTCTAAAAGAAGTTCTTCAGGTTTTGGTTTAAAATATGGTAGTAAAGTCAGACAAGCAAATTATGATAACTGTTTTCACCCACTCTGTAATGTTTAATCAGGTAATGTATGGATTTCTGTAGGTGTGTTTATCCAGTCAGTAGAATTAATTTTATACTTACTTGGAAAAAAAAAAGTAATTTGCTTCTTTTTGCAGGTTGCTGGTCTCATATAGGAGACCCACAGGAGTGTCACTTTGAAGAGTGTATAGTTACAACCACCCCTTCCTTGATTCAGAATGGAACATACCGCTTCTGCTGCTGTAGTACAGACTTGTGTAATGTCAACTTCACAGAAAACTTCCCACCTCCTGACCCCACTGATACAACACCTTACAGTAAGTCAGA
>NW_005054298.1:24625306-24660118 GCF_000277835.1 Geospiza fortis | reverse complement strand
CTTCTTTTTGTGCTGCTGTTAAATGTGAAACCTGTGACCTTTCTGTGTCACAGAGATGGCAAACAGAACAGAGCTTTCCCTTAGGAAGTTTGTCACACTCATATTCCACATTGCTCCACAAAGAAATGCTTACAAGAGGATTGTTTGTATTGGCAACTGCTGAATATAGATTATATTTTCCAAAATGGTCTCTAATCTTGTGTTTTGATATTTGGATGCTCGACCTCATAAGCCTGTGGAGGTATTCAGAAGATTCAGGACTTCTGTTGAGAAGAGGCCAGTGGTTTCATTAACACTATGGTACCTTTGGAAAGTTTGGCCTGTCTGTTCAATCATAAATCACAGGGAGTTTTGAGTGGTAGAACTGGTCTTGTATCTCTCCAACAGTTCTCTCCAACAGTCTCTGAAATCTGACTTCTTTATTTTGCATATCTCTGGTAAGGGCTAACTTTGACATAATGTTCAAAGAATACTAGTTTGAGCAATGTAATTTTCTTTTCAGTTATTTATTATCAAATCAGCCATATAAATGCAAGGGATCAGACCCCTTAACCCATGAGAGAAGCAAGATCATAATTAGCAGGTACGCTGTTACACTGTGTTCCAAAAGTTAACCTTTAAAGAAGCTGAGTTAGTGGCCTAATCTAAACATTTGGATAGCCTTTTCTAAATAAGAATTGTGAAAGGGAAATTGAATAAAGTTAGGTATGTAAATGGAGGCGCAACTGTTCTGTATGTCAAGAGTTCTTTATCAGTGGAAAGTATTTTGTGAGATGAAGGTGTGTAATTGGATAACATTTACAGCTGTAGAATGCCAAATGAATAGCTTGTGTTTAGGAATGATAGTGTTTGAATTAACTTCAGTGTGAAGATGCTGATACTTATCATGGGTGCTTTCAAGAAGGGCTGTAGGGTCTGGTATTTGTAAGGAAGTTGGATCAAAATGAGGGTTTGGTTTGGCGTGCTAAAAACTAGTGGTCTTTAACTTGGAAAGTGTGTACAGTATGAATGGGTAAAGAAGGTTGGTAAAACATGCTGCCTTTTGGTTGACAGTACTGTTTGTAGAACCAGTGAACAGTCACCATGGTCACTGTCATCAGTGTCACTGTGCAGTGCAGAACAGACTCTGCTTGAATTTGGTAAGAGTCATCCCCAAATGTAACTGGAGTTAGTGTTGTGCAGGGAAATTAGACAGGAGGAAAAACAGCTGTAAAGGTAATTCCTTGTCCCTTTCTGTGCCCCCAAAACAGGAAGACCAGGTTCTTACAAAATGACTTGTGCTTGTTCTTCTCAAAGGATAAAAATTACAAGCTGAATTGATTCCGTTGTTGAGCGATAAGATCATCAAATAATTTTAAACGGATTTTTTGATACCGGAAGATCTATCTTGATTTGCAAAGGGATGGGGGGGATGGGGTGGATTAAATCTGTAACACAGTCCTTAATTCACCCAGCTGTAATTGAGTGCTGCAGCATACATTTCTACTGAGTCAAACTGGTTTGTGTTATTGTGTCATCTTCCATTTTCATAATAGGCAAATTTGGCTTTAGGCATAAGCACAAGCAAAGGAGGTTGCTTCAGAGCACAGTTGTCTGTCTGCTTTGACTGGGTTGAGAGATGGAGATGGGCCATTCCAGCAGCAAGGATGGCCTTGTTTACCACTCTGGTGTTTTATTTGTGAAGCTCTACCATTGCTGCATCTGACAGAGATGAGGCTGCTCCTGGCTGTTCATATCCAGCACTCTGGTAGCACTCTGGAGGTACAGGATACTTGAGAAAGCTGCAGGGGTGAAAAAGCAGGGAGGCAGCAGCACAAAGACCCCTGCAGTGTTACTGACCCACATTCCAAATGGTGGAATGTTCATGGTCTCTCAGCTCCTTCCAGAACCCATTTTGGTGCTGTAAGATTATATTTTGGCTGTTAAGTACAGAATTCTTACTTTGGCAAAGTTGAGTTTCTATAGAATTGTTGGGAAGCTTTGTATTAGCTACTAGACACCTTTCTGGGGCACTCTTCCAGCCTTTCTGTTATAGCTGACAGAATGCTGTGAGGACATTAGCAAGGTTAGCTGCACAGGCTGTGGCAATCTGTGTTTCCAGACCTTTTAGATTATTAAATTGAACAGGTCACAGTCACATGGGAAATCTTCTGCAGAAGGTTATTTCACTATAGCCTGTGAACTGTAAGAGCAATATTTTTCATCTGTATTTTTGATAAATGAGGTTCTTGAATGGCCCAAAGTAAGGTATGAGACCTCCTAGAACTGTACTTATGATCCTGGAAATGTTGAGGTGGAGGTGACTGGTGTACAAGTATGTGAAACCTGAATTCATACAATTATTAATGTATCCAGCAGTTAACTAAGTATTTGTAAATGGTTTTTTTCTCATTTCCAGTAAAATTATAGAAAATAAAAAATTCCTGGAATGACGAGCAGAAATTCAGCTGTAGTTTAAAAACTAATGGAACTCGAAGACCTTGCTGATGACCCTAATCAATTTAAAGCTGAATTTTTAAGGAAAATTGCAGTTGTTCTTTTAAAGATATTTCCTTGCAGCTGTCTGAAGGATCTGTGGAAACAGCAAAATACTGTTAGGCCCTTGAGCCAAATCCACCCAGAAAAATAATGGAATAAACCAATTACTTTATACAATCTTTTGGTTGCCATTTTTCTATGGTACTTAACAGTGGTGTGTTGAAAGATACAGCTAGACTATAAATGATTCAAGAAGACAAAATTAAGATCTTAATACATGTTAGATATATCAAACTATCATGGTCTTGACATATAGCAATTAGAAAAATTAAGTGTAACATCTAAGATAATGTCAATGTTGTTTTTAGCATGTCAAAACATTTATCTCACAACTGTATCTGTGTAGAACAGAACAGCTTGTTGGTTTTTTAAAATTTATCTTTGATTAGGGTGTAATCCAAGCTGTCCTGTAACAAAATTTTTATACAAATGAAATATAAGATTGAGGACAAACAGGTTCTTGAAGCCTGAAATTTGAGCCTTACTGCTTCCTATTGTGCAGCTGGTAATTTAAAACAATCATACATCTAAGTAGTCATAATATTCATCTCTTCTATCTTAAAGATAATCCAGGAAGATTTGAGTAGCTGTTGGTTGCTAATCCCTCCAGCTAGAATTTTGCAAATACTGTAGGATGTGTTATAGTCTAGAAGCCACAGTCTGGAGGTATTAAAAAGGCAGAGATTAAGATAGATAGCTGTTTCCTGAGACCAGGAGAAGTAGTGGTTGGAGAATGGTGTCTGTTTCTCATTTCAAGATTTGCCTGTGGAGTCTGGAGCTGCTCAAATGCAGACGTTCAGAAACAGCCACTCATCCTCTGTCTTTACCTTGCACTTTTGCAAGACAAGGGAAATATGTGCTTTCTTCTTCTGTGATAAATCTCTCATGGATAGATTCATTGGTTTTACCATCTTATATTTCCACAAAAAAATTGACCAAAAATATTCCATCTGAACTTCAGCCAGTATATTCATATACCCCTTAACCCTATCTAAAAGGGGCCAACTGTGGCTTCCTGGGTCAGTGTTTTGAGATGTGTTTACTTTGTTGGCCTTGGCAAATATTTAGTTTGACATGCTAAATATCTGCCTGTTATGACTACAGAATGCTTCCTAAATTCTGAGACTGTTTTGAAGACAAATTTATTAGTTCTTCAATCATTCATAATAGCCAGTTAAATAGAAATTAAGTAGCTAAAGACTTAAATGATCTCTCTTGTTGGTCATAGATGTATTGCTGTAATGAAACATTCACATTAAAATAACATCAAGATGAAAGAGCAATTTTTAATTATTTTTTCCCTCAAGGCTGCTTCCTGGTGCTGCAAACAAATTAATGTAGCAGCAACTGAGTGTTAAGAATGTATTTTTCTGTGACAGGTGATGTATTTGTGTGATATGTGGAAAAAATCCCTCGCAGCAACAGTTGAGCAGTGGTACATGTGGTTGAATATTATATAGGGTTTTCATCTCATAACAGCAAATGGTGGCTGCAATTTTTAGAGGATTTAGGAAACCTCTGTTAAATAAGAGCACTGAGTTGTGGAGAGAAAGAGATCACCTCACACAGTCAAGGAAGTTATTCTTCACTCTGAAACACTGATAACAAGCTTATCTTTCCAGAGTAACCTTCTTGCCTCTCTTTGCCAGCATTCTTGCTCTGTATATGAAATAGGGATGTAAAAGTCTGTCTTGAAGTGTTCATGGACTTGTGTGGAAACTTTGACACAAGCTACCATTAAAAAAAAGAAGTAATTACAAATGTATGTGGCTAGGACAGGTTAATTATGGTAGTAATGAGACAGTTTTCATTTAACTATTGTTTTTCAGAGGCAGCAGTTGGACTCCTGTAGCTGTGGGCACGTGGCCCAATCTAACTCCCACTGAAACTGAATTAGATCATGTCAGGCTAATTTTGGAAAGTTGTAACCCTCCTCACTCTCAGTTGTCTTGAACTGCTTTTTCTGGAGAACAGCATCCAATATTAATTTATAATTGAAATGCATTTATTTCAGCTGGGTTGCAGCACCTGAGCAGCTAAGTTTGTAGCTGATGTGTAAACTGGTCTTTAATTTCTGATCTGCCTAATCTAAAAAACCACTCTGTAAATAAACTTTTTCCTTCATGTGCATTATTCTTTTTGTTTTCAGGTGATTTAGATGTAAAGAGGAAATGACAAACCTTTGCAAGGTGGCAGATCTCAGGTTTTAAAAGATGAAGGTGGGAGTGGTCTACACAAGGATTAAAACTTGTACCCTTGAAATGACTGGGAGTCAGTGGGGCACCTCTTCCTTCAGTGAGGAGGCATTCTATGTTGTTAATGCACGTTCCCTGTGTTATAAGGCAGGGGAGGAAATAGTAAGACAGTAATTAAGGGCCTAAATATCTCCACAAAAATAAAATTTACTTTGAGACAGTTAAGCATTTGATGCAAGAGGGTGGTACTGTGCCTCTGAGGAAGTTGTTTAGGGTGCTGTAGAAAATGAAGTTGCCGAGCTGCTGAAGGAGATACAGGTGAATGTGCATGGAGATTTCTTAGTACGTGTCTCTCTCTTAAGAGATTGTATGTGGAGCAACTGATAGAGGGGGAAAGTGAAATATAGGACTTTTTTTTAGCAATTTTTAATATACTGGCTTCATTATGAAATAATTGGATTTTTAGCCAGCTGTTAACAATTGTGTATCCTCCTGAACTTTCAGTTGCCTTTCTGTCTAAAATTTAGTGCTTCATGGGGTGGTTTTTGCTGTTTATTTGGTTACAGGAAATTAATTTATTGTGGAGGGGGCTGTGACTCTGGGCACACATTGCTACAAATGCTTAGTGATAAGATTTCAGAAATGTTGGCTAATTAAGGCTATGTCTTGTGTCATTGCAACTGAGGGAAAAGTGATGATGTTGTGGATTGGGGTTGGGGAGAAAGAGTAGAAGTGAAAGTTTTTGCAGGAAGCACAGTATTAAAGCAATTGCTATAGAAGGTTATTTAGAAATTCAAGTGAAAGCCTTAACTTCTGTAGAACCAGTGCAATGTTTTGCAAGTCTCTCAAGATAACTGGTAATGCTTGTCGAGTAACTTCAGTTTCCCATTAAAACTGAATCTATCAAAAACAGAATCTCTTAAAGATTGTTGGTAGCAGCACTCAGCTGTTCTAAGACATCATAGTCTCCTGAGATTAAATTTGAATATTTACTGAATTTAAAAGTAAAGCTTTGATGTGAAGTTGGAGTCTTGCATATGAAATGTTAGCTGTGAAGGCAAAACATACTTAGGCAGAAAACTGTATGTGTAAATTTTTTCTCTTACAGAAACATTTAATCAGGAAGATGAAACTGAAGTGTTTTACTTGCACTGACATAGAAATGTTTTGGAAATGTTTTAAAATTTCTGCTATGCACCAAACCCACAAAATGCTGAAAACCATATTAAAAGAGCAAACATGTTTGTTTGAAAAAGCAGAAACATTTCAAATATTATTTTTACAAAGACACCAATAACCCAAGACCCAAACACTCTTTTTAAAATTATTTTCCTTTTACGAGTACGTTCCTTACTGCTTTGTCAGCCTCCTGTTGGAGCACACTTGATGGGAAAGGTAGCTGCAGGAATTAGTAGTGCATTGTGACCTGGAGGGCCATGAGCAAGGATCTTCAGCAAAGTTCTCTTAAAAATATGCTGGAATCTAAACTTTTTTGGATGTGAGGTGAGATTTTTTCTATATCTTGGCACTGCAGTGTGTTTGTTAATGCTAGAGCTATATTTGTGCTTTGTTTCAGAGGGCTAAATGTATTTTTCTTGAGTCCTTAGAGATTTCAATTTCTCAAGTACGTGTGAGCATAACTTCTAGCTTATTCGTTTGGTACAATTGTCTGATCTGCATCTTTGTCACCCTTGAAGTAGCCTGTTTGTTTCTAGTACTCCACAGCGAATATTTTATTCATATTTAAGATCTAAAATTAAGAAAGGAAACAAAAATTTTTTGTAATGTAATCACTGGTTTTGCCATCTTCAGTAATAGTGAAAACGTGCATTTTAAGTTAACAAATATCTGTAAATAAGTGATTCACAGTCTGTTATCATGTGCAGTTCCTGAGGCACTAATTTGCATCTCAGCTGGAAGTTACTTGCTTATGTTTTATGCACTTCTAAGAGTTTAAAGATCTGCAAATATCTTTGGGTAATACAAATACAGTAAAGATACTCTTTCCATTTACTGGGAATGCTGTGTACTGTCAGACTTTGATGTGTTGTATAATACATTCAATGTCATTATTAGCTGATACCTTTTGTGACAGTGTGCATTGGGGCTTTATTGTGAATGGCTTACAGACACAAGGTAAAAGTAGATAAGGCTCCTAGGAATGATATTCTTTCAGAATGCACTAGTGGAAAGCGGGACTGTAAATAATAAAGGTAGCAGATAAGGAATTGTTTCACCTCATCTCAAGGCAAAGTGGAGCAAAGACAAGGGTGCTACACTTTTAATGTCTTTATTCACATGCTGCAATATGCAGTAATACATGTATGCCATATCATCATTATTCTAAACAAACCCTACACTGCTACTTAATACAAATAATTTGAGAAACAGGTAGGAGCTCTCTGGAAGGCAAATTGACGTATCAGTGCGCTTTTGGGTGACATAGATCAACAGTCTTTCCAATGGTGATAGGCTTCAGTAGCTATTCCTCAAATATTTTAAAGCTGGGTGCTGTAAATTTTAATATTTCAGTGGGAGTTAAGACTACACCTCTGTGAAAGCATTTCTCCTTTAAAGACTTGTGAATTTTGTTTAGGTAACTCTGCTCAACAAAGCATACTCACTGAATTAGCCAAGATGGTGTACATTGAAGTCATTGCCAAACAAAATGGAAACACTGTTTATGTTTTGTGGATGTTCTGCTTGTCTGTGTCCCTGTGCTTTTTCAAATGTTTATTTTCACGTTGGCTGTGTTGATCTCCTGCTTTCCCTGTCTTGTCATGCTAAAGGCTCCTTGCACTGAGCCGGAATGGCAGGAATGGCTGTGCACAGGCTGCTCTGTGGCTCCAGCTCCTGACAGAGGGCATTAGCTTCAAAGTACTGCAGTTGTGTCTCCCTGGGCAGCCTGGAGCGGCTGGGCTTGCTGTGAACACTTTCTCACAACCCCCTTTGTCCTGCCATGTTACCCACAGAGCATTCCTCAGGATTTTTAGCATGGCTCTGCTCTGGTTTTCTTGAACAGTTTTGCAATGAATGGAGTTAAGATTAAAAGGCACAAGAGCTCTGTGAAGTTTGATTATAAAGCACTGCTAGGTGTTGCCAGCTACTACAAATAAATTCCTACCCTATGCCCAGCACAGTAATAGTCTTTGTCCTCAGACTACTGGCATAGTAAGAGGCAGACTTGGGACTGGAGCTGTTAAGTGCAAAACAGAAGATCACTTATAAATATTGGGTCATTTGGTGTTCAGTGCTATTGGGCTCATCTGTGTAGAACTGTGTTTGGATCATGGAAAACCTTCCATGTCTTTTTCTTGCTCCTTAATTAGACATTTTTAGTAAGCCTCACTTGTTTCTGTCCTATGTACCAGATTGCTGACAAAAATCTGATTCTCTGTCATGGTTTTGAAATAGATACAATTTAAAGAAAGCTTTAGGTTCTTGGCATTTGACTTAGAATAACCTGTTAGCCCAGCTGCTTTTCAGTCTTACCTGAGTTGCAGCTATAGCTCAGCACAGTGCCTCAGAGGAGACTGAAAGTCCAGACAGACACTTAAAATATGTTGGCCCTTCAAAATTGTTCATTAATCACGTTTCCTTATTGAGCCATTTTTGATTTTTTTCCTTTATCTGAAAAATAATGTGGTCCAGAAAATCCAATACATTACTTAACATTGATTTCTGGCTCCTTGCCTTGTGATATAGCATTCAGTGTATCTTCAGAGAGAGTGCTATCTGGAGGTAAAATGCTAATGACAATCTGGCACGATCCTAGGAGCTCTAGGTAAATAAAGCATTTGGTTTTTAACAGTGTGATGTTGTTTCTAAGGACACTTGAATTACTTTTAGACAAAAGAGCTGGAGTTATGTAGGTAGCTGCCAGGTGGCTCCTGTGGAGCAGAGGCTGGTGCAGAGCAGGCTGTGGGTGGAGATGGCAGCATTGCCCCCAAAGCAGGGAGCAGAGCTTCAGGCAGCCCTGTGCTGGGTTGGATCTGGCTTGCAGGTGCTGCAGCCAGAGACTGAACTTGAGACTGTGCTATCTTTGTGTATGTGCACTAAAAGACTCTTCTTTGTGGCTTTGATTTCTTTCTCGGCTGTGCTGGTGGACCACCTTCTGTTGGGAGTGTAAAAAGGGTTAGGAGCTATACTTGTTAGAAGCTATGGATTGTCTCTTCCCCTTCATCCTTTCATCATATCAGACAAAATCTTTGCATGTGGATGGATATTGGGGATCAGTGTTTTAAATTAGTTTTCCTTACAAGGAAAGGCTCACATCCTTATTTAAAGAGTGAATGGCAAATCAGCTAAGTGCCTCAAGTATTTGGATCGTGAACGTGTGACTAACTCTGGAGTTCTCAATGTGAAGTTTCGTAACTGGGCATCTAGCTCCTGACATATGTCATCTTGGCTATAGATATCTCCATTATTTCTGAAGAACTGAAATGTCAGGGTTGTTTTGAAGTTGCCTGAGGTGATCTGTTTGCTTTCTGGCTAACAGAACACTCGTGCTTGAAAAACAGAGTTCTTAGAGCATCCAGGGGAGCCAGTACAATCATTGTGCTCCTGGTCGTGTTACCCCTGATTATACACCAATTGCAGGCTTTTGCAAAGCTGCAATTTCTAAGATGGAATAACTCCTATTGTTGCTGTCCAAATGGAAGATGATGGCAGTGTATTCACTAAAATCTTGGTGAAGAGTCCTGTGGATGTAATTGTACTTAAACAGGGATCCAAGTTGATACCAAAGTCTGTTTACATTTGTGTTGGTTGTATAATGAAGAAAGCTTACTGTGGCTAATAGGTCAGACTAGGGTGTGCTGAGCTCCTGAAAAAGTTATAAGGAGACCTAAATGAAGTTATAAAGAATAGAGTTCCTCAATCCATAACTACTTTTGTATACCAATACTGAGTATTTCTTTGTCTTTTTATTTTATCTTGGTATTTTGCGGTGTTACTTTTCTTAGTCATGTTGCAATTTTGTTTTCTCTGATAGGTTTGGGAATGTTGCTTTCTTCCTTATGTATTGAATTAGCTGTTGTTGATGTATACCATTCACTAGTATTATTTTTGCTGGTTTATATTTAATAAATAAAATGAATGGTAAGGTGTTGCTATGGACACTAATACATAAGCATTCCAGTTGGGACACCAAGTGTTGTGTCTATTTTTGTGTGCAACAGAGACCTTTTTTTCCCTTGTTGCAATTCTCATTTGGACTGAATTGTGTGGTAGGAGATCTCATTTTTCATGTCAGCTGTTTGAGGTCTGCAGATCTTTTTGTTGTATTTTAGCTTCCATGTTTTCAATATCGGAATGGTTATTGATCTTTCAAAAACCAAACATCAGATTTATTTAGTTAGTCCATACATTTCTTTCTCAGAAGTTCTGGTTTATTTACCAGTGTTTTATTTTTGGGATACTGAGATGTTTTGTTCTGTAACACATTTTTTAATTTGAAAGAAGTCAATGTATTAATTAGCCTTAAAATATAACTTACTGAGTTTCACCCTGTTTCAGTTTGTGTTCTATACTTCCATGCAGAATCAATTAATGGAAAAACATTTGCTGTATAGATATGTCTGAGCGGGGAGAGTTAGGAATTCAATCTTTAAGGGCAAGGAATGTACTGAAAGAAGGAAGTGTGAAGATTTTCCATTACCTTTGCTTTTTTATTTTTAAATTGTGCTTTAGCTTTTTTCTCTTATTTTGAAGTAGAAAGAGTTGTAGTCTTCTGAGAGATGTGAGGAAGGACTTCTTTTTCTAAGACATTAATATCAAGTTGCATTGAGATATGATTTTGTGATCCAGTTCTTTTAAATTCCTTTGATATTCCAGTGAGGTGGACTCAAGTGTTTAATCACTACAGTTTAATGCATTTATTTGAAAGGTTGAGCCTACAAAATACTGCATATATGTTTCTTGGCATTATTATTTCCTGAAATCTTCTGGAGTACCTGTGAGTGATATCATACAGCTTTTGACTTTGGCCTGGAGTTTTGCCTTCCCTTGGCCTGGTGGTATGAGGCTCATTTAGAATCTGCTTGCAGGCCTGTAAGTGTTTTCTGAGACTAGCAAAAAATTCCTTGTTCCAGACATTGGTATTGACTTCAAGCTATATATAGTTGGAGCAAGGGTGTAAGGTATCCTTGCATCCTGTGTGAAAACACTTCTCACTTTCATAGTGCTAGAACAGGAAATACGAGTGTTGGAGCTGTAGCACTGAAAGTGATTTTTTCCCCCCCTATGCCAAATAAAAATATTTCTTTTTTCTCTTATTTCTTTTTCTCTTTGAGTTGTGGTTCAGTGCCCTGTCTGTTGATTTGTTCACAAGCTGATGTGGCTGTCTGAAGGAATACACTGCTGATAGGTGCTCTAAACAGCTGAACCAACTATATGGAGCCACTGTGATCATTTTTGCTTGGTTGTTTCTCCTGCTAAAGCATTAACGTGCTCTAAAAGTAGTGATGCATGTAGAAATAGAGCTTTAAACCCCAATAAATTAGTACTAGTGTAATAAAACAGAAGCACAGTTTTTATATACGTATTCCTTTGACCTGGGGGATTTTTCTCTTTAAGAAAACTAAAACCAATATAATACACACATAAAAACTTCAAAAAGAAGCAAAACCCAAATCCACCCCCTGCTCCCCAATAGAAAAACCAGACAAAATAACCCCTAAGCATGGAGAAAATACCCACATTCACATCAACATGAACTCCTGACAGGGTAGACATTCAAACTGCAGCAAACACAAATTGGTTATATTCAAACTGTGGTTCTGTTTTTCTCCATTTCTGTTCTCTGATGATATAATTGCAGTGACTAAGGCAAAATGGATGATGCTGAGCCTCAGTGAATTGCACTGAGCAGTGTTTTTCCTTTGGATGCAGGTCTGGACACTGCTGTTTCACAGTGCTGTGGGCAAGCAGAGAGAACGTGGTGAAAACTTACTGCAAATTAAGGCATGGAAAGCCACAGAAATCAATGACAGATGAACATGTAGAAAATATTTTAACTGGTTTCTTGAGAAGCTTTTTCAGTGAGTCTGAAGAGTTACTTGAGTTTCTCTGCCCATATCAGCAGGGTCAGCAGCCCCCTCCCCTTGTTACCTGCAGGTGAGGCTGGACTGTGCCCCCCACTGTGGGTTTGGGTGAGCAGAGCCCTGCCCACCCTGGGTGAGACACTCCCAGCTGCAGAGCCATTCATGGCTTCTCTGGAGCAAACTGGAGCTCTGTGTGGGTGAAATAAGTGCAGACTGCAGGCAGGAGCATTACACATCTCTGAGCACTGTGCCAGGCGCTCTGGGGCTGCTGTCCCCAGGCCCTGCCAGCCCTGCTCGGGCTGGCACAGGCACACAGAGCCCAGGGAGGTGCAGGCTTTCCCTGGCCAGCTTTGGAGGGTTAAATGGGACACTTCTGTCTGGCACGAAGAGAATAGTGAGTAAGAGCAGTGGGAGGGAGTGCATCAAGGAAAAAGTTTGAAACTAATTTGAGATTTCAGTGTTTGGAGGGGAAAATTTTCATAATAGTCTCAAAATGTTAGATACCTGTGATGAAGACAATAATAATTAAATATTGCTAAGGGAGGGGAAACTCATAAATTGTGAATTCTTGATTTCACTAGATGTTCCAGAATAGACCAAGTGAAGTAAGGTACTAAAGATAACAGTCTGAGCAGGTTCTCCCAACTCTGCTGAGCTTGATCCTACACTGAGCTGGTGTGTAATATTATAGTCTGTAGTAGACTACTCAGAGCAGGGAGTGGAGGTAAGCACAGTCCTACATTTAAGAAGACTCTGGCTGTGTGGTCACTGTGCCATGATTGCTGTGGAACAAACGTTTCCTGTTGTATAAGGGGACACAGCACTAAGTATTTGATTAGCTAAGATCATCTGTCACTTAAATGTTCATCAAGGACATGTTCATTTTGTGCCTGCACACTTACATGTGAGTTGGTAGGTGGACATAAGCAGGTAAACTTAGAACTTCTTCTAGTTTTTGCTACCTGTATAAGAATTGAAATTACCACTTTTTAGGCATTTATAGTGCTTAGGCCAAACCTGGTGAGTATCCTAGCACATCTGATGCCAGAAGCGTGACATGAATTTCTTGCACTGTCTTGGTAATAACTGTAGTGGGTTATGTCTTATTCCCAAAAGTGCTATTGCCACAATGCCAGTCTGTGTTATGATAGAGCCCTTGAAATGAGATTGGAAGGCAGGCTTTTCCATTCTTTCTAGATGCTTATGGAATGAAGCAGTTACAGGTAGGTGAGTTTTTTGTGAGAAGCGGATGTGTTCTTGCAAATGCCATCAGCTACCGCCTGTAATGGAGCTATCTTTTGATTGTTTGGTAGAAATGTGGTCAAGTACTTGACAACTTCATACATTTTTGCAGTGAATTGGGCTCCTGACAGACCTTTCCAGCTGTTGAAACCTTTCAGGAAATGGCAGCTTAGAAAGAAAAGTAGGAGGTGTGTTGTGTAAGCATCATGGAACTCAGGGAACACTTGGATTTCCTTTTTTAAAGGATAGATTGGAAACCAGGACTCTTGTCTAAAACAATAATAAGACAATATCTTCTTAGAGGCATAACTGGTGTGATTACCTGTGAGTTGTTAGAAGGAATAAGCAAGGAAAAAAAAGAAAAAAAACCCCAACTATGAAACTATAGTTAAGGCTGAAAGCATGGAGTTGATTTGCAATCATAAATCCTCATTTTTGTCCTCCTTATGTATTTTCATTTTGAGGAGGCTTATAGAGTTGCATATTCCTAAATCTAGATTAGTGATTGAGGGTGTCTTAAATTTCAAGTGACCAAACAAGGATGTGTTAAAAGTGTCTTCAGTGAAGTGTAGAAATGCTTTGGTGGTGACCACTTGGGAACCAGAAGAACCATTTGAGAACCTTGCCTGTGACTGCATATGTTTTGTGATTTGTTAAAGCAGGAACACCTGTCAGAAATGAGTCTGTCACAAGTTTAATTTTGGTTTTTTTTGTTTTGCAAAAAAAGATTTCTACTTACTTAATGGGACTTGAGGTTTTTGCCTTTCATTTAATAGGATTTCATGGTATGGTCAGGATTTGAGTAAATTAGATTGACAGAAGACTTCTTTATATTCATTTTCAAAAAGACTCCTTTTTCCATTCTAATTTCTACAGTATCTGTGTAAATAAGTGTCTTGTGAAGGTTTTAGACTTACAGTTTAATTGTACAGCATCATTAAAATGGCTGAAACCAATACTCAGGGCTGTGACCAGTTCAGGGATTCATTTAAGAAAGTTTTTATTATGGAAAATATGTTTAAAGTAGAAGAGTTACAGAAGCCATATCATTCAATTTGTTTTATTCAGTCTGTGAAGTTCATCTAGCAATCATGCAGATTCCAACATCGTTTGCAAGTCATTTCCATAGGATTATGGAATGTCTCCTCATGACCTATTCAGATTTGTGTTGAAATATTTATTCCTGGTTTGAAACAAGTTTGTTACTGTAGGGCAGACAGAACATGTTATACAAGTGAAGTCAGCTGTAACACGAATTGATAGCTTTGATGCCAGCCTTTGTACTTGATGGATGTGTATTTATTTTGGCAGGGATGTTGCCTCAGATATGGTCCTTCCTCCTCCCCTGGTCTCCCCGCTGGCTGCTGTAGCTCAGCAGAGCTGTGGCTGTGCAGCACAGCTGTTGGGCACTGCTGGGCTGCAACAGCACCTGGGAGTAGGAGGCAAGGGATGCCTGAGCTGGCACTTGTGCTGCAAGAGCTGAACATCAAACGGTGTCTGTATTTCATCTGAAATCAAGCACTTAGATCTGTAGAGGGTTTTTGCATAAGTGCAAACTAAGGATTGCTATTTATCATTATTGCCTTTTTCATCTTCATGCTATTTTAAAGTAATCAGAATAACCTTTGAAGTTAGGGGAGGTACTGTTTTTCCCATTATATAACTAGCTAACATAAAGCACTAAGAAGCAAAGTAACCTACCTAAGATCGGGCTGTTCTGTGTCAGAGCCAGAAACACAATCTAAGTTTCTTTTTGTTTTATATTTCAAGTTCTAGATTTTTTTTTCTTTCCTTTAGGAAAAGAAAATGCATTTACACATATCTAAGGTGCACTTGTGTGCCATCATACAAGATGCAGTTTTCTGTTTGAAGAAGGTCACTGCAGCTGGTGCCTTGGAAACAGAAGCTGTGTGGTGGAGGAGGTTATTGATTTTGCTGGGGTCCTCGGGAGGTTAAAGCCTTTCTCCTCTCTGGGCCTCTCACTGTGTCAGCTCCTGCCCTGCCGCATGCTGGCCCTGCCACTGCCTCCTCCCCACAGGCATTGTCAGGTTCCCATAGCCTTTTCTGTCCTTTATTTCCTTCTGCTTCAGGATGTCCCCAGATAGCTGCATCTCCTATCTGTGCAGTATCTTTGAGAGAGAGGTTCTTCTCTCAAAGAGAAAGAGAAGAAGAACCGGAAACCATCTGAATCTCCATTTAAGCAAGGACAGTAGAGGGAAACAGCCCTTGCCAAGGCCTCTCAGCTGGGAGGTGGCTTTCTGCAGGAACCAGGAGAGGTTCAGCTGCTCTGCCACTCTTCTCTGCTCACCGGCAGGGACACAGGGTGAGCAGTGTCCTCAGGGATGGCCTGTGCTGGGTGGGACCGAGCGAGGGGTAGGACTGAGACTCTGAGACACCGATGCAGACTGAGTGAGACTGCCAGCAGTCCTGGGCAGGAGAAGGGGAGATGCTGTTCGCAGCATTCTGCAGGCACCCTGGAGCGAGGCAGGAGGGGGAATTCTGTCTGATCCCAACTTTCTGCTTCATTGCTCAATTCCTCCTGATAACCATTTCATTTGGGACACACCTGGTAAGACCAACCAGTACGATGCTAGAGTATAGAGAAATGTAATGATTATTGTCATCTTCAAATTACAGAAGACTTCTAAAATATTTTTCAAGTCCTAGAAAAAGCATTTGCTAAAGTTAGAATATGGCCAGGTAGAGATGATGATTGGGGAAAATAAGAGAGTAAGTAAGTAGGATTAATGGGAAAACAGGACATGTACATTCATGTTGCAGTTTCCTTCTAAACCATGATAGCAAGAGCTGGAGCAGATGTGTACCTTTTGGCAAAATACAGGCATTGTCTGAATTTGTATTAGCCAGACAAACACAAACTTTTACTAACTGTGAATGTTTCTAAAATATCAGACAGGTTTAACTCACAACTCTGTAGTGTCGGCCTTCAAATTTGAATTCACAAAACCTGCTATGTACAAGAATGTACACGCTACAGAGTTGTACTAGAAGTATAGAAATATGTTCTTGAATTAAAGAGAGTAGGAGAAGTTAAGTTTTAGTACTAAAATACTTGCTATACTTGAGGATTACACTTGAGGATTACAATATTAAGCTGATTTAGGGTATTACATCTGGAATACCAGGACATAAACCAAATGTATAAGGAAAGATTTTGTCAGAACTCATTCTTACCCTGTTTGTATTGATCTTGGGCTTCTACTTGAAACAGGTTGGCTACCTAAAATTGTGCTATAATTCAGATTTCATTGCATGCTTAGGGAAATGTTTTGGAATAAACACCCTGTACAATCATGTTCTTTAACTCAGTTCATTCTTCATTGCCTGTTGCTAAGGCTGGCAAGAGAGAAGAGCTATTGCTGAAAGGCACTGAGAGGTGTGCAGCTGTGCTGACAGGCCACGAGTGCTCGGTGTCCCTGCCCACGCGGGAGCAGCAGCGCAGCTCTGTGCTGTGCCTGGGAACAGAGGCACTGCCACTCCCTCAGGTGTGCCCAGCTGGAACCTGCTGGGGCAGGCCCAGCATCCCACACTGCCTGCGCCTGCCTCGCCTTCCCACCGACCAGAGGGGCTGGGTTTCTCTAGGAGCAGGGGAGCCTGACTGCCTGGCAGGTAGCATTCCTGGGCTTCAGCACTCTTGGGGACATGAAAAATACAGCACAAGGGATTTGAGCTGCCTTTTCTGAAGGATCTGAGGGGTTGGTTGTTAGCTCATCCATATAAAAACAGGCATTTCAGTGTTTTGATGTAATTTTTTGGGCTCTATTTTTGGTGCCTGGGAACATTACAGACATGGAATATGTGGCTATTGAGCCTGTTGGAATTAAAATAACTTCAAATATCTTTAAAGAGGCTTTCTTTAAAGAAGCATTAATTTTTTTCCATTGCAGCACATGTAGTTTTTGATCCAGTGCATTGCAGAGGCTGGAAGTGTGCCATATGTTAAAGCTGGTGTTACCATTTGGTTTGATAAGCAGGAAGTCCTGTTGGTCCAAGATGAATATAAGGGGATAATGTAAATGTTATTTTCAGACTTTTTATTAAAAAACATTTCTCTGACTTTTGTTTCAATATGGAAGATGTCCCCAGTATGTTGTTAAGTGCTCAAATTAGCTTTCCATTTAGCTGAAGGTAAGGTTGAGGTGTACTCAAAAACAGTTTGACTATGGAAGCAAGATCCTTCTTTTATCTCTGTAGTAATCAAATATTTATTGGCATACAGGGAACTTCAGAAAGAATAGCCTAGATTTAGTTTTGTGTTAGGATTGCTATTTATTTTACATACATCATGATTATAAGGTTCTATTCAGTAGAGTTAGAAATTATACTGAAGATCCCCGAGCTCCCAGAAGAAAAGGCAGGAAGAGAAGTTTTGTTGGGTTTTGATGAACTCATTAATTTCTTCTGCACACATGTGACAAGCTGCTAATTCACCTCTCTGTATCTAGTCATCAAAGAAAGAACACTTAGGGATTTCATAACCCGCTCTCCTGCCAAAGACATTACCACTCTTGCTTCATTTTTGATTTTGATGTATCATGGCAATCTTCAGCATCAAAAAAAACCCAATCTGAACACCCCAGCCTAGCTCCAGATTGGGCGCTTGGTGGCAGCCAGTACACCAGAGAAGGACAGAGGAGGGCTTTTAGAGACAAAGCTTACATCCTAATTGCATTTTCCAGCATCAGATTTTTGAAGAGAGATCTGCCTACTGAAACTCTGCCACCACGGATGACTGACTTCCAGCTATAGAGGATTCCTCTGGAGCACATTATGGGAAATAAATGTTACAGCCCAAGCTGTATGATGTTTTGAGGCATTCACTGAGGAGGCAGATGGATCTGTGATGCATGAGTGCCAGGTTTTGATGTTACTGCAAGTCTCATGAGAGACTGGTGCTTTCTGACATCCAGGTTCCACACAGTGATGTGATTATGTGAAAAGTGCATTAAAATTTTAGCTCTCCCGGTGTGGAGAAAAATATGAAAAGATTGTCATAAAGGGCACCTTGTGACAATAAGTGTATAAAATTTTATATAAAAAGTTAAAATCAGTCAAATATGATGATGCTTAGTGCAAAGTGGAAACATATTTGTGACTGTTTAAATCTTTTCTTCAAACACTGTAATGATTGGAAGCAAGTGCAAATTATCTGTTTCATCTAAGCCAATAGACTAGAAACCAGACTTGCTGTTAAGTCCAGGGAAAACATCCATTTTCAGTTATGAAAGAAAACTGCCTTAGGGTTATGGATTGGCAGGATTATTCTGTTAAAGAATGTTGCACCATCTCCCACAAAAAATACAGTTCCCATTGTGTTTTCCATCTGCGTGTGCGCTGTGCTCTGTCCTCTTCCATAGAAGTTTTCTTGCTAACTTCATTGTGCCTTCAAGTGCCTCCAAAATTTTATGTGAAAGAGTAGTTCCTTACCTTAACTTTGGTTTAAGTATTGAAGGTGGTCATGTTGATAACATTTTGTAGTCCTACTACAAAATTTGGACATGGATCTTAATTTTATTAATAATTTGTCAAATGCTTACAGAAAGCTGCAACCTTACCTCTTATACATGGGTTCATAAAACAGAATTAGGGTAACAGTTGTTTTAAAACATGCATCTATAAAAGCTTAGGTCAATAGCAGAAGTTGTTAGGAAATGCTATTTTTTCCTTTCATCATTCTCAGCTATACATAGATTTAACAGAAAATTGGGAACAGCTCCTGCTGGAGTTTATTGTAAATGTCTGTAGACCATATTTTAAAGGTATTCCAGCCTTGTAACTCCAACTTAACTAAAAATATAGGTTTAAATGCTTTTAATTAAATCAGTGTAGATGGGACTCTTGTTTTCATTATATGATAGTCTGACCTGTATCCCTGGTATCTAAAAGGCTACTAACTTTTTATTTTGTTGAAGTTTTGTACTTTTTTTTCCCCTTACATGTTTTGTTCCCTGCACTGAATGATCTTAGGATTTACATAAAACAATTTGGGTTGTTCTGGCACAGTGCTTATATCAGAGACTTTCTTGTCATTTGCTCTAAAGTGATGAATACTGTACTCTCTTGCTGCAGGACAGTGGATCAGGAATGGTCAGTTGGTCAGAAAGAAATGTTGATAACTGTCCAGAAAGGAGGAGAGGAAAAAAGACCTTATGATGTGTTTTGGTTTGGTTGGAATGTGCTGCTAGAATGCAGTAAGGGATGCATGTTTTACTAGTTGTGGAGAATTCTGAGGACATGTTTGATACAAGCTTTGTGTAGACAAAACAGATAAACAGATTATAATTGAGGTCTGTGAGCCCTTGGAAAAGATTGCTAATTGTATGTTTTTTCAAAGGATCAAGATCTTATCAGTATCATGAAAATTGTGCAGGGCTACTATGAAAAGAAATGTGACTTTAAAAGCAAGTTGAATTAAATATACTTGAAAGGCCTCTTTCTGATGTGCAGAGCATATTTGCAGTTCTCTGCAGCTGAAGGCCACATTGTCCCCACCCTGCAGCCTCCATCTCACACTGTGCTGGTGACAGAACCAAAAGCTTTCCCTCTTCCTTCTGATCTCATCCTCGCTATCACTGAGATTCCTTCATGGAAGAGCAACTTGTGCACCAGATTGGCTATGAACATATTGAATCTATCACATCAAAGAAATAGTTGGAGGATGGCGTGAAGACTCTGCTTCTTTTTAAAGTGATCTGTATGGGCAGATCTTTTGAATCCCTGTGTAATTTTACTGACTTTGATCAGAGTCCATACAGCTGTAGTTGTTTTGAACAATCAGATGTTACTGTTGTGCTGTGAAGGTTAAAGGATGGTGTTATCCTTATTTGTTAAGACTAATGTTGCTACTTATGTGTGATATGGCAAATTAAAGAAATGTTAATATTTTGGTACTGATCGGCTTTAAGATCACTTCGCTTTTGATATATAGCTACCAGAAATTCTGTGGGAACATAGGTAATTACTTTTAAAACTGGGTTTGATTATATAGAATAATTGTATGTTTGTCTAAAATGTTTTTATACAATGCTTCTCTAAACTTAAATACACACATATATTTTCTAGAATTATTTACTAGTGTGTGGCAGATACACAGCTGTGAGTCATTTACATGAAGAGCAGGCAGATTTCTGAAAATGGAATGAAAAGCTCTAATAGCAATATAGAGATCTGGTGGAAATTTATGTGCAAATGTCCTTTATTATATGATCACCACCATGTAAATATATAGCATTGAAACTGCATTCCAAAGCCCAAGGTTTCCTATTCAGATATTAGAAGGAAACAATGTCATTGCTTGCACAGTTGCAAGGCCATATCCTTTTGTGCGTTTGTGTTGGGATACAGCCTTTAATTACACAATCAAATTTTCCCCCTTGGGATTCCTAGTTTTTTTTTGGTTAACACTTAGTGCCTCTTCTCATGGCTGTCTTTAGATGTCTCATTGTAATAATAACCTCTCTGGTGTCCCGGGAAGTTCTCTGGCCATTGCAGTGTAGCACCTTTGGTGTAGGGTTAGAGAGAAGATTTCTGGACAACTTTCAGCTGCCACAGGGAAGAGACTGTCCTTCCTTCTCCTCATTTCCCATTCCATTTGCTTCATACCCTCTCATTTCAGTAGTAGTACTGCGGAAACAATGTGTTGAATGGTGAAGTGGGAAATAGGAGAACTTGCCTGGCTTCCTCACAGTTCATCATCCAGGCTGGAATGTTTCACCTCCAAGAGCACAGGCATGTGTGCTTGACCTGATGCCGTGGTGTTGGCAGTGGTGGGTTGGTTGGTGCTTTTTCCAGAGCAGCCTCCTGTCTGCAGGTCTCACAGTATTTGCTGAAGGGGAAGGAAGATAGAAGAATGGTGCATCCCCTTTGTGGCTCCCAGGAAGGAGTTCTGTATGTTTACAGACTCATTTGCCATTGGCTCTTGTTACCTGGCTTTGTCTCAGTTTTCTCTCATTTCTCACAACTTTCTTCAGTCATAGGATAAATGCTGATTTTGAATTATGGAAACAGGAAGCCTACAAAAGAGGCTTTAATTTTTGAAAATTAAATTATAGAGAAATAAAAGTTTTTTTCAAGCATAGGTGCAGATTGAAATACTTTTGCCTTAATTAATATTACAAGCTTATGCTTATAGTGGAAAAGTTACTTTGAAGAAAAAACATTGTTCTTCCTGATGCCATTACCACTGGCAGTATTCTTCATTGTATGTCATTCCTGGGGAAGGTTAGGAAGGCTCCAGTTTGACAGCTTCCATGTGTGGAAGTGTGGAAGCTTAATCCAAAAACCTCAATTCATCAAAGATACTGTATAAGTGCTTGGAAATTGTTACGGCAGTCATGTCTGAGAAAAGGGAGAGAAATGCTTAATGTGGTAGAAGTGCCTGCAGGGAGTGTCCCAAGAGCCGGGCTGGGTTCAGCCAGATGACTCACTTCTAACTGAATACTGGAAGCATTCCTCTTCATGGTTTGCTCTGAAATACATTCCCAATTATTTGTGTGTACCTTCTCCATACACAGGAGTTGTTGTACTCGGGTTTTGGAACCTGAAAACAAGCCCTTTATTGGTGATGAGGTCAGGACACTTCTGGGAATAGTAGCTTGTTGACTACCAGCTGTTCCCCAGCCAGAAGGAGGTTGTCCTTCTGTTTTGATGAGTTGTGCTTTGTTTCTTTTTCTTACTTTAAAGAAAAAACAATTTACACTGTCTGCTATGATATTTCTTTGTGCTGGGATTGGTAGACTATAAGAATTACTGGCAAAATGTTTCAAGGCAGAAGTGTGTACATGCTGGGTGTCTTCCACGTGGAATCTTTGCACTACTGCTTGTAGAGTCAGTAGATCTGTCAGCAGTGCTCCCCTTCCCATTCAAGTGGGATGAGAAATTGGCTTTTAAGGTTGTTTGGGCCTTACAGCAGTTTCCATTGGTTTCAAATTTTCGTTGTGGCACATTTGGTGTAGATCAGGGAGCCTAAGTTGAAGTTGGAAATAAAAGCCTCACAAGTAGCAGTGAAACAAGCACCTTCATTAGCCTTCCTTTCAGTTGCAGTAACATAAATAGGAGAAAGCTCTGACAGGATCTTCTGTGTACAACTGTAGGCAGAGTTTAGCAGCCAACTCCTTAATCACTGGATTTTCTACAGTCTGCAGCTAATTCTGCTCTTTATGGCATTGCTTTTTTTATGCAATACATTGGTTTGGGAATAATACTGAGATACCAGCACTCCCAGTCTGAGATTTGAGAACAGTGTTTTTAAATCAGTTGATATTTGTCACTATGTTCCCAAATATTGGTAATGATCCCAAAAATTCAAATGAGATTATTGATTGGTTGTTAGACATGTTTAAAATCAGTTTGTACAATGACATGATGAAGATATACTGAAGCTGTAGGGCACGTGTCTGGTCCTGTAAATAAACTTGAAGAGCAGAATCCACTGATTTGAGGGAGGGGTGGTCAACAGTTGAAGACCAACCAAGTGTTAGTTCAGAAAAATGTAATATCAAATCATAGCTTTCATAATGAATGTCCTAATCACAATGAGTCATGGTTGTTTTCACCCAGGCCATAAGTTCATGGACAAAAGCATGAAAAGAAACTTCTGTACTTGTGCATTTTACATGCTTATTTTAAAAGTGCCTTGCTTAAAGGTTAGTGATTACTTTTATTGACCTACACTGATGTGTCTTTTGGTGAGTTAGTTAAAACATATCTCCAAATAATACCAAGAGAAATATGACTCTTGTGCATATGCATATAAAAAACTTGTATGAATTACTTAGAAGTATATAAAAGAGCAAATGTGAACCTCTCCATATGCCTTGAGAGGTCCTGTATGGTTCTTAGCTAGACATTTAAAGGTGAGTATGGTGTAAAAGACTAAAGATTAAATATATCCAGACAAGGATTAATAAAAACAGAGTTCTGTTAAGTTTTGGAAGGTTTTGAAACTGGGTTGACAAGTGACATACCCTTTTTGTTCTGTTTAAGAAAGATTGATAATCTGACAACATCCAAAGTAATTGTTTTACAAAGCAGATAGAGGGTTGATAGAAATAACACTTTTGGGGGCGAGGGAGGGATTGGAGCTGTCTGGACCTTTTGTCATGGCGGGGTTTTTGTGCTTTCCTTTTAGTGTAGATTTACAAGCAAAAGATAGTAAAGTTGTCCTTGCTGGGAAATGACTGGCTGTCACAGCATTTTACTCACTCATGCTGTTTTGAGCTGCATGTTACCACTCCACTGAGATGCTCACTTACCCTTACGAAGAAATTTGTGCTTATTCTTAAATTTTTTAATAGTGCTCATCATCCTGACACTAGTAACTTGCATTGTAGGACTGATCTGGCTGTTGGAATGTTGGCAGTTTTATTTTTAAATATTTGTAAGAATTGAAAATTAGTTCAAGATATGCCAATCTAAAATTCTTATGAAACAACTCTGCTTAAAAAAAAAAATTAAAACTTTCCTTCCTCTGGAAGGCCAGGGAGGTCTGTGAGGTTACCTGGTGGCTGCACAGCTACCCACTAAACAGAAAAAGGCTGCAGAGTGGATGATCTATCAAGGAAGGAGAGAGAAATGATCCTTTTTCTTGGTGTGTTTTTCAGCTGCTGATGGGAGCAAAATGCTGTCTTGAGATTTTCTGGTATCTCTTCAGCCTGCAGAATGTCAACATTCACAGGCTTCTAAGGGGAGTGTGCCAAGACAGCCAGAGCTGTGGAAGAACGTGTTGCTCAGGGTGCCCTTGAACTGCAAAATCCTTTCCAGGGTAGAGGAGGGCCCTCCTGATTGGAGGCATGTTGTTAAACCTTTGATTATACAGAAAACTAAAGAAGAGCAATCAAACTCGAGCACCAGATATCATTTGGCAAACCATGGGGGAAATGATTGCTGGTTATTTGGCAGTGGGAAGGTAGCAAATGGCTATGCTCTAGTTGTACAGTCAAGGAAAACACAGCTGGGATTATAACCCAAGGGTCAGTCTCTCCAAACCTGCTACTCCTTAGTACATGCTAGGCACTGTCTTGAACTGATGCAAAACCCTCCACATTTAATATACATTTTAAAAGATAACCCAATAAAATGTAAATTTCATTCATAAAAATATGAAAGTCAAAACTACCATTTCCCTGCCAGCAGTTACTCATCTGCTTGCACTTGTGTCATGTTTCATATAGCTTTGTATAATGTAACAGTTTCCTTTATCATGTTGTGACTTTCAATATATATGTATGCCTCTGTTTTGAATACATAGTTTAGATGACAGTTGTAATGTGTATCTTTTAATCTCCTCACTGCAGAAGTCACAGCTCATATTCCACATTAGTGTTCTATGCCAATATCTTATTTTCATGGCGAAAGTTATTTTACCAAAACCAGTAGTGATGGTATTTCTTTTGACAGAACAAATTTAAATTTGATGGTATTGTGATTTATCACAAGCTCTGTTTTATTTAAGGGGAGTATCAGATATGAGCTGCGTGTTTGTTTTGATAGGTGATTTTTCACGTAGTTCTGTCACAGCTGAAATTCTCTCTGGCATTCTATTTTACCAGCTTTTCATTATTTCCCCTTACCGTTGTGGTTATGTAAAAAGGACGGTTGTTGTCTTTTAAATTTGCTTTTCCTTCTTACATGATTCTCTTGTGTATGTCCATACTGGGAATATGAAGTAGTGAATCATGTTAAATTTCTTTTAAATGCAATTCAAGAAAAGTGAATGTGTCAGTTTATTCAGCTAGCACAGATTGGGATAAATTGTATTTCAGTCTCACCTAAAAGTTTATTCAATGTTTAAGTCTTGTGTGCATTTTATATTTTGTGGTTTTAGCCTAGTTAGGTCTCATTACAGTCTTTTAAGGAGGACTTTTTGCAGTATGTAAGACATGTTTAAACATAGTTCCCAAACTTGGTTTTGAAGCCAAAGTAAATGAGGTCTTGTAGCACCACATTCCAGTGATTCTGACACCAGAAGAGTATCTGCACTAATAATTTTTTGTATTAAAGTGGCTGGATTTTTATATGCCTGCAAGAAGGAAGACTGGACTCTGACATGGAGGAATATTTCAAGGCACTAACAAATGTTTTCAGGAAATCTTTTTTCCTCTCTGGGAAAATAAAAAACCCAACCAAGAAAACCTGAAAAAGCAAGATACTAATTTTGACAAAAAGTCAAATGATATTTTACAACAGACTTAATAAAACTAGTTTAATTTAATTTTGTTTAGTGTTTTTTTTTTTGTTTCAGGTTTCCTGCTTCAGTCTGTAGAGATGCTTCTGTCTTTTTGTGTATTAAGAATTATGCCAAAAATTATCTGAGCACTTACACAAATCAAAACCCCAAAGTATTTTGAAATATTTGTTTAAGTGGACTTATGTATGTTTTAGGTATTTGAGTGAATGTGAAACATTCAATTTTCATCATATTTGCAGCCCAGTTTGCAAACTCTGAGATTTTTGTCCTGGGAAAAACAACAAAAAAACCATGTAAAGGTGACAAACCTCATTCATACCAGGGAACTGGATTAAGGCACAGATAACAGATGAGGACTGCATCAACTTGGCCTTGTATGGCTGTGCTGAACTTTGCCAGATAGAAAGAAGAATCACTTTCTGCTGTCAGTGCCTCTCGCTGCAGGGCAAGGGAAGCCTGGGCCAGGCTGCTGATGGATGTGTGCCCAGCTAGTTTTGGGCTGATCAGCTCTTCTGCCATCCCTAGATTTTGAGGGGTAAAGGATGTGGAATGTTTGACAATCCAGAGTACATTTTTCTTCTCATTGTTGTAATAACAATTACCTGTTTTATAGTGTTGATTCTTTCAAATTTACCATTAAAGAGTCCTCATCTTGTTTGCTTTCAGATTCTTCTCATTCTTTTCATCGAGATGAGACCATCGTTATTGCCCTAGCATCTGTGTCTGTACTGGCTGTTCTCATAGCTGCTCTGTTCTTTGGATACAGGATGCTTGCAGGTAGGGATTGACAATTCTGGCTTTGTTTTTTTCCATTGTTTATTTGTCTATTGCTCAAAGTTATACTTAGGTCTTCTGTTCTCCCCAGTCCCTGTTATATGCTTGTACATAATGTTGCTCTCCTTTCTCCTCTCTGACATTTTATATCCATTTTATAACAGTTTGGAGAGACTTATGACTTCTCTAAGCTGGCATTTTGGGACCGATTTTTCTTCTACAAATCCTCTGCTCAGCACAGCTTAAGTGAGGTGGTGAACATGCTTTATAGTTATTGCCAGTGACTTTGAATTATCAAAATAGTTGTGTAGCAGGTATCTGTAGTTTGTAGCTTATCAGCACCTTCACTGCTCATTTTGCTGACTCTGAGAAGATTTTACAGGACTCCTTTTTACTTATTTCATCCTTGCCTACAATATGTAATTCTGCCAGGTCCCAGGTAAGTTGCATTTTTTTCACTTGGAGCATGTCCAGAAAGGAAACCGGCTGATTTCCTCCTCACCCTCTTCCCCAGGAGACCGTAAACAAGGTTTGCACAGTATGAACATGATGGAGGCAGCAGCATCAGAGCCCTCATTGGATCTGGATAATCTAAAGTTGTTAGAGGTAAATATTCAACTCAGTTATTAATCTTCATTTTTATTCAATATAATGCTTGTGGTCATATTCCAGGCATAGTTACAGAGATGAATGTATCAGTGCTCCTATAATATTTTCTTCTAAATCACAGCTTCAATAAAAAAAAGGGGTTACTGCAGGTACATTTTGTCTAATTTTTTAGTAATGTTGTCGGCATTAGCTAGAACATGTTTCACCTTGAGAACAAAAAAAGAAACACTGGGAGGTAGTGGGGAAAATTAGAAGATGCTGTATTTCAGCATTGCATCAAAAGATCCATCTGTTTTGCTTGACACTGCTTGCTTTTAGTACAGTGTCCTACTGTAGGAATTTGAAATTCTTTAGTAACACTCTTGGAAAATAGAATTTACTGCAGATAGGGCAGTATATTTCAGTAGTGGTGCATTTCTGTGTAGTCATTCTTCCATGTGGGGCACTATCTAACTCCATGGCAACTAGAGGCCAACCAGAACTTTCTGCTCAGCTTGGTGTTAGATGTATCGTCACAAAACTGCAAAATGTTATGCTTCCAGTTGGTATGCTTGATATAGCATATGGAATTTTTAAAACCTTTTAGCCAGGAAAAAAATGAGTAGGACGACTGAGATGCAGAGTGGTGCTTTTCTTCTTTTTCCCAGTAGAAACCCCACCTGGAGATGCAGACTGCAGACATGCAGTGTGAGTTGCTCTAATGGTGACAGCACTGATCAGCAAAGAATCTTGGGTGTCTTCTGACACCAAAAAAGTGCTTGAGGCAAAGTTTAGGAGAGCCTAACAATGTATTGTGTAGAAGTGTGCAAAGCCCCAGATGAAAGCACTTGTAGTGATAATGCAGTCTCTGAGAAAGCAGTGACTTTCTCCAAGTCTGAAACTTGGTAGAGAGAAATGCTATGGTGTCTTCTGTCCTGCTTCTTGTATCCTAAGGAGCTGACCCCTTGCCTCCAGTCACAGGGTGTTCCAGGACAAATGTTTTAACCTGTGCTTGCCTTTGGACATCTCTGTGGCTAGATTACATTCCACATTCATACCCTTGAACTGATTCGCTACTGCTTTGCAACCCAGTGATACCAAAGGACTGAGAAACAGAAAGTCTCTCCATTAAATGATACTTTATTTATTTTTGAAAACTTTCCTGTAATACAATTTTATAATCTTTAGAAACATTACTTTTGTTATCCCTTCCGTTTTCTCTTCCTCTATTTGTAAGTATTTAAAAGTTAAAAAAATGGCTCTTGCAATCCTTACAGTTTCATGTATGGGTCTTCCTGAAAATTATTTTGAACAGGTGCTTAAATTCTTACGTAGTTGGAATTTTTTGAGCTTTAGAAATGAGAGCTCTTCCTGAAGGTGGTCCTGCATTTTGGCTTAGAGTAGAGATCGTTTCTTTCTTCTGGAGTTACTATGGAGATGTGAAAGGCCATTCTTGAAGACTGTCTAATATAGTGGGGGTTAGAATAAATATTCACAGGTAATCAGGAACAAATAACTTCCTTCTGTTAAAATCTGTTTACCTCTTTTGGCATCTACTTTGCACTACAAATGCATATTTTGTTACTATTAACCTGAAAGGTACAGCTTATAAACTGTCCTAAACCTAAAATATTTCCCTTAAAGTCTGTGATTTCTGGAGTGAAATGAAATTGATCACATAAACGCTATAAATCTTTAGTAGGCAAAAGTTGTAATAGAATTAGCAGCACAAAACACATGTGTTTTATTGACTCTTTATATAAAAGTCTGAATAGATTATTTATGATATATGTACTGGATACTCAGATTATAAATCAATTTAGTAAAGCCTATGTTGGCCTTTGCTGAGGTTTCTAACTCCAAAATAGCCTCTCTGAAAGCATTCTAATTCTGGTTTTCAGTACAAAATACTCACTATCTTCGCTGTATTATAGCATAAGTCAGGGTAAAAGTTGGCATACAATTCTTGTAGAGTGAAAACTCGGGCTTTGTCTTCACCTGTTATTTTGTGAACAAATTATTTCTGTTTTTTGCAGCTGATTGGCCGTGGGCGATATGGAGCAGTGTATAAAGGTTCCCTGGATGAACGTCCAGTTGCTGTGAAAGTCTTTTCTTTTGCCAATCGTCAGAACTTTGTCAATGAGAGGAACATTTACAGGATTCCACTGATGGAACACGAGAACATCGCCCGCTTCATTGTGGGGGATGAGAGATTCACTGCAGACGGCCGGATGGAATATTTATTGGTGATGGAATATTACCCCAATGTAAGTGCTTCAAGAAAATCAGTTGGGTTGGTTAAGAATCCTAAGAATAGCCACTTGAAAAGGATGTACTTTAGGTTTTGGTGGTGCTTCTTGCACAGTAATGTAAAAATAATCCATATCAATGACAGTTTTAATGGATCTTATTGTGGGTTACTGTAATACCTTTTTAGACTTCCTGGTTAGTGCTACCAAATGTAGTCTTACAAATTCCTAGCTCTGGAGTATTTGGTCTTGGTTTTGGTGCAAGGTTTTTTTAGTCAATTTTGTCCTTATTCAATGACAGAATTTGAAGAGTTGTTTTTACTTAGAAGTAATCTAATAAATTTAAAACTTCTTAATATTAAGACATGATCTCTGTCTTATGACATCGCTCAATAGCTGTAAATGGTGGGGTTTTTTACAGTGAAATGTAATAGATACAAGATTGTTGTCAAACTAGTTTATGGTACTATAAATCATGGTGCCTTTTTATCCTGTTACCTTCTTTAAACCTTTTTGTGGCATATACTGATGATGTAGGACATGTCTTAAGAAGGCAGCCTTACTTTCCAGAACCATATCTTCAAATCTCCTCAGCTAACTGAAGGCTTGTATTTCTCAGATTCATGGATTAGGGTACTTCATGCTCTGTGTGTGTACACACATATACAGAAACAGAAACATTTAAAAAATACACAGTATAAATGTGAATATCTTTCCTGAAAAATCGTAAAATGTATGTGGGGGATATATGTATGAAAATGCAAAAAATAGTGTCTCAATTTATCTTGAGGGGGGAGGTTTGCCTGTATATGGGAAAGAACCTTAGTTATTCAATTAAACAATTTTCTTTAACAAGCTTTTTAGTATCAAGTAAGCAAACTTGTATTTCCTGCAGGGTGTGAAGGGAATGGCTGAAGCCTGATCTTTTATGGGGACAGTAGGACAACAGCTGCTTATTTGAATAGCAAAAAGGAGCAGAACAGTGCTACATAGCAGTAATGATGGCCTGTCTTAGGGTTTTTTAGACTCTGTGTATATGCCTGTATTGCAAGTTAAATGCAGCCATGTAAATACACACCTTAAACATAGGTATGTATTTTCACACTTAGGCACTATATACAAACTTAAGGCAGCAAAGCACAAATATAAAAAGAGTGTCTTAACTGAAACTTGTAAGTGAAAACACACTCTATCATGTCAGCTTGTAAGACAGGCATCTAAGAAGAGATTGCAGAAACTGGAAGTGACCATGAAAAAGGTCAATTGTACCCATACCAGATGGACAGTGGCAAAGCATGTGATTGTGACCAAACTGGCATGTTTTCATGTAATAAAATGAAAGTTAAGTAAAATCAAGTGAGTATTCTGCTCCTAGGAGGGCGCAGCATAACTGTCTTCACAGGTGATCTGGTTTTGCTATTTTCTTGAATGAAAGGATTTGCAGTTGAAATGTAATTTGATTGAAAATTGTGTCTTGTTGCTTATGTAAATAGGCTCTGTTAATGACCTGATTAAATGTACAGATGAAGCTGATGGCTTCATATTATCAGATTCCTTCCCAATGTGGTATTAAGAACAGCAAGATTAGTCTAAAATCAATCCATTGGTTGTTTAGAAGTCATTGGAAAAAGTGCACAGCAGGTGTAATTAATGCACAGTGTGATCTGTATTTTAGTGAGCAGATGTTCTGTTGTATGTGGAGTTAGCAGCAGAAAAGGGAGCCTGCTGTGGTAGCCCTGCTAGAAGGGAATTCCAGTGTTCAAACTGGAGCCATAAATCTGATTTCAATAAGGACTAACCAATACAAGATGTGCAGATGAAATATTCCCCATCCAAAACATCATTCTCCCTCATAATACTTTCCTTCCTGAAAATAAGAACAGACAAGCCAGGGCATTTTTACACATAAAATTGTTCTTGGTGTTACCTTGGTGAAAGCAAGACAGATAGGTTTGAGCCAGGTTGTGTTTTGATCCAAACATGCCTTCAGACCAAAGGAAATAGGCAAGTAAAAGGAATGATATGTGCATTTGTCAATCAGCATGCTGTTCTGATGGGACTCTGAGGTGCAGTAGGTCAGTAGGGAGTCAGTTGTGAGGCATGACGTGGTAGGAAATATGTAATAGCCACAGAATTATCACCCCAGGGTCAGACACTCTTGTCCCTTTAGAACAACAGAAAAATTGTTCTAAAACACAAACAGAGTCTCTAATTGTTAAAAATATCACTTTTGATAAAAGTTATAGTCAGAACAAATATCTCCAATTTAATGTGTAACTTATGACTGACAAGATAGTCTTAAATACCAATATATCTCTCTAAATCTTGACTGAAACTTTTCCTGGTTATCATTTTAACTTCACTAAAAGCATAAAATCACAGACTTCAGCTAGCTTAAAAAACATCTGGGGGTGGGCAGGCTCTGCAGCAGAAATATCTTGAAGCTGGTTTAATACAGTGAACGTTTGCCAGTCACCTCATGACAACAGTCCTGTGGCCTCCATTAGAATGAGTTGAAATCTCAACCCACTAAGCCAAGAAAAAAACCAAACCTGATTACATTTGGAAGCTAATAAGAGGGCTTATATTTCTTAAAAACTGAAAAAAACCAAGGAAAATGTGAAATTCCTGTTAGAAATTATTTGGGCAGATTACTTGCACTTTATGCTGGAGGATTTAGTTTGTTTAAACTAAGTATATAATCATTGGGGACTGTGCATCAAAGCTGTCACAGTTTGCAGTGTCTTGTTTTGGTTAGCAGTCTCAGTTTCTAGAATATCTCAAGATCACAATGGACACATTTCCTTCTCGTTTTCTTAGAGATTTCATGACAAATCACTAGAGGATCCCTCATTTTACACATCTAACTTCACTTTCAAGAAAAGGGGAACATGACATTCTTCTTTCCCGTGTTTCTTCAGTGCACGTGGACTCACTCCTATTTGGAGTTGCTTTTGGAGTGTTTTTGTTTTGATACATAAATAGATTTTAGCAAGACCTGTGAGAGACATTGAGTATTCTGTAAGTAATAATGGTCTGAAGCCCACATTTTAGAAACCCAGGCTGTTACATCAGCAGTTACCTTTATTCTGTTCTACAACAAGACTTTTATAATTACTATCTTTTTTTCTAGAGGCAGTCCCTGTTATTCTGTGATAAAATTCATATTTCACTTTAGAGAAACAAAATGGCAGCACTGGAATGAAACTTCAGTCAAATATTGTGTTTTAAAACATGTGGGTAAACGCACAAGCAGTTGCAGGTTTATACCTTTTAGAAGCAGTGGATAAAAATGAGTCTCCAAAAGATTTTGAGTTATTCTACTGAACAATGATTTTAATCCGTGTTTTTTGTTTTGTCTTTTTCTGGGGTTCTTTTCAGGGTTCTTTGTGCAAATATTTGAGTCTCCACACAAGTGACTGGGTGAGCTCCTGCCGTTTGGCTCACTCGATAACGCGGGGCCTGGCGTACCTGCACACGGAGCTGCCTCGAGGAGGTAAGGCCAGGAAGCGATGCAAAGATCTCAGTATATTCTTATTTCTGTCAGGTCATAGATACCAGCCTTTCTTTTATCCTACTGTGAGCAGGAATTGATGAATGCAAATAAAGATTGCTCAGAACTTCTGCTCTGTTCCCTCCTTTGGAACAATGCTGTGGCTCTGTGGCCCTTGTGTGACAGCCCTGGGTCCGAGGTGGGAGAGGCAGGAGGAGGCAGAGCTGTGCAGTGCTGCCGTATCATGGCAACAGATTACTGAGGAGCTGAAGCACTGCCTGCCTCTCTGGCAGAGGGTAAACTGATGAGGGTTTGTCTGTTTTTGCAGTTCAGAAATCACCATAGCAATTTTTAGTTTGTGTGTGAACCGTATGCTATCAAATTAAATATTCTAGCCCCACTGTAGTTTTATTTATCATGTCTCTGGATTTTTGTTTGAGAGTTTGGGCCTAGTCTTTGCTGTGTACAAGCAATACTGCTGGATTTTCTGGTACTTTATTAGAGTACTGGCTGTGACAATGTATTGATTGGGATCTATCTGTGTCTGTGTGCATGCTACACCCAGTATTTCAGCAGCTGAAGTATCATAATTATAAAGTAGATATTCTGAGATCTGTCAGGCTGCAGAATATGGCCTGGCACTGAAATGTTAGGGTTTTGGCAGTAAATAAAAGGCTGGTTTCATTATATCTACATTAAGGTGCTAATGTTTGGATTAAAATTTCAAACTATGTATCTCAAATGTTAAGCATGAGCACTAGCAGAGAATGACACCTAAAGATGCTATTAAAAGTGCTGAAAATACCCAAATCAGTATTCCTATGTGCCATTGAAGCTGCAGCTATCATTTTATGTTCATCATTTTGAGATGTGCAGACAGGTGTGTCCATTAGCAACCAGAAAATGTGTAAGCTTTCCATGATAAAGGAGAGACAGCCACAGTCTGTGAATGCTAGGCAGGAACACATGGAGTAGAATAAATTCCACACTAAAACGAGTTCTGTACTGCTGGCTGCTTTACTAACAAAATAAATAAAAAATAGGAGCAACTGAGATTATTCTTTGGAAAAGGTCAGATCCATTGCAAGATGAACATGTTCAGACTCTCTATAATAATATTGTCTGCATACTTTCTGAATAAGTGCAATGATAATTCCAATTGTAATGTAAATAATTGGTGCTGCATTTGACACAGGAGTGTGGAAGTGATAGAGAGTATTTGGAATGGCTGTTGGGGCTGTGACAGCAGGTCTGTGTTTAAGTGTACAATGTCTCCACTGCCAAAGTCGTGCTGAAATATGCCTTGGGAAGAAGAGTGTTGGTGAACATCAGAACTGTGTATGGCAGTAGCCTAATATATCATATAGATACAGTGAAACTCTGGGTGCCAGTCAGTTTTCTCTAGGAAGCTTCCTCTGGAGCTCATTGTAAAGAAACAAAAACATTAGCTTTCTAAAGAATAAGGTGATTCTCTTTTCATAGTAGCTGAGCAGACATAACGAGGTTCTCTCATTTTGCCAAGCAGTAGAGTTGCTCAAATGGTAACAGGCACTTGTGTGTGTCCAAACAGAGCATTACAAACCTGCAATATCCCATCGTGACTTGAACAGCCGCAATGTGCTGGTGAAGAACGATGGCACCTGTGTCATCAGTGACTTTGGGCTCTCCATGAAGCTGACTGGGAACAGACTGGTACGACCTGGCGAGGAAGACAATGCAGCCATTAGTGAGGTGAGTACAGTGGTTGGATGAATGTTCATGGGGTACAATTTCTGTAATGGGGAATGACTGCAGTGTGGGTGAGAAGGGGCTGAAGCCTCCACAGGAAGAAACTGGTTTTATTTTCAAAATACTCATCACAAACCTGCCACTTTGGAAGGTGATAGATTGGCAGACTGAAGTTTCTATGTGAGATATGAGAAGACACAGGATTAGTTGGGTTGCCACGTTCTCTGTGATTATGTGGTACAGGTCCCTTTGGTTATGTACTGCAAATGCTAACTGAAGACCAAGCATTCTTTGTTTTTGTTTTTAATTTCTGGTTTTGGTGTTAATTTTTCTGAAATGGTGACATACCACATTCTGCATCTCCTGCTTGACATCTAATACAGGCTACTGAAATTCAGTGAGACTGTTTTAAATAGTGCCTAATAGTTCAGTGTAGTTGTTATCTGTGCTTTTACAGAAAAACTTCATGTCATTCAAAGAACATGCTACACAATGCTAATCACTCTCCCCTAGAAAGCAAGTGCTAAATTGAAAATACCTAGTGCAGAAGAGCTCCATCTAGATCTTCCCATACTGAACAAAGAAACAGGGAAACTGCTGGTTAAAATATGGGGATGTGGAATAGACCTTTGACAAAATACTGTCCTACAAGTGCTGATGAGTAAGTGCTCTAATCTACCACATGTCCTAGTGAAAATGAATAGGTATCTTCCAAGACTGTTAATAACCTTTGACTGTGGGAGTTGTAGGGTGG
>NW_005054298.1:24599169-24625275 GCF_000277835.1 Geospiza fortis | reverse complement strand
CTCTTCCTTATGATACATAGCTTGGTGTTTACAGAGCAACTTGGGAAAGTAAACACTTCAGCTATATCGTATTTCATTTGAGAACATTAAGTAAGGGACAAAATAACTTTGTTTTGGTACATACAAAACAGTGACAGAGTAGGGGAAAGGTTTTGTTATGACTAGACTGGTAGGAATCTAGAAACTGGGGACATTGATTAGGAATGAGCTGTGTTTTCCTTAACTGTAGAGAATACCAAGCAGAATAGGGCACTAAAAATCTTAATTGAATTTGGAAATTCCTTCCTGATGTGAAGCTTGGATTTGATGTTTCCCCAGGTCGGTACGATCCGCTATATGGCCCCAGAAGTGCTTGAAGGAGCAGTGAACTTGAGGGACTGTGAATCTGCCTTGAAACAAGTAGATATGTATGCTCTGGGCCTGATCTACTGGGAGATATTCATGAGATGTACAGACCTCTTCCCAGGTAAGGAAAAGAACTGCAGAAAATCGTAACAGTAGGAAGTGGCACCAGCACCCAAAGCCACTCCTGAGCCCGAGCTTTTGAGAGTGGAGAAGGGAAGCAGTTCCCTTGGCTGCTTCTGCCGTTGAGTCGGTGCCATCTAGTGTTCGAGGTGGTGCTTGTCAGGACGGTGCATCTGGGGGCGAGCTGTGGCTCCTGCCCAAAGGCTCGCTATGACCTGTTCAGGCGGTTTGCGGGCCTCATGCTAGCTGCCATTTGAGCATTATTATTGTTGTTAGTATTATTGTCCAGAGTTTAAAAACACTGAGAGTTAGGCTGATGGCAAAAGCAGTGTTTCCAGTTCTGAGAACTGATAGACATGCTTGAAGTGTCTTTCAGACTTTTCACCATGAAAAAATGCCATGACTTAATGTAGCCTTTAGTCAGTTGTACTTTTATTTATGATAGGACATTGAAAATTTAGGGAAATTCTCCCTACCTGTAACATAAACAAAAAGGAAGTAGACTTAAAATTTACATGTTAGATTGTGCCACATGCACCATCTTCTGCCCAAGCTGCAGCATACAGAATGGATCTAAAATGCAGCATACTCTATGCAGTCAAGCAGCTGTACTTTGTGTGCAGAGGCTTGTAATCCTGCTGGGCTTCCTCCCAAATGAAGTACATGAACATCGTCAGTCAGTGGCGTTTCACAGAAAGTCAGTGTCATCTTCAGGCTCCAGGACATTCCAAATGTGCCACTGAATCAGCACAGTCTCAGGATGCTATCCTTCGAAAAGTTGCTGAACAGCACTTGATTAATTTGCAGTTAATTCAGCTTTTTTTGGAAGTTAGACTTTGGGGAAAGTGGGGAACATCTTGATAGACAGCAGCTTTGATAATGCCTTTCATCAGCTGAAAGCCTTTGCTCTGCCTTTTAATCTATGATTGATTTTTTTTCCCTTTCTTTCTTTTGCTAACAGGGGAATCTGTGCCAGAGTACCAGATGGCTTTCCAGACTGAAGTCGGAAACCATCCCACTTTTGAAGATATGCAAGTCTTGGTGTCTAGAGAGAAGCAAAGACCAAAATTCCCTGAAGCATGGAAGGAGAACAGCTTGGTAAGAGAGAATATTTTCAAAGAAAAGTGATTTAACCAGCTTTAGGGTGTACTCATTTCTTAAAAGCAATTTTTTAGGTTTTGGGGTTTTTTCCTCTTTGTTAGTATCTAAGGATTGAGAGCTGTTTCTGCATGGACTTCTTAAATACTGAATTCAGTTTTTAAAAGTTATTGACATGAAAGCCAGATTTCATTTAAGGAAAAATACTATTATTGTTGTTGTTGTTGTATGCTGCAGTGTGATTACTGAAGATAACCTGTTACATTCATTTTAGACATTGGCTGTAGTATTGTGCATGAAGTGCCCATGTGTTCTCTGTGTGCTGAATGAGAAACACAAAGCCATTTTTTGCCTTTTGACATCTTATAAACTAATAAAACTGAACTAGGATACCAACTAAAATAGCTGGTAAAAACATCAATATACTCTTCCAAAACTAAAATTGGTAAACATTGTAATAAACTTTTTTGAACTTATATAGACGTCAGGATTTGCAGAGGCTAAAGCTTCTAGAAATAATTTCATTTTAACTACATAAAAGATTTTATATGGCTTCATTTGATCTGCAATTTTTTTTTTCAAGACTACAGACATTATAACATTGCATGTTGTTTTGAGTGAGTGTAGCTATGGCTTAGAACCTTGCTGCTGTGGGCCAACAAGTTAGAGCAAGTCAGCTGAACTCTGGTGAGAGTCTGTGCTTGCTTTCATCTGCAGCAAAGTTCAGGCAGTGTGAATCCCCTTGGCTTAGAGGAGGCTGTTTATCTTTTATTACAAGCGAAGTGCAATGTGAACGGTGACTGGGTTCCACCTGATACAAGGTAACACAGCTGAATTGGAAGTGTGAAAATGGTGTGTTTGGTTTTTGTTTAGAAAGATACTTCCTGTTATTCCCATATTGAATGATGCCCTTCAATCTTCAGAGGCTTTGGTGGTTGATAAGTTTGTAGCTACTGTGCAGACAAGGAGGAGCCCAAGGCCTGACCTGGTGCTGGTACTTGTAAATGGGTAGGAGCCTGCTTTCAGAGAGGAGCATAGCCTGCAGTGGTGCACTGCAGTAAAACATGTTGTAACCCAGCTGAGAGCTTCCAAGAGAGCTGCTTTTATGACACACTTTGGCCACCCAGTCGCGGGGCAAAAGGGGAAGAGGAAAAAAGAGAGATCAATGCCCACACTATATAGGAAATTAAACAACAGCTGTTTTAACTATAGCCATGTTGGCAAATGTGGCGTTGGAAGAACCAAGCTTGACAGCTGTTTCTGAAGACAAACTGAAACAGTTCAAGGTTTGTTTTGTTTTGCAGATTGCCATTTTAAATGTTAATTCTGTTCTAGCAAGCTGATAGACTCCAGCATTATTAGATGATCCCCATATTTAAAATACCTAGCACATTCTTTGTGGTGTTACTATTTTTTTTCTATATAATTAAAATGGTGATGATAGCTCCAGCTTTAAGAATTGATCTACACCATTGCTTTAAGAGAAAAGAAGAATAATCACAGGGGTCAAACAACTTCTTCCACCCTATGCCAGTCTAGGATAATATCTGAGTGAGTACTCTATAGCAGATAGTGTAGAAAACTAAGCTCCAGATAACCTCACTCTGGACCCGCATCCTAACCTCCTGTATCTAATACATGGGATAAAAGCTTTATTCCATTATTTAAACCTCTGCTGTTATGTTGGGTTGTAATACCTTCATGCAAATTCATCTTTGAAACAAATGCATTTGTCCTTTTCATTTGAGAAATACAAATAAAAAATAATGCTTTATTTTTTAATCACATAATTAAGGTACTCAAAAGATTTGGAATCCTCATTTGTGATTACCTATGCAGTCTTAGTCTGCTTCTGGAAGCATCTATGTTGTTACAGACCTTGATTAGCAGTATTGTTTTTCGTAGTATAAAGTAACAACCTGAGCAGAGGATGTACATAAAATAATTCAAAGGCTTTAAGCTGTGTTGAGATGTTACTATATTCTGTCTCACTTGCCAAAGTGGGGCCACGCTTGACTTCAGAGGTCAGCAGTGAAGGATATTAACAGAATAATAGAATTATGCAGATTTCTGGTCCCTTCTGTCTTCTTGATGAGTGCTGGTACTTGCAAATAGTTCATTTTAGCATAGTTGTCTTTCAACCTGAAACTAACAGAAAACACATAATTGTGGTAAATGTGATGCTGAAGAACTCTAGTGTTGATAACTGTGTGTACAGTCACTACTGTGTCCTTTAATGATCCTTAACACATCAAAAGGAAAGGATCTGCTACAGGACAGACAGTATTCAATTAAACACTGGTTGAAAAGTCTTGCAAAGTGGAAAGGCATGAGATTAGGATATCCACTGATTTAGTCTGAATGGTGACAAAATCAAGTCCTAAAAGCTGAATGAAGGCATTTTGTTGTGGGAGAGAAAATGGATCCAGTACCCTGACTCATGTGCCTCAGCTGAGGGGAGGGTATTGGCTTATCTCCAGTGTGATCTGCTGTGGGAAGGGAGATGAAAGGTTTGCTTGTGGGGGAGCCGGTCCCCACCTGTGCAGCCAGAGCTGCATCACCAAGCAGCAGTGATTGCCAGATGCAAGCCATGCCAGGAGCTCACTCCGTGGGCGAGGAGCTCTTGGCTCGTACTCAGAGCTGGTCCTGGCTTCCACTACCAGCAGGGCACAAGGCAGTTCTGGCACACAGACAGTCAGCAGGACTCACTGAATGCCTTAGTGCCCAGCTGGGACTCTGCAGAGTCCTCAGTGCTGGAGAGGTTAAAGCTGGGCTGTAGATGTGAGCTGTGCTGGCAGACCAGATCCTCTCCATGGCCATGGGCTGGCAGCAGGGGCCCATAAATGTCTGCCTGGCCTTTGTACTCCAGATAGAGTGCAAACAGAAGTGTTCAGTGCTTGTAATTTCAGTTGTTTCCTCTCCAGTTCCCTGAACATATGGCAGCATGTTTTGGAGGTCTTGAGCTCTAATCCTGACTGTACAGCTCATCCCACAGTGTGATGCCAGGAACACGTGTGTGTTTCTGTTTCTCCACCTGTAAAACCAGTGCAACAAAAATCTCCTCCCATGGCGCAGACAAATTCATTGATACTTACCAGACATTTGGGTGTCAATGTGGTAAACAGGAAGACAAGGATGATGAAGTGAGCACAGCTGTTATTTGCATACAGTGCCAGGGAGCAAGGCAGTGACCATTAGCAGAGCTGTGAGAATAACCATGGCAGCATTTCCAGAATATCAGCAATCCTTAGTACACAGCTCTCATAAGGCAAGGAGAGTGAGCAGAGCATGCATCCATCAGAGGGCTGGCTGAAGGTTGTATGGACATTGGTGTATGTAGCTTTTGCTAAGTGTATTCCCAGTTGATGTATGTATGTGAGGTGTGATAATATTAAATTGCACATTGCTAGTGTTAGGTTAAATTAGCTTCGAATGAAATTGTGTCTCTTCTTTTTCTCTCTTTCACCAGCTTGTGACTGTTTTCAGGCATGCAGAATGCTGCCATGAAACAGTAAATTGGAAGCACAGTATAAAGGTAAAATAACTTAAAGGGGTTTTGTCTCCTGGCAGGCTGTGAGGTCACTTAAAGAAACAATTGAAGACTGTTGGGATCAAGATGCAGAAGCTCGACTAACAGCACAGTGTGCTGAGGAGAGAATGGCAGAGCTCATGATGATTTGGGAGAGAAATAAATCAGTTAGTCCAACAGTCAATCCTATGTCAACTGCCATGCAAAATGAGAGGTAAGAGGAGAGCACACTTGGGTTTAGTCAGCCGGAAATGCCCAATGCAGTGCTCCGCTCACTTCAGGACAGAAGCTACTGCTTGCTGTACCCATTAAGTGAGGTGTGTTACATGACCTAGTCTGCATGACATAATCCCAGTTGCATGTGTTCTTAAGATCTCCTGTGTGTCCCCAGAATTCAGGTGCCTTTTATGTATACAGCTGTATTTCTCACAGAGGGGCCTTTTAAACTGAGCTTAGACAAACTGTCTCAGCAGGCTTGCCATGATGTGAAGTGACAAAGTGAATTGTCTTTAAGTACACTTGCTAAATGATGCATCAAAGTTCTGTTTAAAGTGTTCTGCTAAAAACTGTGAATTTGCAGCCAGTGTGAGTTTAGGAAATTACCAAGTCTCAAACCTGTAGTTTTTCAGTTAACAAACTGCAGGGCCATTGTTTAAGTTGTTGTTACTCTGACCTCAGCAAGAGAAGTGCTGCATGTTCTCTGCTGATCCAGAGGGAATGCGAATTTGCAGAGCTGACTTTAGTGCTTAATAGTATACTCTAAAAATCCAGATTTGAGAGAAGAATAATATTGCTGTATATGACACTGTTCATTGTCATGAAAAAAATATTATGTTCAAATCATAAAATACCTAAATTGTCAAAAAAGTAGAGTTTTCATGGGTTAGGACCTTGTGACATTTTCCCAGAATCACTTTCCTGATTTAGTCTGTTGCATTTTTGTTGACTTTCTTCAACATCACTTCTGTGCATCTAGAGCAGAACCTTAGCAGTACTTTGCCAACTGGACAAACAGCATATTGGACAAATAGAACATTACTGTTCTGCTAGGAAGTAACATCCATGATGAAATTTTGCCCTAGTAAAACAAATTTTCTTTTCAAGGAAGTTGCTGAAATACCTCAGTTTGTACAGTGTCTATCCTTAGTTTATGCATGAAAATGAACAGAAAGACACTCAGCTCTCTTAAATGAGCAGCGTTATAGTATGAAGTGATTTTTACATATATGATCTTAATACCTCTTATTTTTTCTTAAAGGAATCTGTCGCATCATAGACGTGTATCAAAGATAAGGCCATATCCAGATTATTCTTCCTCTTCCTACATTGAAGATTCAATCCACCACACAGACAGCATAGTAAAGAACATTTCTTCTGAGCATTCAATGTCCACTACACCATTGACTTCAGGGGAAAAGAATAGAAATTCCATTAACTACGAGCGGCAGCAAGCACAGGCTCGCATCCCCAGTCCTGAGACAAGTGTCACTACTTTGTCCACCACCAATACAGCTGGCCTCACTCCCAGCACTGGCATGACCACCATATCCGAAATGCCTTACTCGGATGAAACAAACTTACACACTACAAATGTCATGCAGCCGGGTGGGCCCACCCCTGTTTGTCTGCAGCTAACAGAGGAGGACTTGGAGACAAATAAATTGGATCCAAAAGAAGTGGATAAGAACCTGAAAGAAAGCTCTGATGAGAATCTGATGGAACATTCACTTAAGCAGTTTAGTGGGCCAGATCCACTGAGCAGCACTAGTTCCAGCTTGCTTTACCCACTGATAAAACTTGCAGTAGAGGTGACAGGGCAGCAGGACTTCACACAGGCTACCAACGGTCAGGCGTGTTTGATTCCGGATGTCCCAGCTGCTCAGGTCTACCCTCTACCCAAGCAGCAGAACCTTCCGAAGAGGCCCACTAGCCTCCCTCTAAACACCAAAAATTCAACCAAGGAGCCACGGTTAAAATTTGGTGGCAAGCACAAATCAAACTTGAAGCAAGTGGAAACAGGCGTAGCCAAGATGAACACTATCAATGCTGCAGAGCCTCATGTGGTGACGGTGACCATGAACGGAGTGGCCGGGAGGAGCCACGGCATGAACTCTCACGCTGGCACAGCCCAGTATGCCAACGGCACGGTGCCCTCTGGCCAGAGCAGCAGCTCGGTAGCGCAGAGGGCCCAGGAAATGCTTCAGAACCAGTTCAGTGGCGAGGACAGTCGGCTGAATATCAACTCCAGTCCCGACGAGCACGAGCCCTTGCTGAGGCGGGAGCAGCAGGTTGGCCACGATGAAGGTGTCCTGGACCGCCTGGTGGACAGGAGGGAGCGGCCGCTGGACAACGGGCGAACGAACGCCAACAACAACAACAGTAATCCCTGTCCAGACACTGCTGCAGCCAGTATCCAGAGCGTAGTGAGAAATCCTGGGCAGACCCAGAGCAGAAGAGCACAGAGGCCCAATTCGCTGGATCTGTCAGCCACAAGTAGTTTGGATAGCAGTAGTATGCAGTGTAAGTGCCTGCAGGGCTGAACGGTTTCTCTGACACCTCTCTACCTAATAACTGCATATATCTGCTCAAACAGAAATTATTTCCGTCTCCCATTTCTCCTCAAAGCATACTCATTAAATCTCATATAAATGTAATTTTCCTCAGCACAGCTTCAGTCTTTTTGATACAGTCCTGTCTCCATCATTTCCAGTATATTAGATCATTATCATCCTTCTACATACACAGAATAAATCTGTCTCTTTCTAACCCATGCACTCTGTCTCTAGGTTAACTTTCATTATTCCTTGCAAGGCTCCTACCTTTGGTAGATGCAAAGCATATTGAATAAGTGTCCCTTTTTTTCTGCAGGGGCACTTTAAACCTTTTTTCCCTTACTTTTCCTCATTCTTTCAAGAGTAGCTGTCTCTAAGATGCATTGATTAAAATAATTTATTATAGTAACTACTTATATGCGTCATGATTTTAAAGCAACTGATTTTACTGTATTAGCCCAGCGTAAATGGAGGGTCTGGCATTTTCTATTTTGCTGTCCCAGCTCCAGCAATTAGAGCAATTCTTCATCAGTTTGCCATGTACATAAATATTAATCCATGTAATTAGAGAAGGAATTTATTTTAATGCTTATTTCAGAATAACTTCCTTGAGAGTTTATGGCCAGAGGTCTAAGAGGTTACAATGGGGCTCTCCTTTTTACAGTAAGAATGTAATCATGTAGTTATAGTTAAATTAGGTACATCCTCTGGATTTGAGCCTGTCTGAGCTATTGGAAAGACCTCCTGGTGTGCATTGTAAAGAAAATGTATTTCCAGAAGTCACTGTAGTCTTGAAAGGTGCTTGCAAATCTCGTGACTGTGTTTAGGAAGATGCTGTGATAGTAGTGGAGTAAACTGGGATGCCAGGCATCTTTGGAAATAAAAGGTTTAAAACCAAACAAGAACATGCCTTTCAAGAAATGTAGTTGAATATTCAGCAGTGGAATGTTTAAGCCTTCCTTTTAAGTAGAAAACTTTAATTTTTGTCTTAACATGTTGATGTGAGTTGAAATCTTAACAATATAAAGAAAAAGTATTATTGCAGTGACTTTCTTTAGTTACAAGAAGGGGTTGTGTAAAGTTTTTTTAACAATCAGACTTCGACTGCAGAAGTTTTATCACGGTTAAAGTTGGTTCTGCCAGTTTTGCAACCCAGCATTCCAAATCCTGACTTAATGTCTTAACAGAGAATGGACTGTTTTGTTTTCAGGTGAAATGCTTTGCCAGGTGGAGTAGGATTAGGGAACCTAACATTGCACTATTTAAATTTTAGCCTTTGCTGTCCTGTAGTAGCAATGTTCTTTTGTACCTCCCATTACAGGTAATATAAGATACTATGATTGCAAAAACCCCTCAAATGTCAAATGCTGATTCTCCTGTTTGATGCCAGTGTGCACTCCAGGTAACACAAATTACTTCGCTGAAGTAATTTCTGACAGAGAACAGAATCTAAGCCCTTGTTTTAGTGGCAGCTGTTGTAGTTGATAGACTTGTCATGCCTCTGCCCCACGGTTGCTTCTGTGCTTATAGATTTTGTTATTTTGTTTCTGTTTCACATAAGTAACAACCCTGGACTCCAGTCTAATCTCGCCTTCCTCATAATACTATTTTCTGTTCTGTTTTCTTGTTTTGGTTTGGTTTTTTCCCCTTCAGTAGGTGACTCCTCACAGGATGGCAAATCGGGCTCAGGAGAGAAGATCAAGAAACGTGTGAAAACTCCGTACTCGCTCAAGCGGTGGCGTCCGTCCACGTGGGTCATCTCCACGGAGCCGCTGCACTGCGAGGTCAACAACAACGGCAGCGAGCAGGCAGTGCCCCCCAAATCCAGCACTGCTGTGTACCTTGCAGAGGGCGGCACTGCCACCACCATGGTCTCTAAGGACGCAGGGGTGAACTGCCTGTGAAGTGCTTCAAAAGCCGACCTTTGTTTTGCGTTATTTGAAACAAACGTGCAGAAGACATTTTAAAAAACTGCTTTCTCCTCCTGTCAGCAACCCCTACTACCAAGGACTCGCTTTAAATAGATTTCAGCTATGCAGAAAATTTTTAGCTTATGCTTCCATATTTTTTTATTTTGTTTTATTTTTTGAACGTTTTTGCACTTTTATTTAGTATCGCTAAAGTTAAGTCTGTCTGTTTTGACCACGGAATATATATATGTGTATCAAAGATGTGGTCTCAAAATATTTTTTTAAAAAAAGTAACAAAAAAAAGTATTGCTGATAATCAGTTTGGACCAGTTTCTTAAGGTCACTAAGAACATAAGCAGACTATAAGACAGGTTTGACTGCAGTGGTGTCTTGTAACCATGTTTTGATTTCTGTGCACAAGCTAGTCTGTATATTTCTATGTTACAAAGTGTATTCTCTTTTGAACCCCTTATTTTCCTTGTGTCATGTTGAAATGTGCAATAGTCTATAGTTCACAGTAGGCTTTATTGAAAAGTGTGTTTCTAAAACTGCCACATGTTCCCATTTTTGTATTTGTTAATTTTTCCTTGACAGTTGAGCAGTCAGCCGGTCATGACAGTGAACTTTGCACATCGTAGCCAGCTTGAAGCAGCTGCCAATATCACATTGTGCTCAGAGGTGACAATGCATGAATTTTCCCCAACTTGAAAGGGCTTTAAAAAAGGAACAAAAAAAAAAATCTGAGCTCCGTACCTTTCTTTTGATCCTCCCTAATCAAAATGTGTTTCCTTTATAGTAGTAGATGCCAGCCTGTGAAGCTGAGTAACAAAATGTTGAACAAATGTAAGGAGACAGTGTCAGCCATTTTTTCCATTTTATTTTGTGTGCAGTTTCACCCCCTGTATTTATGTGAAACCTTATTTAGATCACTAATGGTGTACATTGAAAAATGCATTTTATTCAGAAATATTAATAATTGTCATACTTAAAAGCTTGAGTGAAGATAGGTTGTGAACGTATTTTGTTTACACAGAGAAAAAAACATCGATCTTACTTGGCACAAAACAGTTTGGTGATGAGTCACAAGTCTTTCCTGATTTACCTCCTTACAGACAGGATGGGGTAAAAATGAGCCTGATTACTTATGCAGGTAGGTGCATCCTAATTGATTGTTGTTGCCAAGTTGAGTTGAAACTTGTCCTCCCTTCAGAGTTCTTAGAGGCCCTCATTCATCTTGGTAAAGTTTATTGCATGCTTTTAAAAATCATGGGTGTTTGTGGGGGAGGGTTGGGGATTTTTTTTCCCCTCTGCTTAGTCCCTTCTTTAAGTTGGTATGCACATTGAGTTTAGCTGTCAGTGAATGTGAATGTAATATGTATTGAGATAAATTGTTTATTCACTATCTCATGTAAACCCTTCATTTTTTTTGGAATGATTGGTTTTACTGTCTACTGAAAGAAAATAATTTTCTTATTAGTTAGAACCTCCTTCCACCTAAGAAACAGCCTTCCACCTGAGAAGCATTCTTTCCAATTGAAAACACCTCAGTAAAAACTATTTGGATATAAAAAGATGTAACACATCAGTCTTTGGTAACAAGCAAAGATTTATCACTTCATCTGAAAACTGGTGATGTTCAAAGAAAGAAAATCAATTCAGTCAGCCTGCCAGACTCCTGTGGCAGGATACTGGCAGCAAACAATTGCCTCCCCCAGCCTGTCTCCTTTCAGCTGACTGAAGCAGATGCTCTCTGCTTTTAAGCTCATTTGTTTCCTTGCCATTTTACCATTTTTCCCCCTGAGGTAGGCTTTGCCAACCCTGTTCTTCTCTATCTGCTGATACAGCTAATCTAATACATGCCTTGCTTACATCTGATTCTTGCTGTTCCCCAAAATTCCTTGCTTGTTCTTGATTGCTATGATTTTCTCTTGTAACACTTCTTAACATTTCTTAGATTCTCCTAGATATCTCCAAGAGATAGTGCTATAAATGCAGACTTTAAGGGTAGTTGTAGAAATACAAGCCACAAGGCACATTTTGAGCTCCCTGTGTTCTTTAAGCACCAGTTCAAATAGTAACTCTTGTCTCTGAGGCATAATTATGCTTTCCCCCTGTATAATAGTCATATCACCCCTTTTTAAAAACACAGCCTTCTTCTGGTTTGACTTTTAATTCACTCTCTGGTTTCCCATCTGCTGCAGTCTCACATCCCAGATGTTGAAAACTTGCCAGTTGCTCAGCTGGGTTTCAAGACCTGAATCAGAATTTCTGGCATTCTATTCATATTGCTCACTGGGCTCTCTTCTCCTCTGGCCTCCTGTGAGTCTCCATTTGGAGTGCTTGGTGGTGTTTTTTGGTGAGCACTGATCGTAGTCTTGAGGATTCTTCACTCCTATCCCAATGACTTTTCTTTGCCTTGCATGTATCATCCATCAGCATTTCAGAATGTGGGCTGAAAACAATATTTAGGACTCTAAGTCAGACTACTCTGGGGAGAGAAAAATTACTTCTCTGACTGCTGCTTCCTTCTGCTGAGACAGAATTGCACCAGTCTTTTAGCCTTTCTTTGCAAGCCATGCCTTTGTAAGAAATCCAACTTTTTTGTGATCAATGCAATCAAAATAACTTTAGTACCAGATGAAGATGTTGTTCTGCAGTTTTCCTTCAACATTCTTAAACAATACTTTTTTTCTTTCCTTTGTCTATTTCTGTTACTTGCTGGAGGGCCTTTGGAATTAATTCTAATTAGTAGCAAGATTGGCTGTGCAATCTACCATGGATAAATATAATTTGTAACATTATAGAAAAATGTACTTTATCAGGAAATACCCTATAGATTAAACAGATAAAATCTATTCTTTTTTAAAGGTCAGTCAAAGCAAACTCTAAAGTAGGTACCGAAATACTGTAATTCTGCACAGCTAGGTGAAATCAGATTAGAAGTTTGGTTTTAATGTTTAATTTAGTAATGCCATTTTTCTCCTCACAGCACATAATCCAGTATCCATAGAATACTATCTCTGTAAGTTAAATGAAATTGAATTTTCATGCTGCAGGGGATCGTCCTTAACCAAACAAAATACATGTAAGAGAAAGAATTCTACAAATCAAACACAGGGGGATGGTTGTTATTGTACAAGAAACAAGGAAAACAAATGTGATTTATTTCCTTGTGAGTTATGATTTTGCTTATTTGATTTTTTAAAAAAGGCAAGTTATGAAAGTTGATAATTTTCTATAAATTTCTCATGTATATTGCAGACAAGATAAATACAGCAAAATTAAAATAGAATGGTAGTGCAAATACCTATTAATTGTGCCACTGTCAAGTAGGCAATAGTAGAATATTTGTTATGTAATTTATAATGGAGAATTCATGTAAAATGATAGAGCAAACAGTTTTGATGTTTGTCTATATAAGACAAAATCCAACGTCTTGCTGGGTATAGAAAATGGTTTACTAGCAGAAGGCAGGAGAGTTGTTTAGGTTAATGCATTGTCTCTTGTTCTGTTTCCTGTATTAGAGATACCAACATAACGTGGTTTTTTGAATTCTAACCCTTTGAACACACAGACTATGAAGGCCTCATAGTCTTCTAAAATTGGTATTTGCAGGACAGATTATCTGCAACACTTCCCTGAATTTACTTATAATGCTTAACAGCTTGATATGCTAGCCAGTTAGTATTACCAAGGCCTTTCTTGAAACTCCAAGATGCACTTACACTGCACAGCTAAAGTAAAGGTATTCCTAATTTAAAAGAAAACCATCTGATAGTATCATAATTAGAATATTTTCAGAAACAACATTTCCGTTCTTGTTTTGCTTTCTTGGTGCCACTCATTTGTCTCTAGTTTTCATATAGAAAATTACCTGATTTTCAAAGGCAACACATTTTGATTTTTTTTCAGTGCACTGGGCACAAAACAATGCAAGATAGATGCTGGCAATTTTCAGGAAACAAGCAACAAAAACCTCCCACCTCATAAATATGTTCAGAAAGTTCACATCCTCCTACCTGTCAGCTTTCTCTAAAAGAAATCTGGAATCCTACCTGCCTCAGAGAGGAGAATAAGGAAGTTCTTTAATTGTATGGAATAAATTATTGGCCCCAAACTTAATAGTAATGAATTCTTACTTAAAAATATATATGTATACATTGTATATGCCCTAGTTCCAGTGTTCAGTACATTTTGCTCTCATGATATTCCATTTTTAAATGTTAAAAGATATCCACTAATACAACATTACTGTGTCTATGTTCAGATCGTTATTTTCTTTAAATGAAAAATACAGAAGTTCCCAATCATTCTTCCACTGAAATGTTACTGTGGACATTTCTTGCCTAATTAGGGTGAATTTTAAAATTGACATATTTAATCTGTACATTAGAAATGAATTATGCTGTAGTTTTTACTTGTATAAAAATGATGGCTGCTCCCATTGCTGAAATAGGCTGGGTTTAAGCCATAAAAATAATAATTGCCAAGCACAGTAGCATATAAATGACCTGATATCTAACTGGAAGATTTTTAGCAGCTCATCAAAGTAAAATGAAATTGGATTGATCAGTCTTTGAAGGATCATAGACTGGACAACAATATTTTGCATAAATTGGGATTATTTGAACTTTTCTGTCTGGTCTCCCAGTACCCATTTTAACAGGTAACTATATTAACCTTCTTTTTAAAACATGCTTACTAATTTTTGTTCAACCTCAAGCCTTTCTTCAGTGAAAAACTATACATATTGCAGTGCAGCCAGATATATATATTTTTATGTAAACTCTGTGTGTATTTAGATGCATATGTATGTTGTGTGTAAGTTCCAGGATTTAATTCTGTGAGTTACAGCTTCAGATGGTAGCACTGGTAGAAAGTATAATGTGGGGGGGGTTTCATATGCCATTTTAAAATTGTCTGTAGTGCATCACAGTAAAGCTGGGATCAGACTGTGACACACAGTCCAGTAGTTCAGGATCTCCTGTGACAGACATGTCACTGATTGTTTGGGTGAAATGGATTTACGAGAGAGAGAGAGAGAGAGAGAGAGAGAGGAAGAGAAAAGCCTGGGAATGCACATGACAAGCTTTATCTGAAGTTGAGTAATTTAAGATGCCTCTCTCAAAGATCAAAAAATAACCCAAAACACTTAAAACATGATAATTTTTACAAGGCTTTTTTATGTAGTAGCTATAGCTATATGTGTGGTTGCCATTTAAACGTAGTATTTTAGTCCATTAAATCAAATTGCATTTTAGGCTTCTATATTGTCATATGAAACTGTAGCTATAGAAATACATCCCTTTTTGATCTCACCCATCCCCCAAGTAGGTTCAGTTTTGACATGAAAGAGTAACAAATCAGTTTTCTCATTTGGGGATTCTTCTGTACCGAGTAAAATTGGAGGCAGAACTTCCATTTCTGCAAGAACAGATTTGTGCTCCTGCAAATGCGAAAGGATGTTATGTTCAGCACCTGTGTTCCTGAGGGAATGGGCACCTCCAGGGCTCATGGCTGAGCCCAATGCTCCTGGAATCCAGCAGGAGTCTGCCTTTGGCAGTGGGCAGAGGAGGGGTGGGTTCTGGTGGCTGTGCTGTTAAAGGTTTCTGGGGAGGATTAGCCCTAGGAAAGCTGATGTGGAAGGTGGGAATGCGGGGGCAGCCCTGGCTCCTGAGCCTTGCTGGGTGTTGCAGTTGGGGATTCAAGCTGTGCAGCTGGGTCAGCACAGGGCAGCTGTGGCTTTGTCAAGAAGTGGAACTACATTGGGGGAGTAGGAGTGGAAGGGTTCAAAATAAATCCTCATTTACACCAAGGCCCTTTAATGTTGATCTGGTCTCCATGCAGGTCTGTGTTAGCAGTGCATTATTAATACAAGTTACTTCTTATGGCCATTTCTGTTTATTTCACTGTGGTTTAATCTACACGTGTGCATAATAAGCAGGAACTAGTTGGAGTTATGCTAATTCTTAGTGTAATCATCAGCCATTTTTCAAAGCCTATTGCTGATTTCATCAGCAATTGTTTGAATTTGCAAGTCATTCAGTTGATTAACTTCAATGCATACACCATGCTTCCACAGCACAGGAAGGAAGGATTTCTTCCCGGTCCTTACAGGCTTCTGCAGATGTATCACTGGAGTGTGTCCACTGTGGCACAGCACCTCACCTGGTAACTGTTTTAAAGCAGAAATAATTAGCCTTTATAACTTTCTAGTTCCAAGGTCTCCCAAACCTCCACTTTTGTAGCCCATTCACTTGTTTTTAAGACAGAAAACATGTGTGAGGTTTATTTTTAGAGCACTTGATTCACTTTCTTTTTTTGTGCTTCAGAACTGTATCATGAAGTTTCACACTTCAATCTTGTTTATTCAGAAAATAGTTAACGTTTCTGGTCTTTGTAGTTTGTAAGAAGTCACAAGAACAAACAGGCAAGTCCAAGTTATAGCTGACTCATTTGTCACTTTTGAATTTCCTGATTGGTGACTCTTCTCTCTCTTTCACACTGTTGAAACGTATTTAAATTGGTTTGTATTTGTATGTTTCTTGTCTGCTTTTTGTCTCTAGAGGAAAGCGTGCTCTATTCACATTTATATAAGCTGGAATAATGTTTTACAATTGCTGTTGATTATTTTCCCCCCCAAATGCAGTATAAGAGGAAAATAAACATGGCAAGAATGAATTTTTAGGGTTTGGTCTTCTGTAAAGGCTGAAGTAAGAAGATGTGAAACTGCCATTTTCCTTATGAAAGACTGTAAAGAGAGCATTACTTTCTGAGCGAGCTTTTCTGGGGGAAGAGGGGGAGAAATCCTAGATATGGAGTCTCATCAGAACCCTTTTGTTAACGGGTATTTTTGGTTTTCCTCTCAAACGACTGAGGAAATATCATGTATGAATTTATAAATAATTGCTTTCAGTTATTTCTTTTGTATAAGCTGCGCAATACCCTTGCTATGCTGTATAAGTTGTGTTTCATGGAACAGTGTGAGTATGAAATAAAAAGCTAATTTTTGGTTTTTAATCATCTGTGGATGCCACTATGAAAGCTGACATTGTTAAAGCCACTACAGAGTTTTCTATGAATACTTGTAAGAATTGCTTTGTTATATATAAACCTAAATAAAGAGATTGTATTGATACAGAGACATGGGATAAGAACATTTAAAAGGCTATTCTTTAGGCCTGAGAGAAAAGGCTTGCTGTAAAAATGGTGCATTATTCCATTTATTAAAGATCATATTAATGACAAAAAGCATGGTCTTTTGTTGGTGGTTCATATCGTTATTGGCCATGAGTATGAACATGCTCCAGGAATGAGAGGAAGAAGAAACCCCCCTTGCATACGTGTGGGTTGGTTGAACTGAAAAAGATGGATTAAGTTATAGTAGAAGGATGCTGCTAATTTCCACTGACTGACACTTTTCCACTATACACGGATTGGTGGCATCCATTCTGCAGCTTGGATGTTGTTTTATCTCTCCTCCTCAATTATTGTTAATTTATTTTTCTCTATCCACGTTGATTATTTTTGCAAGCAAGTAAGTGATGCGAGTCTCTGGCCAAAGAACTAATTCAAAAATTCAAAGAAAGAAGGGAGACAGAATGAGGAGCTTCATTTCTTGCTGTCATAAATAAGGAGGAAACAACAAACTGAGGCAAGTAGTGTACGGTTGAGTATCTGCCTGTATGGCAAATCATCTCAGCCCCACAAGTGAAGCTAGAAACCTTTGGCTACTGGAAAGGACCATGGCAGGCCTTGCTTTCCCTGGAAGCAGGAAGCACACTGGGAGTGGAGGCCAGTGTGACAAAAGCAGCTGTGTCCCCAAAAGCAGTTCTCGCTTTTGGCTTGGCTGACAGTAAGAGCAGCCAAGTCCTGCCCTACCCCAGCAGGTGTGGCTGAGCCTTATCCTCAGGGCATCTGAGAAGCCTGACTCAGCCCTGCAGGAACAGAGTGTGAATGGTGAATTTTACTGATAGATTTTTCTTTGGGTGCCTGAGCTACTTGGACTAAAGAAAGTCTCCTCATGATTTCCCTGTGTGACCTCTGCCAGCTCTCCCCTGCAGAAATAACCACTTTTATTTGCTTTTGCTTTGCTAATGGGAATTGAAAGTAAAACAACAATAATTATATTCCCCTTTGTTCCAGAGCAGTGATGCAGCTGCAGAACGTACTTTGTGGAACACAGCCATGTCAGTCTTCCATTTGTTTCCATTCAGGGTTTTTTTCCCTATTTACGTCTTGCTAATTCTGATGTTATGGAAATTCTCCACGTGCAGGAGATTATACACATCTGCTCACTGCCATGACTCAAACCACATTCTATTGGATAAGAAGGTTAATTTTCCACAGGCAGGAAAACTCAACTATACCAAAATATTTCTATAAATTCAGCCTTTCATGTTAACCTGAAACATTGTCATTCTCCATCCAGGGAAAAGTTTAAATTCCTGGAATTTAAATGGCACACTTGGGTATTCTGCTTTTATGTCAGGGGATCTTATTTCAGCTCTCAGTACCGTGGGGAAAGTCTGTGAGAAATCCACAAATGGTGATCTGAGCTGAAGTCATGCTTTGGGGATCACTGATGCCTCTTTTACAAAGACAACAAATGAGGCTGCCTGAGGACAGCTGGTCTGTGGGAGGTGATTAAGGAAAGCAAGTCTGTATTTACTATGCAGTGTCTGAGCAAATGGCATTTCCAGACAGGGCTCACATGAGCACTGGAAAAATGTTAAGGATGCAAATACTGAGAAATGTTGGAAACAACTGATCCAGGTGCATTTCAATTCACAGGACAGGAGCTTTCCAGCACCCTCCATCACGGTCCATCAAGTCCTTTTGAGAACAAGGACACACAGTCAGTAGAGAGCAGGCAGGTGCCTTGGGCAGATAATGGACAAAAGCCAGTGGGCAGCACCTCAAGTACACGAGGTGGATTTGAGGAAGGAGAAAGCATGAAGGGAGGCTAGGGCGACTTGTTTCAGGCATCAGCAACGCTGTAGAACTCAGCATTTGTCTTTGGCCCAATTTCTTTGTTGTTGCTGCCAAGTGCTAACAGGAAAGGATAGTGTAGGGCGTTGTGATAAAGAGGGTGCAGAGGTTGTACAGCTCATTTTACCTGTGCCACTGAGTGTAACAGGCCTGCAAGCAGCTCCTAGGAAAGGTACAGGCCTGTTTGCTTTCCCCTGTCACCTGTTGCAGCCTTTGTTTGGGAGAAGTTCATGCCACAAGCTATCAGATTTCCTAATCAGAATGACTAGAAATACCGCTTTCTTAAGCTACTTTTGTGCGCAAGGGACTGTGTGCATGGGGAGCGAGACTGGCTTGGGCCCTGTTCCTGGTTTTGTTCCTGACAGTCTGTGTGCTTTGCAGTGACTGGTATTTTGCCAGTCTGCTGTAATATTGAAATTACACCTGTTTTCTCCATCCCCTTCCCTTTCTCTCCCTTTGTCGCACTCCCTCTTTCCCCTTATTGGAAAGGTAATAATTGATCCCTGCAGATATGTTGTAAAGAGTAACTTCTAGCACCTCCAGGTCTCTGGATTGGTTAAAACATCAGATCTGGCACAACTCACTGTGGCAGGGTATAGGTGTGACTAGCCCAGGAGGTAGGCATTGCTGATGCACACATCAGCTGTACTGGTGCAGCCAGCATGTGTATGGATGACCAGAAAATTTCCTGCAGGATTGATCTCTGCTGAGGTGGAAACACTTTATTGGGAACCTGTATTTTTTTTTGCCATTCCAAGAATTTTCTTGCAGGACCAATAACAATTCTGAATCAGGCCTCAGAAGTGGCTGGCTTAAAATCACAATTAAGCAGGCTAACTTCATTTATTGTTTGTTTCTGGAAAACCAGGATGCAACTAAATCATGTGTTTGACCTTCACCCTGTGATCATGAGGGATGGAAATGTGCTTTTAAGGCACAGACACGCAGAAGTTCCCATCCATTTACATGTGAACTGAGAGTGACACGAGAAGTATTTTCAACCAAGCAGAAGCAAGCAGCAGTGTCAAGAAGACTTGATCTGGGCACTGTGTTAACCCCAGCTCAGCAGCCAGCCACAGGAAGGGCTCACAGGTTCTCCTGTGGCAAACCAACAGCCTCGGGAATCCTTCTCCTGCCCTGGGGGGTGCAGGAGGCAAGCAGAGGAACTGGACTCTGCTGGGAAAGGGGGGGAGGGAAGCAGGAGGAAGGGCAGAGTTGTTTCAGGATGAGCCCCTGGTGGGATGCCAGCTGGAAGAGCTGTGGCTCCGTGCTGGCAGTGCGGAGAGCAGCTCTTGCAGGCTGAGCTCTTGCTCGGCGTGCAGCCTGAGGCAGGTGCCCCTCCTTGGGGGAGGTGGGACAGCCCAGCACAGCTCAGGGTGGGCCTCAAGGAGAAGGGACACCCTGCAGGCTGGCCATGATGAAGCTCCAGCTCAGCCATGCCAGCCACAGCTGCTGGAGATGTCTGCCTGCTCCTGCTGAGCAGAATCAGGCTGACACCTTGTCTGAGCACTTGGCTGTGTATGGCAGCAGAGCTGGGGCTTTGCCCACCTGTGCTTTCTTCCTCTCCAAGATCACATCCTGTCTCTCAGTGGTGGCTCTCTGGCTCTCCTGGAGGCACTCAGGCTGAAGGGGAGGCACAGTGCATGAGGACAGGATGGCACCACAGAGACAAATTGATGTCTGCTTCAGATGTGACCAAACAAGTTAAAAGCTCCCCTGCCACCCATGGCAGAGTGCAAGGGAGGATTCAGAACTCTGCATGATCTATTCTTTCCTAGTAAGTGTTTTCCCAAATTGGAGAATCACATGCTCATGCTTCATCATATGCTCTGCTTGAGTCAATTAGTTTAACTACAGAGCTAGTATATGTCTATGGAGAGAGAAGAAAAATCATTTTGTCACTGCCTCTCAGTGCATGAATAAACCATGCCAACATGCTTTCCACCAACTCTTTACCTTTTCTAAATGTTATATGAACAAGTAGAAGCAAAATAAGATCTTAGGCCTGAATGAGAAAGAGTGAACTCTCTTCTCTGCTCTCTTAAGTGTCTGTAGTTACATGCCTATTCATCACTTACACAGGATGTTTATCATCCTACAACATGGTCATAAAACCTACAGTACAGAAATATTGTCACTTACCAAATTAATTTATAGTGTCAACATTTGAAACAAATACTTTATAGTGTGTAATTCCATTGTCCTCACAGTACAGAAATTGTGCTGGTGCCTTGCCAGAGCAATCAGTGTTTAATGTTTGTAAATGAAGAATTTCTTCTGTAATTTGCACGTGCTTCTAACATGAGACTAGAAATACAGAAATACATTACACGTCTAAACACAACACAAATATAGAAAAATCTATTATATTTGCAAGCTCTGTAAATATGAGCTAAAAATGCTAAGGTTTTGAAAGAAAAAAAATTCCTTGCTTCCTAAAATGTAGGAAAGTTTTATTATTGAATTGGAGGAATCATGTGCAAATTATCATTCAGCATCTTGTAGGGTACCTGGGGGAGATTATACTGTCTCTTGTGGACTAGGCCACTTCTCTCAGTGTTTCTGAGAAAAAAGATTCTGGAATGTGGTGGACAACATGCTTTTCCTGCTGCTCATTCTCTTCCCTCATCCCCATCTGAGAACAGTTTCAGGTCCCATCACTGAAGAAAGTGAGACTTCAGTAGCTCCTTCAGCAGCTGGACACTCACCACAGGGCTTTTGCTTAGTGTAGCTGCTGACTTTTAACAGATGCTCAGAAAATAGATCTGTATGCATGGAAAAACATGTCACATGTAGGTGAGCTTGGCACTGGCTTCTAAAGAAATTTACCTCGTGCTTCTCCCAGGTAATTACGTGTGCCAGGAATGTGTAGTCGGAGCATCTCCCAAGCCTGCATGTAAGTGTTGCATTGAGAACTGAGTTTCTCTGTCAAAAATGTGTGTATCTTAGTGCCAGTGAGGCACTGAAGCCTCTGAATGTTATTTCTATGACAACTTTTCTTAAAGATTGTACCTTATAAAATGTGACAGAAGTGCATTTTGCATTTTTCTTATTGCAGGGAGTTTGATTTATGTCCAAGGTCCCATCTGTTGTTTTTTATTGTTTTAATCTTAATACCTTATTTCAATCTGTTTGTCTTCTCAAATCCCCACAGATATTCTGGAATATTAACTAGGCTCTTACAGGTTTTGTGTGAAGTAAATTCTATTATATTTGTCCTATTTTTTAAATGTCTTTTTCTCCAGTTGATGTTCAACACCCACATAAACAAGCAAAACAAACTCACTCTGCAGGAGAGAGATGAGAAATGTGATGAAATATCCTGAGGCATAATCCAATGTTTAGATTAGACTCCCAGAGTCTTTAGTCTTTCAACCTCCAGTATAACTTACATTAACTGTAGGTTAAAAAAAACAATTTCAGGCAGTAGATTGCTCCTCTACATGTGCTGCTTTGCATTTATTTAATTTTGGAATAAGACAATAGCATATTTGAAGCTGCTTGAAGTAGAGTCATTTTCTGTAAGGTTTACTGTTATCACTATTATTTTAACAGAACATTTTTCATTTGTATTATTATGAGCAGTGAGCAGTGCTACTCACACATTTTCAGTCTGCAGTACCAGAAAACTCCCTAAGTATTATCTGTTTTATTAGGTGTGCAGTGGGATTTGGGCCTCTCAGCTTAGTTAAACCTCTTTGACCCTTGTTTCTCTGCTTTTCATTTGGTGTTAGCAGTTGAACAGTTCCCTGACTTGTTTACATCCCTGCTTTCAGCAGGTTCCAGATTTGTTCATGCAGCTCTGAGTGTTTGATCAGTCTGCCCTTGAGGGCATTCAATATGCTTCAGCCTTTGGATTGATTTGTTTGGATCTGCAGCATTTACCACAGGCCATATTTTAAGGAAGAGCCAACAGCTCGCACACAGGGGGCTGGCTGCCGTAGCCAAGCTTCCTCTCCCTGCACTGAGTACAGAGCAGCACGTTTTGGCAGGACTCTGGATGAGTGCTGAGGGCCTCCAAGCCAGTGGGATATGGGAGTGCTTACCACCTCCTGGGGTGGCACTGCAGCCTGCTGTGTGAGCACAGCAGTATCTGCTGAGCTCCCAGGGCCAGTGGTTTGATAAAAATTCCAGGCAGGGAGGAGCTGGAGACACTGAGATGGGCCCTGTGTACGTGGGGTCACATGTGACTCCAGGGCATTTGGAGTCATTGAAGTGACTGTGGTCGCTAAAAGGCAGATGCACACAGCTGGTAGAAGGTTCACAGCCTCTGTGATGATGAGGAGTTTCATTCCTGTTTATTGGATCATTGTTGGCACCATTAAGTGTTATGGCCAGAGCTACAGTGTCATGGATTTGAAGAAACCCCAGCCTATAAGTTCCACATGAAACCATATGAAATGTATTGCTCAGAGGTGGCCTGGACAGCATTTGGCAAAGTGTGCAGGCAGAAAGGAAGGCGACAGCTGAAAGAAACCCAGAGCCTGAGAGGTGTGAGTTGCAAGGAGAGTCTGGGGGATCTGAATCCAGGGTAATTGGGGCTGGGGTTTTGTTTCGAAGGTTTGGGTTATTTTGTAATTGAAAACGAGTTTCAAAACTATTTTCAAGTTCATAATCCTGCTTTAGCTCTTTCCATTATTTCCATAAGGTGTAGGAGTAAGATCCTGTTGTAACACATTTGTTACAGTTTAAACAAATGAACGTAAGAAGTACACGGTGTTTGAGTAGGGCTGAGTACATGACTTTACATGTCGAGCTCTCACGTCTGCTGCGTGCAGAGCAACACAACTGATGATGAGCAGTGCACATAAATGCTTTGCTTTATATTCTCACAGCTACTCTGTGGAGCAGTGTCATCTCTGCAGTGTGACGATAATGTGGGAAGTACTATCTATAATTGTAACAGGTGTCTTCTGCAATCAAAGTCGTGACTTGGCTCCATAGCATGAGGCATGAAAATAAATATGAATCAGTACCTGTCACTTTGGCCTCTTCAAAACAGTAACAGGAATAAGAATGCATGCAGAATATTTTGTGCCTTAGAAGTATCTTTATGGCACACTGCTTGCAAGTATTGGGAGATACTGCTTCCCAGTATTTCTGATGAGTGTAAACTGGGATGAAAGTCTACTGCACAACTGTACAGGCTCTGGGAGTGGGTGCTGTCACCCACTCAGAGGGAAGAACTGTGTCTTCTGCTCTTCTGCTCTTGACTGAAAATTGCAGCAAAGAAGTGAAACAAATGCTGCATGAATTAACCTTCTTTAGGATAACTGCACTGTTCTGGGCTGCTGTTGTGGTTTAACCTGTCAGGCAGCTGACAGGTTAACCCCACACAGCTGCTCTCTCACTTGCTCTTTCCCAGTGGGTGGGGGAAAAAATGAAAATTTGTGGGTTGAGATACGGTTTGATAGGGCATAAGATGACGATAATAGATATTAATATAGTAGATATTACATATATATAAAATATAGATAACAATAACAGAAGAACACAGAAAGCAAGTGATGCAGACTGCAGTTGCCCAGCCAGTCCCTGAGCAGCAGCCCCCAGCCAGCTTTCTCCCTCAGTCACATGCTGAACTTGCTGCTGTGTGGTGCAGAACATCCCATTGTCCCACTGGGGTCAGCTGTCCTGCCTGTGTCCCCACAGCTTCTTGTGCCCCCCAGCCTCCTTGCTGGGGGGACTGGGCGAGAAGCTGAAAAGTCAAAATTTCCCCTGGTGTTTTCTGCCAGCAGCTCCAGGTAGGGCTGTTCTCTAGCTGTCGTGTTTTACTAGTTGGTGAAAACATAGCTGTTATTTGTTGATTACATCCCTTGGGTTCTGGTGATGTCATCCTGCAATTTAGTTCCTAAAAACTTGTTCTCCTTGTCGCTTGACCTTGCTTTGTGTTATGGCAAAACTGGCTTTCAGAAGGATTCGGACTATTTTCTTTCCTTTCTCAAAAATTTATTCTGCTGTGTTGCCCCACAGATGAGTCACTGAAACTACCAAAGGACAAAGCAGCAGACAGGTTCCATTTATTTCTCCAGACATGCTAGGTGCTGGTTTTCTACCTCCTGGGTGTTTACCTGTGGAGAGCTTTAAAACTGAGGTTCTCTTTTTCAATATATACATGGAGTCACCGAGGGAATTACAAGATGCCTTCATCCCCAATGATGCAGTACACAGCTTATACTGTTCTCTGCCTCTCAGCCATTCCCAGTGAAGAGAACACAGTCTCCCAGATATTTCATTAATTATAGGTAATCTGGGATTTTGATGCCTTGCCACATTGTAGCAGCAGTGCTGGTGATGGCTACAGGGAAATGACTGGGAAATGTCCTTGTGTGTAATTTACAAGGCAACGAGTAAATTGCACAGTTGAAGGAAGGGATGCAATAGGGCTGATGGTGATCTGCTGGGCTTCTGGTGCCTTCACTTGGCAGCCACTTTCAGAGGTAGCACAGGGCAATTCTTGAGACTGGGCACAGCCTTTTGCACCTTTTGCAGAAGGTTTTGATTGACCCATGCAGCTCTCCTTCGGGCCATATTGCTAGCATTTACAGTACCTGTGAGAGAGCATACTGCCTTTAATGCCTTTCAAAATAAATGTAATTAATCATGAAAGAATGCAAGAGCTTACTTCACAACAACCTCACCACTACATCTGTCCCGTTCTATTTTGCCAGTCTGATTCCTCACAAACAGCTCTCGACTCTAACAAGAGCTTTGCCCTTCAAGGCTTTAGGAAGGCCAGTATCCAGGCATCCTTAAGAAGGGCCAGAGTCTTGATTTTCAGGTTTGTTTAATTTGTCAGCCGCAAGGATGGACCTCTTCAAAGGGGAATTAGGGATTTTTGAGTGGACTTCAATCAGAAACAGCAAAGGAGAGAGGAAAAAAAGAAACCCAAGCACAACCAGGATAAACAGGGACCAATATGTAAATTGTTGTCACACCATTTGTATCATAGCAATGCTTTTCAGTTGCAACATGCAACTTGTAGAGCAGTATTGAAAAGAATTTGTGTAAGTACTGGTAGCTCAGAAGGCATTTGCAATAAAGACAGAAAAAATGTTTATTGATTCTTTCGTGTGCTGAGGGGACTAACATGTGTTTACCTTGCATCTAAATAACACACATGAAATAAGGCCTGTTCCATACACTTATTCACTACTCTGATGTATAAATTCGGTTAAGTGGATACCAGCAGTTAACAAATATTATTAAAAGATTACAGTGGAGATGCAACTAATCTGACCTTTCGTAGAAGAGTAAATAAACACAGCAGTTAAGGGAAAAGAGGGTCAAGTCTGCCTGGATATTGCCCACGTCTCTGGTGCCATCATCGCTAACACCGAGCCGGTGGCAAAGCGATTGGATAAACGCAGTGGAGCCCCGTCCCCTCCTGGAGCGCACCTCGGGCTAGAAATTATGGAGTAGGGATAATGGTCCCTCAGAACAGGACCGAGAGGCGGAGGAGCCTCCGCCAGCCCGCAGCTCTGCCCGTGGCGGTGGCGGTGGCGGTGGCGGCCCGGCGTGAGGGGAGGCGTGAGGGGGAGTCGGGAGCGCGCCCCGTTCC
>NW_005054298.1:24574726-24598388 GCF_000277835.1 Geospiza fortis | reverse complement strand
CAGCCCTCCCGTCGGCAAAGGTGAGCGGCGGGGGGTCCGGGCCAGCGGCAAAGGGCACGTCCCGGGCGGCCCGGCCGGGCGCGGGTGCAGGGCTGCGGCCGGCGGTGCCTTGGAGCGTGTGGTGCCCCGGGGCAGAGGTAGGGACAGGGCTGTGCCCGGGCTGGTGCTCGCCCTGCCCCTTCTCTGGCCGGCGGCAGGGCTTGCCGGGTGTGTGTGCGTGGAAGGACTCGTTGCTTTTGTTGCAGCTCTGTTGCGCCCTGGCTTTCAGAGGAGGAATAGAGAGCCAAGCGTGCCATGTGGGGGTTGTGAGCGCTTCTGTAGTACCGCGAGTATTGCCTCGGATTCAGGGGGATAGATGTACTTAGGGTGCTTGGGCACAAACTTAAGGTGAATTTGGTGTTTGGGGGCTGTTGTGAAGCCTTCACATTTACCCTTTCTGCACACCTCGTGCCAGATGGTGTATGTGGTTGTTATCCAAACAGTGTCCCTAAGCTTGTAATTAAAGAACTAACTAGTGCTGTAGGCATGGCACGTAGGTGTACAACAAAAGTATTCAGTGTCCCTCTTAGTAGTTGCTTTCAACATGAACCCTGCAGAAGGACGTGTGTGTTTGAGAGTGATGACAAGCTTGTGAGAAAACAGCGTGGCGATAGCATACGTGTTGTAACAAACTGCATTTTAACTTCTTGAATAATTAAATCTTACTGGGAATGCTTGAATATAAGTAATATATTGCATCAGGCTGAGGATAATAGAGGCTGACATATGTCAGTCCTTTTTATTTTTGGGTTACAAGTTTACTTAAAAATGCATCAGTGAGGTTTTGTGTTCATGTCCTCAAATCTGTTACTTTTCGGATACCAAAGCTTGCAGCTACTCATTTCCGTGAAATTGCCTGTGGTAATCTAAAGAGTAAAGCTGACTAATATGCAGAAGTGTACATGTGGAAATCTAGAACTAGCCCTCCCTGTAACACTTCTGCTTCTCCTAATACTCCTCCCCCTTTCTAAAATAGCGATTGTAACCAGACTACCACATTGGGTTTTTTCTTTTTTCATGTCCTAGCTTTTGCGGAGTGGTACTGCCAAATGAGACAATCATAACCAGTCGGTACAAGATGACTGTGTGCCTCCTAGTCTGCTAGTGCAAGAGAGGACTGATAAGGTTCTGAGTTAGATTTTCCGCTTTCCAGATAAGAGTAATGAGAGTTTTATTAAGGCTTTGGATTGAGGAATATGTGTATTCTTCATTTGAGATTCATGTTAATCAGTAACCTGAAAGACTTAATACATATCACAAAATCCTGTCTTCTTCCTGTGTACTTCATGAAACTCTTGCCTAAGATGCAATCTGCTGGCCTGGAGAATGAGGAAGAGTGTGGTTAGCCTTGAGGTCCAGGTTCAAAAACTGTTTGTAAAGGCATGTGTCAGACCACTTAGGGTGGAAGAATTGCACTGTCTTTTAGTCACTGTGGAGAAGCCTGCTGAAACCATGCTGGCCTCTCTACTGCTTTGAAGAATTAACATGTATAAGGAAAGAAGTCATTTGATCGCTCTCCTCTGTTAAGATAACTCCACTAGCTTTTTACAAGACGTGTGAAAACAGAAGAGTGGTGTCCATTCATTTGCTTCCACATGTTCCAGTTCCTGAGCAGTACTTGTACTGGCCCCAAATGCAAGCTAAACCTCTTTCCTATTGCTTAACATTTGTGTTGTGTAGTCCAGTGCTTGATAGAGGCTGAGTTAATTTCAGGTTTTTCTTCACCTAAATGAGTAAACCGTGTTAGCTGAGAACATGGAGGTGGAACTTTTTTTACTAATGAGGGAATGGTTGTGCAGACACACAGGACACTTGAGGTTATTGGTGAGAATCTGCTGCAGAATAACTTGGGTTTTTCTGTTTCTTGCTCTCAGTTAATGATGGCTTTAGTTCATTCCTACAGCTGCAGGCGTATTTCTTTAGATAAAAATGAACCTTGAGGTTAGACAAATGATAGCTTTTTCTGAGCTTTGATACTGGTTGTATCTAAGTTTAAGTTGTATCTAAATATAAGTTGTATACTTCAGACTCAGTTTCATATTTTTCAGATTTTCTTTCCTGGGAAACAGTTGAATAGTTTTGAACTTAGTTTTCATGAATCTGCTTTACACTTGAGAACCCTAACGTGTGAATTCACAAATGTGACTTTTGTGGGGTTTGGGTGTGGTTTTTGGAGGTTTTTTTAGCCCTTGCTTTCTGATGTGAATTGCAATTAAATATTGGAAATACTCAACTGAATTTTCTGTTGACTATGGGATAATTACAAATGGAAGATTCTGTCATACAATTTCTAATTTTCTATGCTTTTCTCGCCACTTCTCTCCCTCCTAAATATGGCCAGAAATCTAGATCTTGCCTACTACCTGTTTTTCATCTTTTACTTTGCTTTTCTGCAGTCTCTAGCACTTCTTTCCCAGAATTCAGCTTCCAATTGCCTGTTAATGTGTTCTGCCCTTCCCATCTCTGTTGAGGCCTCGTTTCTACACTGCAATGTCTGTCCTGCAATCTCCAGTTTTGGTTCAGTTTTCCCATATGCCTCTTCAGCTGTCTGCGAGCCTCCCATTAGAGGCCATTGTTTTGACCTACTAGTACACTGTTGTTACATGAGCTAGAGCTTACACATTTCCCTGTCTTCATTGCTTTTGCCTTGGTTTATTCACTGAGTGAAGATCTAATGGGATCTTGTTATTTGTGTCCTTATATGAAACACATCTTAGAGGAGTTGAGCTGCTCAGCTGCAAGAATGTTACAGTGTACCCGGCTGAGTAAAGACGAACCTCAAGACCAGAGCCATAGCAGTTGTTTACTTTTAGGTGCCTTGAGGTTGTGAGAGAGTTCTTTGCTGGGTGCTGGACTTTCTGGTATATTCCAGTTGACTGTATTGGACATCTAAACTCAGTCTGAAAATTAAGGAGAAAAATTGGTTAGTTTTAGTTGGAGGAAAACTTAATTGTTTTGTCTATGGAAGGGTAATATTAAAGCCTACTTGTGTGAATGGAAATTATGAAAATAATATATGAAGTCTTAAAGAAGTTAGATGTGAACCTTTCCTTGGAGGTGGAGAGGAAGAAATAGAACTCCATTACACTGTTAAATTTCACCACAGAATTTATTTATTTTAATAATCTGGTGAGTGGCACAATAATAGCTGCAGACCTGTCAACCTTAATGACCAAGGTTTTGCAGTAGTTTTGAAAGATATTACTATAGGATAAGAGAAGACTTTGTGTACCATTATATTCCTTCTCTCCATACCTAAGCTGTTTGACAAATGGTAGGAGTAAAGAAAGTGAATTCATTTTTGCAGCATCATACTGTACATTTCTTGTGGCAAGCACTTTAAGGAAGTGCACTTACTGGGATTAAAAATATTTTAATTTCTTAGAGTTAAGTAACTTGAACATCATGGGCTTTCTGAGGTTTGGTTTTGTAAAACACCACGAATTCTGTCTTTCTTCTACAGTGGAACAATTTTGAATTACTAGTGAATAGCTCTCTTTAAATTTATGCAAGGATGATGGGCAAGATTATCTTCTGAAGGGAGTATACACAGCTGGGTGGTGTGTCTGTTCTTAGTGCACTGAGTCTGTTCAGTTCTTTTAATGGAACATGAAAAGCAGGTGAAGCCTCAGAGATCAGTTACAGTTCTGGAAAAGATGGCTGTGCCAGCTGTGTATGGGAGAGATCCCATGAATGTCCTTCCTGGGGAAAAGCCTGACCAGAACAGAACAAAAAGGTCAGCTGTATGCCTTGATGCCAGAGGAGCTGGTTGGGTCTCACCCCTTCTCACTACTTTGGGTAGTCCGCTTGTATAAAGAAAGCCTCAAGTGGAATTGTCAGGGAATTTTGTGAGTTCAGTGGTATCCTGGGCTTTTCTGCTGCTTGTTTTCTCACAGTATGTGTTAGACTGTGTTTCTTTGGGTTCTTTCATACCTTTTAATTAATTATTGGTAAGCATCTATATGTGTTCAATTTTGCTCTTCAGTCCCATTGTTACAATACCTGAGCTTCTGCTGCCTTTGGAGGTGCCTTTACTCTGCAGGAGGTGGTGTGTGTGATACCAGGTCACCTGTAGCAACTAGTGTTGGTCACCTGCACAGCAGTGACTGGTGAAGATGTGGCAGCTTGCTTGTTATTTCCCCACGTTGTGGACTTCCTTGATCTGTGCTCTGTATGTTTGCCTTGGGTTTGTTCTGTTCATTTGCTTTGCTTGAGACTGGATTGCAGAAAGATTTTAATTTCTAAATAAATCTATACTAGGGGCGCATGGATAGGAGGGCTGATATTTATCACAAATACTGGTTTAGAGAGATAATCAGGCCAATTAAAAGAGATCTAATATTTAAGAAGCGTCTATTTGATGAAACAGCTCCATTGTTTTTCATCAGCCACAGCTGTTGTAACTGTTATCTCTATGGAGGCAGATCTCTTGTTATGTAGGTCACATCAAGGAAAAATAGCAGCTGAACACTTGCTTCAAGTATTGTAGGGGAAAGTGCAATGAAAACATTATATATGTTCCCATTGAAATGTTTTGAAACAGTAAGAATTGTAGACTTTGTGAATTCGCATAAAGACATATTGTGAAGGTGGAAAAGTAAAAACATATCCAAACATCATGCCCCCATCTAAATATAAATAATTTGAAAACAGAATTTCTTAACAGAATTTCTTTAAATCAGAGGAAAAGAGAGTATTTACAGGCTTTGTGCCTTGAAATGAGCAGCTTCCCTTGAACTTAAATAGTACACAGGCTCTTCAGTTCTCATTCTCTCTGTTTGTTCAGTAAAATAGTCTTCCAGTTGCTTTTTGTTTTGTTTGTGGCAGGGAGGAGAGAGTAATAGATTCTGCTTCTCCACTTTTGAAGCTGTCTGCTGCAGTGGCTTTTGCAGCTGATGTGGCTGACTACGTACACTTCCTGATTTGTAATTTTTTTTTCACATCCTTTCTGTTTCCCCTTGGTAAGAAGAGAGAAGCTTCTTGGAGAGGAAAATAATAACTGAGAAGAAAAACAAACAGGGAGGATATGGCAGCTAATTCTAAGACAAATAACATGTTTGATTTAACTTTGGAAGCGAGTGTAATTTTTAAGGAATGGCACATTGTGCATGCCACGTTGTCCTATAGTACACACAAAGGGAATAGTTTTGAAGTCATCTGATACAAACAGACCCTTCAGTGTGCTGTGTGGTGGTAGTAGTAATCAGAGAATTTCTTTGATACAGGAGTCTTAAGTGCAAACTCCAAAACATGTTTGCTGCTACACCCTGAGAGCAAATCTGCTATGAGCTCAGTAGTAAGGTTGTATCATTGCTGGTACTTGTAGAAGTAATAAAGGAGGTGAGGTTTCCTGACTGCTTTGTGTGAGTGTGCCAGTAATTGTTTCCTTATAGTTGAATTGAAATATTTCCCACATTTTTAGTGTGTACATTTCTAATAAATTTGCATAAGGCTATGTAGTGTAGAATGTCACTAGACTTAGGTTCTGTCCACTCCGCTGAAATCTATACCCAACAGGTTTTATTAGTATTTCTCATATGTATTTTTAGTAGATTGCAACAGCTTAGAAAGTGAATTTTGGACTTTTGGTGTCAGTGGTTTTATTTTCTGACTAGCACTCAGACACTAATCAGGCACAATTTTCTTTGCCTGTAAATGAGTTTATGTCTAATACAAATACTTTTAGTACAGAATTAATGTTAAGGCACAGTGAGAGAGGACAGATGACTGAGTTTTTCCAGTGCCCTTTTATAAAGCTTCCATCTAATTTCTGAATCATGCTTGCTGTATTGTAGCCATGTATTTTAGGACTTTTTTATTAATTATAGGTAAGATTCATGCACAATTATTTCATATGTATAATAAAATTCTTTTTGTGGGGAGTAGATGAGATGATAGTAAGCTTATCTCATTGTGATCTCAGGATTTGCATTTTTCATCTCAAAATGTGTGATCAGGTGTGTATATCGAAACCCTGGGTCTTCGCTGCTTATCAATCTCTTAAATTTACCAACCTCACTTTACTGTTTGGAGGAAACTTTAGATTTATACAGAGAACTTAGTGAGGTATCCTTATATCTATGTCTGTCTCCAGCTCTTCATCCTCTGTAAAAGCCCCATAATGTTCACCTGGGTTTTGTGCACCAAGTATAGAATTATATGCATTGTGTATTCTTCATAGCTTGTGGTGTAGTCTTTTACTGACACTTTACTTAAGACATAATTGACAGATGGAATAGATAAAAATTTTTATTTTTAACAGTAGTCCTCCTTCTCATATTAGTTCCAGTGGTTGTTGTATTTAACCTTTTTTAATGAGGATCCCTCTTAGTATTGAAATTGTTCTCAAATAGGATGCCAGAATATACACTACAGATGAGGTGTTGCAGAAGATAGAGCAGCAGGCAAATATGAATGTGGTTGCCACGTAAAGGGAAGAGATGTCTCAATTAGCCTGTAAAATGTAAATCATTACCGTATCAAAGTTGACTACTGAATCTATGTGTTATGCCATGTGTCATGTGCTGGGCGATTAAAGCATGCAGGTTTATAGTGTCCCTTGAAATAAAGTAGGTGAAGGAATAGTGGGAAGAACTGTAAGCTCAGCATTAAACTGAAAAAGTTCAACCCAGTTTTTCTTCATTAACCTTTATCTATGTGTAAACACAGCCATTTTTATTTCTTCTACACCTTCATCATTTAAGAGATGACTGTTAGACTTTTAAAGGAGTAAATAGTGGTGTGTAAGCACTAATGTAACATTGGTGGCATAAGAATGTTTTTAAGGAAACCATAAAAACAGATTTCAAGCTTATTCAAACAGAATAGAGCCTGGAAAAGCAAACTTAATTTCCATATTAAAAGTATCTGGTTGTGTACATAATAACGTAGTTCCAATTTGATATGATTTCTTGTAGACTGTTAAATGGATAAGCTCTCTCTTGATTTCTTTGTAATCAAATGTTCTGGCTCTAACAGACAAATCAAGACCCCCTTCATCAAGCCCTTCCAGTATTGTTCGCCGCACCTCTTCACTGGATACACTGGCTGCTCCATACCTCGCTGGCCAGTGGCCTCGGGATAATCACGGGCAAGCTGCTCCCTGTATGAGAGACAAGGCGACACAGGTAGGACAGTTTTTTTTGTCTTTGGAGCACTTAAGTGTGAAGACAGGATTTAAATGTAAGAAGCTTTTCCCTTGAAAACATTCACTTTAGCTTTCTTGCTCACAAGTTCCTATTCACTTTCAAATTGCAGGAATCCTACCTTTACTGTTGCATATGTGAATTATTTGCATTCTTTAAGTAAAGGCAGAGAACTGTAGTATCTTTTAGGTGTTCCACTTCCTTCTTGCCTCAGGAAAACACTAGTGGATTGTACATCTGTATTCTTATTGTTCTTACAGGGTGCAGTACGCTAGATAGCGCTGGAATTAATACTGTTTACTTTAGATTTATACGGAGAACTTAGTGAAGTATCCTTATATGTATGTCTGTCTCCAGCTCTTCATCCTCTGTTTGTAAAAGCCCCATAATGTTCACCTGGGTTTTGTGCACCAAGTGTAGAATTATATGCATTGAAGAGCTGCCTCCTTGAACCGTGAATGGTGTTGAAATCTAGCTCAACTGAAAAGTGTTAAAAAATACATGATTTGCCAATAAACATCACCTGCTTAACCAAATTTCACAAGCTCTAAAGGTTCAGTCATGTGCCACCTGTAAAAATGGAACCAACAAGCAATTGAATGAAATCCCTATGCCTGGATCATGGTTTCAACAAGCAGTGCCCACGAATTCCAAAGAACATAAGCAGAATGCAGTTGGAAGAGGATCTCATAGCATATGAGACATCCTTGTGTTTGAACTTCTGTTAGGTTTGGTAACAGTAGAAAAAATGTGTCCATATAGTCTTCAGTGTGTAAGGACGTGTAGGGTGTTGAGCGGATGAGATCTGTGAGGCCTTTTTGAGATCCACAGCCTTTTGTGGGAAGAACCACAATTCAAAGAGCAGATCAGTGGAGAAGGGAAGGTGTTTTGTAGGGAAATATGCCCGTGTGGATAAGGTGGAATTAGGAGCTGGTTAAGAAGAAAGGACTTGAGGAACAAGTTTTCTGTGCAGGAAAATGAATTAGAAAAATGGTTAGACAGGGTGAAAAAAGTAAGCAAATTGAAGTAAGAGGAGGAGAATGAAGAAAGGTATGTGATATAAGGTATGAGTGGTTGCTTGTGCCTAGCTATTAAAAGGCATTCTTTAAAGGGCAGAACTAAACCCATATGGCTGTCCTAACAATTAATTTTCTTATTTGATTCCTTAGAATAATAATTTTTACAAAATAATTGTATTTCTGTACTGCTGCCAAAGTGTTTGCTATGTTCAGTTGATCTCATTCAGATTAATTTTGATATATTCTGAATCATGGTTGGGCTTTTATAATCTGTATTTGCCAGATATCATCCTTTTTGGCTTGCATTTTGCTTTTGGCTTTGCTCTTCCAATTCTGACACGTCTAACTGCTGGGGTAGTGGGGCTTTTGTAGAGGAAATGTGTTTGAAAGGTTAATGGGAAGACTGTAAAGGGCATTAGATATTTCTGCAGAATGAGTACATTTAGTGGTGATTTGTGGTAGTGTATTTCTAAGAGAACTAGAATGATCTGTTTGCACTTCCTAATTTAGAATTTATCAAACCAGTAGAAAACTTAGGGCTACAGACATATATTTGTATGTCCAAAGCTGATGTTGATATGACACTGATGAGGTATTACTGCTTTTAATGTTCCTGAGAGCAGCCACTGGAGCTAAGGACAAGTTTTAAATGTGACTTACAATGGTTAGTTTCCCAAGATAATACAGGCTGCCCATTTGTACTGTTCAGCTTTTCTGAAAATGTTGTATTTGGATGAAGTTTCACTGGTGAGATGCTCTGGTTCCTGTGTGTGTAACTTCAGATTTCACAAAGTCCGACAAGAAATGAATGTGTTCTGATTCTAAGAACAGGAATTTAATTGGCAATGTTATAAAAGGCTTTCAGGTTGAGGATGTCTTGATTGTGTGGAGTTATGGCATAGGGAGCAGAGTCTTTCAGGAAGCAGGCTGGGAACAGATGGCATTTAGTGGCACACTGCAGCTTGCAGGCCTTTCTAGAGGTGCCCGTGGGTCATGGCTGAGAGCTGTGTAAGGGACCCCGGGTCATGCAGAGACTGTCTCTCTGTCAGACTCCTCCTGCAACTGAGGATTTTGATGAAAGCTGTCTATAAAACTAGACTGAATTGTGTAGGTGGAGAATAGTTGTTGGATGATGAATAGGTGTGTTATTGAGCATCCAATGGTCTGGCTAGAATTCATACCTGCACTTATTAAGTGCCCATAAAACAGATGTTAATAATCTCATCTTTTTTGCTTTGAATGAAACATGTTTGTCTTAGCAGTTAAAATGAGACAATTACTTTGTATTCTATTAATTCTTAAATAATTCATTTTGACTGGAAATTTCTTCCCTCTTAAGACTTTTTTTTTCTGAAATGTTCTACTGTCTGTAATAAATTCAGCCTTAAACTAATTTCTTGGTAATTCTAGAAAGCAGGGAGGATGTTGTGCATGGTAACAACTAATAAGCAAGTAGCAGTACTTTAAGAAACCAGAGAAATATAAATCCCACTTTGCCTATTGGTTATTTGGTCTATTTCTTGATAATAAATATTACAATCAAAATTTGGGGAATAAATAGGAGAAGACTTGCCAAAATAGTATTGCATTTCTGTTTTGTTTCCTATAGTTGAATCTGAAAAGATTTCTATTTGTTTTGAGGATGAGCATCAAAGCAACTTTATTGCTTTAAAATGAATCAGATATTAATTTATTAAATAATTCTTGAATTTTGAGTCAAAGTCTTGAATATAAATTAAAGGCAAAGACTAATTAGAGTGTTAATTATTCTCCTGTAGGCAAGTGTAATGGTTGTGCTGAGTTGGGAAGCTAGAATTAGTAGCTAAAGCTTACTGTTCCAGGAGTTAGAGGATAGGATGATACTCCTGACTGACATTTGAGAACTGATTAGACAAAGATTAGTACTTGGGAATGGGGGTTATCAATTATTCTATTATAAAGATCAGTGAGTGCTTTTCTAGAAAAACAGATTGTAATGGATTCTGATTTTGCTATGAAATAGGAATTTCAAAGCAACCCTATTAACTTTATTATTCAGATTTGTCCTAGTTAGTTTTTGATTTGAAATGATGAAGATTAAAAAGTACTGATAGTGGAGGTTTCATTTGTATGAAACTTGTGTCTGTAACTGAAACTGGTGGGGTTGCAACCTGTATATTTGCAGTTAAGGCTCCATATTCCCTGCAAAATAGGGAATATCACAAAAGACTTGAGTTTCTGACACAAATGCAGCTGGGCTAGGAAAGGTCAGCATGTGGCTTCTGCAAGCTGTTAGTCTCATGTGTAAGAACAACCATGGCACACTGTAGATGTGAAGACTTTGAGGAAATCAAAGTTCTCTATAGGAGAAAGTGAGATATCCAGAAAATTAGGTTAGCTAGATCACCACTGTGTGCTAAGTACTGCTTGGTGGCAAGAGTGAATTTCAACGAATTTGCTCTCTTTCACTGTATAAAATGCTTCCAGAAATTCTTCCCCTTACTTCCTGTGACTGCTCAGAGATTCCTGATAGATGCTACTGTCTGTCATCTTAGAGCCCTTACAGTTCACCATGTTTGAAGACATTCCTGGAGGTGGCTAGATGGGAATACAAACTGCCCATAAAGCAGTATCATGCAGTATTATCACAGGCTTGCCTGTGCATTTTCTTATGTGAGGTACAGCGTGTCTTAATGATACTTTGCATTTCTCAAAACTCCTTCACCACAATATGTTTGTGAGATTTTTTTATTAAACACTAATGGCTCTGTTGGTTCAGTGAAACCAGCTTAGTATTATCTGTGTTGCTTTCTGCTTGGCCTGGGACAACTGTGAACCTGGAACCCTTTGAGATATTAATAAATTTATTCCCTACTTTGCAATAGCTCTAGTGGTGCTTATATGCCTTGCTTTCCTTCTCATTCTTGAGAGCAAGAACGTGATTTTGAAGCTGTGCTGGTGCAGGCTTTTCACAGTGCTTACACCAAGCCACCCTTGCTAATGCTTTAGAAATAACAAGGTCAGCATCTGTGCAGGAAATGAAATGTACCATCTCCCCCAGTTCAGCACCCTCACAGTGGCTCTTCAGAGCTCTGTAGCAGCCTGTGGTACATCTGGCTGTGAGTACTGCCTTATGTTCAGTCATTTGGAAGGGAAACTAGCACATCCCTGTATTACACTAGGTCTGAAAGTTGTGGGTTTGGGGTTTTTTATTTATATAGTTTCACTCTGCTTTTTTGTACCTTACCTTTGAGAAAGGCTTCTAGTTAGTTACTGTTCACTTTCAGTTCTGAATCTAGCATATCTTAAGTGTTCTCTTTTCTAATTTCTCTCAAAATATTCTGCCAGAAAGTAGCAATTACCTTTTTTAATTAGTCCTGTAATCTTCTTCCTACAGACAGAAAGTGCCTGGGCTGAAGAATATTTGGAAAAGAAGAGAAGCTCACACAAACGTTCATCATCATGGGGCAGCAATGAACAGCTCAAGGAGGTCAGAAATTACTTGAGAACTTTGGATTAAATGTTTTTTTGGTATGCACTGTTACCATGATGCTTCAGGAAGGCAGGAGTATTTTACTACTTTGTTTAACTATACAGATGGTGGGCTTGGTAAAACATATGAAATTGCTTTTCGTTTGCTATTGCTTTAATATAAAAATGCAGGTCAATTAATATTTTCAATCTGAATTGAAAATGTGTGGGAAAGAAAATGTTAAATGCAAGTGACTTTTTTATCAAAGAGAGAAGTAACAGCAGTGACCTTACTACTTTCAAATTTTATGTATTTCAAGTTCTTTTACTAAACCTCTAGAGGTGTCTTCTGAGCATCAGCTGAACTGTTAGCTAGCGTACTAGGTTTGCAAGAACTTGAGTGTAATCTAGTGCTGGCAGTAATTATGAATGTTATGGTAGTAAATAATTTTAAAGAAGTGATGGAGTAAATGGGTGAAATTACCTGTGTACCTGAATACACCTGTTGAGATCTGACATGAATTTTTCCTTTGTTAGATTGCAAAATTGCGTCAACAGCTGCAGAGAAGCAAACACAGCAGCAGGCATCATCGGGACAAGGACAGACAGTCCCCTTTTCATGGCAACCATGCAGCCATTAACCACAGCCAGGTAAGGCTGAGTGTTTTTTGCCCATATTGGGTAGCTAATACTACTTTCAGGTCCTTTCAAGGTTGTGATTTGTCTTAGAGGGAACTTAGAAATACCACAGACTGCTCAATATGTGATAGCTACAGGTGAATTCTATGAAATAGAGCTCTTTCTTTTGGCTGCTTGATTGAATGGGAGCCCAGATCTGTTTGTTACTTGGGTGAGCTGGCTTTGAATTCCCACTTTCAAATAATTTCAGGTAGTTAAATATGTCCTTGAAGCAAGGTTTTTAAAGTGCATTCTGCAGGTTCCACAAAAGGATGACAGATAAGTTAAATCTAAAACTACAGACCATCTTCTTCGTTACATGTCGCTGTGACTGTTATGGCTTTGCACGTAGAGTATGGCATGGAGCAAACTGCTGGTAAAACTGTGTACTCAAATGAAAGGTAGCTTTTCTGAGCACATTTTGTTGGTCTTGCCAAACACTCATCTAATACTGTGATGAGATTTAGAGAGCTTACCTGACAAAAGGCTACTCCATGAGATTATTTAAGTGTTTACACACTTTGTAACATCATCCAACCTTTTTAAGATTTTGTCTTTTTTTCCGCATTTATCCTGCCTTGAGACTTAAAGTAATAATCCCTTCTGCAAAAATTGTGATGGTTAGGCCACCACATGTTCTGTGTGCAGTTTCAGTTTTATTTCAAGGCTTCTAATGAGGTCAGGTTGACAGAGGTGTAATATTTTTAGCTCAATTCATATCAGGCGTAAAAAAATTATAGGCTTTCAAAAACACAGATCATTTTTCAAGTGTGTTTTTGTTGAGTAACTTTAAGAAAGCCAATAGAAAAGTTTGGTGATTTTTTTTTCAAAAGGAAAGTTTTTTTTCTCTCCCTACTGATATCTCATGAATGTACATTTGATACACACATTTTTTTTAACAGTTACAAAAGGAACAAATCCATCACAATAGCCTTGGCAAGGCAATGTAGTTGAAAGAAACTAGGAAACTGTCAGTGTTATGAATTGAGAAAGTAGTTCAGCTGTGAAACTTCTCTGAAAATCTAATTACATTGCCAATTACTCCTGAAATGCCATTAATTGTTCCAACAAATATCATAATCTGACAACAGTTAATAAAAATTTTCATTTCTGTCATTCTGTCCTTCTGGAAATAATTTAGGTCAGGTTCTTTCTTTCAAAGTCAGGTGTCTGAGTGAATGTGTTCTACTTCAAGAATGAAAATAAGAAAATAGTGTTTTGAATTTCTTCTACTCTGCTGTTCTTAACTCCTACTTTGTATAAAAGTCATAAGCACCTTTTGTCTCAGACCCTAACTTCTTATCCCTGCTGTAGGACATTTAGTTAGCAGTCATGGCTTTTCAGAATTTGCATGCCTCTTGAATTCAGTTTATCGGTAGTTTGAATTCTCTGCTACTGGAAATATTTAGGAATTTTTTTTAGAATTACATTTTTTGACATAGCAATTTAGGAATTACTGAAGTGCAGGTGCAGTGTACTGTGCTGCTGATTTTACTGACTGCTCAAGTCAGAACAGCCCAAAATTATGAATGAAGAAAGACAACTGACCCAATCCCTTTCTAGGGGGTTTTGAGAAAGTTCAACATGAAATGTTGATGAAAATCAACACAAAATGTGTCAAACTTTTGCTCAAAAAAACCAAACCAAAACAAAAGACAGACCAGCATACTTGATTAAGGTGTTTTTTCTGAATTTGTAGAACTTGAGGACATTTTCAACCAAAAAGTATACTGAAGAACTTTTGATGTGGGCCCTTTAGTACACTGGAGAATTACATGCATTTTAATAGGTTTGCTTGGCATTCTACAAACCTGTGGGTTTCTGAATGCTAAGGTATTGCCACTTGAGCACAGATGATCTTAGTGAGTTTTAATTTCAAAAATGAACAGCTATGCTGCTATTCTGAAAAATACCTCCCCAAATTATGTATACAACTTTTTAAGCATACTAATTTTATTATTTTGTTTCTGGTATGGATGTCTTTACATTCTGCCAAATCTCATAGTACGTGAATAAAATATTGTGCAATGGATAATTCGTTTTTGGGCTTGTGAAACAAACTATAAAATGTAAATTAAAGAAAAGCAGCTTTTCCAGGACTGTGTTACAAAACAAAACATTGTTTTTCTTGGTGAATTTTGTGCCAGCTGTGTCAAGCTACTTGCAAAGGGAAGAAGTTAAAGAAGGATTCAAAGAGTAAGTGAAGTTTTTAGGTTAATGGCATTTAGCAGCTGTTTTTTAACTCAGTGAAAATCTGTAACTGTAGTCATCAAGGGCAAAGTTCCTGATCGCTTTTTTTGAGAACTGCTGAACTAGAATTTTTGGCAGCAGCTCTGTTCCTTCAGGATTTTTGGGAAGGACTGCGTGGAAACCAGAATTTAGTAATTAGAATATTTAGAAATTATTTTTTTACATTCCTAGCTTGAAGGAAACTTTTGTGTTTGTTGACTCTAAAGGGTCATGTAAAGATTTCTGAGCTCAAGGAGTTGGATTCCTGACAAGGTAGAAAAAGGGTTAGGAAATTGTGTCAGTAGTTCCTTTACAGAGACCAGGTAAACTCTGTTTAACATCTGGAAAATGGCATTCTCTTCTAGTTAAAAGAAGAAATTTTAGTGGATTTATTTCCTCTTTCCTTCACTACTTAAACTTTACTGCAATTCTTGAATTATAGCAAAACTTTTAGTGGTTCTTGCTAGCTAAGCTTCTAATTGGTTGTTTATTTGTGCTTCTTTCTAATATGATTTTTGTGTGAAGAAAGAAATCCACACAATGTCTGTAGAATAAGCTTGTTTAGCTGTTCCTGACCCTCTGCTCACAATCAGGAAATAGCTGGGGAGGATCAAGTCCTTGCTGTTGACTACGGTTTTTTTCAGAACGAATGATTGGTTTTTTGTTTGTGTGGTTTTTTCGTTATTCAGGAAGTGTTCCTTTCTGTCTCTCTTTAACTGGAAGAGGAGTTTGCAGAAAGGTCATAGCATACTCAGGTGATCTCAAGATGCTTCTGAGAACATTTTGAGTTAATTGCATGGTGCTAAATCTGTGAACAGGCGTCAAAACAATGGGATCTTCTTATATTCTCAGTGTTGGTATAAGGAAGAAACTAGAATTGAGACCAGAACTGAAAACAGATGGAAGAATAAATGGATTATTTTTTCCAACATAATGTTTTTTTCCTCAGTGCACTTGGCTGATATTACATTTTTACTTGGCACTCTGAACCATCAAGGCCCCTGCTCCTTTAATTTTCCTAGCAACCCTGTGTCCCCAGTGTCTGACCAATTGATTGATACTGAGATCAGCTGCATGCATTTCACAGTGTTGGGGGCATGGGTTTTTTTGGTGTCACTCTTACCAGCTCACTAGGTGGAACATTTCATTTTTTGAGTAGAATTACCATGATATGTTCAACCTGGAGGTGGCTTGATGTACAAGCATCACAAGCCCTGGGATTCTGTTTAGAGTTTTGTTACTTGTGAAAAATTGGAAGAGCTTAGAGCATTTTTCCTGAACTGTCTGTGAACAATTTAGATTTGCCATCACCCCTTTTTCCTTCCTCATGAGTGTATGTCATACCTGTAAGTTTCAGAACTGAAAATTCTGTGCCAATGTGTTACTGTGTGAGCACAGTCATTATTATCCTGTGGTTGGCACCTTGCCTCCTTGTGACCATTCCTGGGTATTCAGATGAGTAGTCCAGAGCTGGTGGCCTATTCCTGCATGTCCATGCAGACCTCTGTGAAGGCAGTATTTTTAATAAGGTTTCTTGTTTTGAGACTGATTGTTCCACCCTTGTCACGATACCTCCTTCCTTTTCCACCCTCTAGCACCCTGGGCTAAGAAATCATCCTCAGTCAGGTACAGAATATTATTTTTCTTGGAAGTGAAACATGCTGTACTGAACTATATTGAACTCTACTGAATCTACTATGAGCTCTTCAAATAGTAGCATGAACCTAAGAATTTTTGTGGTTGGCAATCATATTTTAAGGTGAAGAGTTCCCACATTTTGCTAACAGCTGCTGAAATCTTAAAGCATACTCGTGTTCTACTTTTTAACAAGCCCAGTTTGTCCTAAGAATGTGTATGTTGAATAACTGGGTACATAAAGCCTTTAGTGCCTGAACTTGTGAATATCAACCTGTATTAGTTTACTGGATTGTTGACCCAAGGCCTTGCTTGGAACAGAATTAGCAGCGTTGCTTTCTCAGACTTTTTGGTGCTCTTCTCCAGTGTTTTGTTTTCATCTTCAGGCAAGACTTTAGAAACTCTTTATGAGTTTGGCCACTGTGAGACTGTTTTATTTTTGTTGACAGAAACAGAGTGACAAGCATTTCCTGAACAGAAGCTTTTGTAGTTTTTGTGCAAGTCTTTTTTAAGATGTTTGGTTTTTGGGTTTTTTTATGGCTAACCTAATGTTTCAGGAAAGCAGAACCAATATAATTCATGAGTTCTGCTGCTGTAGAGATTTGTGATTGTGACAAGAAGTCTCTGTTATGATCTGTGCTTAAAATGTCTTGTGTACATTAATTTTTCTGAGGTAGATTTTCTGCCAGACAAGCTTTGTGTGGTTTCTGAGAATGTACACAGGAAATTAAAATGCTTTGCTGTCTGTCTATGTAGTCTTGTTACTTAAAGGAAAAATTAAAATAAAATCCCCTCACAAAAATAGCCTTTGAAGACCAGATAATGCTGGTCTTTCATTCATTAGAGGAGTTGCTCTCAATTATGGCACACTAGACCACAGAGTCCAGGAATTTTATGTGGGAATTCTACTGTGACTTAAGCGTGTTATGCAGTTCTTTAAATTGAACTGAATGTTTGCAGAAAGTATTACATTACCTGCAGTACACCACTGCTTAATGAGTACAGAATCTTCTAATATTCTGGCAGGGAGACTTTTTTAACAGGAGGGCAGATGCTAATAGAGAGACTGGGAAATCTCAAGAAGTTGTGGTGTACCAAAGGGAACTCTGGGAAATTTCAGTAATGTGTTTTCTAAGAATGAAGTTTTTGTGCATATTTTGAAGCACTGGATTTTTAAACTGTTAATCTTCCTTCTGAAGCAACTAAGTATTAACAGTTGGGTTTGGGTTTTATCCTTTATGTGGAAGTCTCTCTAAGTTGTTTTGTCAAGGTTTTATTCTGTCTTAGTACCGTTAATACATTGGTCTTAATTTTTAACATAGTGCAATCTTGCATTTGTGGAATAATTTTCCTTCTGCGTTTGTCATGTTATTGCAGGTGGCCACAAATTTCCATTAAAATATCATTTTAATGTGGTTACCATCCAACAATGAGTGATTTGATATTGTGGTATAGCTCACTTTAGGAGAAATGGAAATGTATTTTAAAGGCTTCAAAATTACTTACATTTAAATGTTTACTGTTTCATTTTCACTTGTAAAGCTATGGCAAGCTAGAGGCAGACCATATCAAGGGAGATTTTGAGACTAGGTTATGTAGCTTTTCCTGCTAGAAATTGGATTTGAAACAAAATTCAGGATGTCTGCCTTCAGTTCAAGCATCCATTTGAACACAATCGCTATGGTTTCGTGTAAATCCTTGATACTCGAGCGTAGCTGTGTTCTGTTTCAAGGGTCACTTTTGGGTAGAAATAGTAACTTTGTTTTGTAAATAAATCTACATTGTTTTGTTATTGTCTCTGGTTCTTTAGGCTCACATCCCAAAGAGTGCTCTCGTTCCTGTGATACCGATTACCAAATCAACGGGGTCACGGTTCCGAAACAGCGTAGAGGGATTGAATCAAGAGATTGAGATAATAATTAAGGAGACAGGAGACAAAGAGGAACAACTTGTTGTATGTATTTGCCACCATGTTTGCTCTATATAATTGTTTTCGTTTTGCTTTGAGATCATAAACTTTATTTTGCACCATTTACATATTAAATTTGTCAGGAATTAATTTTAATTATATTTTTATTTATTGTTTTCTTTAATAAGGTTAAGTTGAAAAGTCTCTTGGACAGCAAAAAGAATGAAAGAGTTAAAGCTTGAATCTGAACCTTTTCCTCTAAATAAGAAATCTCAGTAAAACAGGGAAAAGCAAAGTGTCTGTTTTGAGAGTTTTTGTAGGAACTCTTTTTTGCCCATGCTGAGCTATCCCCATTCTAGGTGAACCATAATTTGCCCATTTTTACTGTTCATTTTATTTTAATGGTTTTTAGAGGTGAATTTAGTAATAAGGTATCAGAAATACAGACTGTGAAGATGATTAAGGAACCAGAATGTCTTTGATATGAAGAGAGAGATGGGAGTGTTCAGCCTTGAGACACAGCTCTGGGGATCTTATCAATGTGCATAAGCATCTCATGTGCAGAAATGGAGGGAGCTGGTCTCTTTGCACTAGTGCCCAGTGATGGGGAAAGAACCAGTGGGCATAAATTTAAAAATCTTAGGGCTTTGTTGGTTTGTTTTTTGGTTTTTTTCAAATGTCTGAGGGTGTGTAAAGCCCAGAGCAAGTTGCCCAGAAACGTTGTGGAATAATTGTCTATGGAGATATTAAAAACTTGACAGAGTCCTGGATACACTGTTCTACCTGAGTCTGCTTGAGCAGAGATGTTAAACTTGATAATCTCAAGAGGTTCTTTCCAGCCTCAGGAATTCTGTGATGATGTGAAGTTTTCGAAATTGTCCTTAGCTCCTGAACCTGACATTTTAGTTTCTTATGAAGTTGCATGTAACGAAGAAAATTTTCGTCCTCAAATGGTTATATGAAACCCAAAAAGACCCTCACTATTACTGGATTTAAAGAAATTGCTATCCAGACAAGAGCAGCTGTCTGATACCTTTAATTCTAACAGCCTCAAGATATTCCAGACGGGCACCGTGCCCCGCCTCCACTGGCACAGCGCAGCAGCAGCACTCGCAGCATTGACACCCAAACGCCCGGTGGGGCAGACAAGGGCAGCAACAACAGCAGCCGCTCCCAGTCCGTGTCTCCAAGCTCCTTTCTCACCATCTGTAATGAAGGCAGTGAGGAAAGCCCGTGTTCTGCAGATGATCTGCTTGGTGATTCCAGAGATAAAGGTAGAGTGTCACTTTAGAAGTTCAACAATGCTGAATTTGTGCGATGTGCACAACTATATTGGTAAAAGAGAGGGTTTGTTCCCTACATCTGTGGAAAAATGGTAGAATGTAGTTTTTTTGTACATGATCAGGTTTTTTGCAAATGCTCCATATATGTGCACACACATTAATTAAAGCTGGATAGATGTGACTGAGGAATATGGTTCCCAAAAAGCTTTTATTTTAAGTAATAGATTATTCGAGTATTTTAAGCAGGTTGGAGAAGCAAGAATGTACAGTAGCAGGTGAAACAGCACAGTAGTCCTGTTGCTTGTGTTGGGTATTTTTTATGATCTTGGCCAAAATCTGCAACCTTATAGCATTTCATAGACATACCCATAAAAGTTTAAGTGTTTAGGGTTTATTTAATTATTCTTTTTTCATCTGGAATCTTTTGAGATATCCTAGGAGAATTTTATAATTCAACATAAACCTGTTCTCTTTTTTAAAGAATATGGCTTCTGCCCATTTCTTTTGGCTAGATGGTGATAGTACAGAACCATAGGTTTAGGTTTGCAGTTGAAAACTGAAAATGTCCAGAAATGATCAGATATTGCAGAGAAGCCTGAAAATGTTATAAGAAGAAACAGAAAGAAGGAAAGAAATTGAGATAAGAAAGCTTATTTGCAAATGAAGGCTTTGAAGGCAAATGAAAATGTTTTTAAATTTCATAACATTGGTAATGAAGTGGCTTTAAATTCAGGGGGCGTTTAAAGGTAGCTCTTGTGGTTTTTTTTTAATCGTGTGTCACATTTATATAATGAGCAACTCTGTTCCTGCAGAAAACGGGAATAATTCTCCCTTGCCAAAATACGCTACCTCGCCAAAACCCAACAACAGCTACATGTTCAAGCGTGAACCTCCTGAGGGCTGTGAAAAGGTGAAAGTCTTTGAGGAAAACTTGTAAGTTGATTTTTGCTACATAAGAAATAACATCCAAGATTAATTATTGCTTTTTTGATTTTGTCTCAGATAAAGTTATTAGTCCAGTTGCTAAAGCCATGCTAACAACCTGATGTCTGTTTTTTGGTGTGACTATATATTGGCATATCTGTATGTAGGTTACTGCTGCCATTTAGTGTTAAAACCTTGAGTGATGTTTTTTAAAAACCAGCATAATTTGAGAGGAGTCTCTTACCTGGCAGACAGTGGGAGAAGAGCTCAAATAATCAGATAGGGGGAGAGGTAATAACAGGCTGTAACATCAGCTAATGTCACAGCTTGACAGGCACATCCAGTCATCTAGACTCTGAAGACTAAATCAGCTAAATCAATGTAGTTGTGAAACTTCTAGTGACAGAGGAGTGAACTTGACCCTGAATATTTGATGCTTTGATTATTCTGGAAATGCCAACTTTTGTGACTTGGGAATATTCTTGGGATGTTACGTTTTATTATTATTTCAGAGTAGTTTTTATACCCTTATGTCACTTGTATACTAGAATCTTAACCTACAGTTAAAAATTCCATATTGTCACATGGAGTATACAAGGAGTATAGATATGTTACAATTCTCTTATATTATCTCAAGAATGCCATCTATTATAAATGTTAGTTTAAAAGGAAGTGAGCTTGGCTGACCTGTGCAAATGGATTTTGAGAGGTCTCTACAGCCTGTCCCATGGTGATGTGGGAAGGGTTACAGTAACTGAAGTTACCTGTCTGTATTATATTGTTAACTATGTCACTGACAGATAGTTAGTATTCATTTGCTATAGGAGCATACTCTATTGCAGTTTGACTCACGTTTGCATTTCTTTTTGGAAGTCCTCTCTGCGTAACTGTAGAACTGCTCTGCTGTAGAGTGAAACAAACTTCTGCAGAAGTTTCTACATAGCCATAGTAGTCCTCAGACACTGCAGTCTGATGAAAAAACATATTTCACATCTGTTACTTGAATTCCATGTGTATGTGGAATACATGAGTGTAACTATTTCAAGCTCAACCTTTGTTTAATGTAATTTCTATTTGGAAATCCTATACAGGATTTTCATTTGGGAAGGAAATTTACAATTGGGGTTGAATTTTCTGGACACTAGGGAGAATCAGCTAGCATGGAAATGTACCCTATCTTATGAGCAGGATTTCTTTTCACAATAAAATATCTCTACAAAAATACACTGGCTTGCTTGGCTTAGTAAAACGAAAACAGAAGTGAACATGGCTCTTTTACAAACACAAGGAAGGGAAGGAGAGGTTATAGGCTAAAGGACAATGCTGGCAACAACAAAAAGTGAATAAAAATTTCTGGTGGCTATTTTCAAGTAGTAAAGAGAGAATTTAAAGCAGATTTCTATAGTTCTGTCTTGAAGTAGACTTTGGCTACTGTAAGTAGATTTACATTGCAGTGTTAAAACATAGAAGGCATTCCTAAGCTATCCATGATTTCCATTCCAGCTCTGTTTTTCTTAAAGCATGACTTGGTCTGAGTTCTGTGCTGAGATGGCAAAACTGCAAGTCAGGATCTAAATTTGTGTTCCGCACTTCTTTCCTAGATTATAGGTACTTGATCAGGAAAACTACATTTTACTCTCTGCATTGAGTTTTTTAGTAGGATTGGGGTCATCTTCTGCAGAGAGTCAGAGCACGCTCATGTGAACATGCAAAGAAGGCAAAAGTATAGAAAAGGAGAACTCCAGATGATTATGAACTCCTTTGAGATATGCAGTATTAGGACCATTGCTATACTAGCTTTCTTTCACAGGGCTTGCTGTATAAATAGTGTCTGTATGTGGGGCAGAACTGGTTGGGTTGTGAAAGTTTCTGGAGAACATGATTGAAAATACTTTCTCATATAATGAATGTGCTAATTCATGGAATAGGGTTTGTGATCAAGCATGAAGTTGGTTTGGAAGCAGCCTGCCCTAAGAACATGCTGTTAGTTGCAGCACGTTTAAACAAGCGTTTTAAACCATCTTGTCATTTGCTGTCTGCTGTTGGTGTCATTAAGGCATTATTGAGTAGCTGAAATACTTCACATTGAAACCTCGACTTGTTTCTGATGATGTGTTCAGCAATACATCCCTGCCATTGGCAGAACTTGATTGTTCCATAAAACTATTGTGTGTATTTTATTTCTAGGCCAAAGCCATTGCACGAAATTCCAGCCTTCTATTGCCCTGACAAGAACAAAGTGAATTTCATTCCGAAAAGTGGCTCTGCTTTCTGTCTTGTCAGCATCCTCAAGCCACTTCTTCCCACCCAGGATCTCACACTTAAGGGCACTACACACAGCCTGACTGTCTCCTCCAGCATGACGCCTGGTTTATTACAGCCCATTTCTATGGCCTCCTTGACTACAAGCACAGATCAAGACAGGATTTCTCGTGGAACAAGTACAGTAATACCACAGACCTCTCTGCTCCAGCAGTCAGGATGTATTGAGGAAGCTGAAGAATAATTTAGATTGTCTTTGACATTTTTCTGAGCAACTACTGGGAAAAAAATGGAACCAGTTGACCGGACCTTTCTAATCACACACACGCATTGTTTTAACAATTTATGGCCCTGCCATAATCAAAACTGTTTGTATAATTGACAGTTTGTAGCACATTGAGAAGTTCAGGAGGATGCAGCAGCTGATAAGCTGTTGTACTTTGTGCTTTTGAAGACTCTGGTTCTGTTTCTCTTCTGCTTTTTTTAAACACTGGTGAAAACAAAGACTATCATAATCCTTTCCCATTTAAAGGACCAGTTGTTGTGATGGTGTGTGTCCTCTGACTTTTTTTCCCCACTAAAACAAGTCTCAAGACCAGCCAGCTGATCCCATTTACCATTGTAATCTGCAGAGGGAGGGGCAATCAGATGGTTTTGCAAGATGTCTTTTGTATGAAAATGTGTATTTTGTAACAAAATTTTGCCTTTCTGGTTTGTAGCAGATGGTGTTTCCTGGTGATGATCCCCCTACCCTTTTTTTCCTTTTTTCCTTTGGTAGGGGAGGATTTTTTTATACTTGGCTGGCTTACAGCTGATGGGACCAAAGGATTGCTGAACTATTGCAGCAGTCTCAAATTATGTGACCTTGCTGAACAGCCTCAGACCTGAACAAAGCAAAACAAGTTAATACGTTTGAAACTTTTAAAAAAAAGAGTATGCAAAAACAGTGTTAGTGTATTGTGTAAATTTTTGATATCAAAAATCTGTGCTTCTGGTAAGTCACATTCTTAAAATTCCTTCCTTCACAGAATTCCTACTAGTGTTGGTTTATTGGCCGGAAAATTGCATTTTAAAGCACTTGCCCTGCTA
>NW_005054298.1:24542993-24574693 GCF_000277835.1 Geospiza fortis | reverse complement strand
TGGCTCTTACAGGCTTGCTTGCATCCTTATGAGTCAGCCTGAATCATTAATCACTCTTGGTACAAATTTGCTCTGATGTGATTCATCACTGTATTATAGACCCTGGCCACATAATACTGAAATACCTGTGCATGGTTTCCTCCCTTTTGTCATAGTGGTGTTTGTGTGTCTGTTGAAGGTGATGGTTTGTCAGGCATGATATCTGTTATGCAGAAGTTTACAGCAGCAGATGTGTTCTCTCTTTTGGACTAGCAGCTTAGGCTGGCATGTAAAACAGGATTTTTTGATACTTGGTTTGTCCTGATAATGTGGCAGTTAATGGTTGCTTTGAAATTACAGTGAAAGGCAAAAATGGGGGGGTGGGGAGGGGAAGGCAATTGCAAACAGAAACTGTTCAGGAACTTCACTGAGGTTTCTCACATGTTCCTGGAGTGCATTACTTGGATTTGAGTTAACACAATTAGAGATATACAGAAAGCTCCAATGACCTGAATACCAGTGTCATAGTCACTTATAAAGCAAATTGCTCTTGTATCTCTTTAACAGAGTTAGATTCAGTAATTTCAAAGTAAATGTCATTGTGGACAGTCTCTGGGTCTGAATATTGGTCTGTTACATGCAAGCAGGTCCACTGGCTTGCATATACACAACTTCCATCGACATAGTTTCCATGGATCAGTTGTATTCTCAGGTCTCCTCATAATGGCAACTATTTAAAGATGATACTGCAAAATGTAACAGTCTTGTTCAGTGCGTAATATGAGGAATTTGCTTGCAAACATTTTGATTTAGGGAAAAAATCCCTGCGTATGTGTGCAGATAATCATAATTTTGATGCATATTTGCTGTTCCTTTATGTCCTGTATTAGTAACTATGACTGCAGTGTACTTCATTCAGCAAGTAAGTGTAAATCATGCTAGAATGTGCAAGCTCTCTATTTATAGTATTTTTTAAATGTTATGCAAAAAAATCAGTAAATTAAAATTGTACCTGGAGGTATGAAAGTCTTTCACCTGTTAAATTAGCAGACAAGAATAATTTGGCTTACTATCTGTCTTCCCATGAAAATGGACAGGATTGTTTGAAGTAACAGTTTTGATTTGCGCCGACATTGTCAGTCACCTGGAGTTGTTGAGGAACAGAGCTTTAAAAATAAGCAGATTTGTGCATCAAACTTGTGTAATTTTGCCAGCTGATAGTTCTTTTCTGGGCTTGGTGGATATTAATTTGTTTCTTCTGAAACACTACAGTGCAATTTGAGGTCTAATATTTACTGCTTTAGATAGGTTTGTTTAAACCTGGTGTGACTGATCCGGATCATGTTCAGGTGAAGGAAGTGCTTTTAAGTCTGTTTTCTATTTCTGTAACAGTAGCACGTAAAGAACTTCATTGTTGCCAAACTGCCTAGTGCTTTATTAGGAGATCTTAACCGAATGGTTAAGAACTATTAAGAAGGGCTAAAGTTAACAAACAGCCTTTTTTACAGCCTTGACACTTAACTGACTTCACCAAAATGCATTCTGATGTTTGTTTTCATCACATTGTGGCTCTCCCAGACAGCAGTGAGCTTTCTTACCGTAGGACTTTCTTTTGCACCTCTTGTTGTAGGACTCGAGTATCTCTCTGGTAGTTTACCTTGTATGTTATTGGACAATGTACTGTACAAATTAGTGAGCTGCTCTGATAAAAACCAAATGTAAATGTGTGAAGTTTTTGCTTTTTATAAAAGAATAGCATTCAGGACAACATTCAGTCTTTTTTATATGCAGGACAACTCTACTATTGCTGTGGCAGCTCAAGTTTATTACGAATCCACACTAAACACTCAGAGTTAAGAAAATATGACAGCTCTTGTTCTGAGACCAACGTTGATGTGTGCAGACAAAAATTAGCCTTAAATTTTTTATGTGCTGTCTTGTGCCATAGCATAGCTGTTAGCTGAAGTATTTAAATCGATTTGCATATAGCTTTGAGAGTGCATGGAACTTTTAAAAAATTCTTTTATGTGTAGAATGGGAAGTTCATTTTTGGAGGGAGCTGACCTGTGCATTACACAAGCACAGTTTTACTGAAAGAGTTAAAATTCTTTTGGCTGACTTAAAATCCTAACTATGCATAGACCTAATCAGTTCCCCGATTACCTAAGTTGTAGCTTAAGAAAGAGTAAAGGTCTGTTTTTATGCACAGCTTGATGCATTTGATATTCTTGTTTTCTTGGTGTAGCCACACTTAAAGGCTGGTGATTGTGTTCAATAACGCTGGCAGTTGATTTTGAGATATACTAAATGCTGTTACTCCAGTTGTAAATTCTACTTAAATCACAAGGAAGGAGTTCATTGTAACAAAGTCCATGGCGACAGTTGTGATTATTAGAATTGTTTTTTCAAAAACTCAAGGCACAGGAGAAGAGGGCTCCTTTGGTAAAGTTTGAACTGCATCAGCTATTCTTTCCTTGTTTGGTGCCATAATCCTGTAGCATTTAAGTACTTGGTAAAGTAACAGACAGTGCTTAAGTACATATATCATGGAAAGAAACTCTTGGTTTCAGGTAGGTATCCCAGGTGAGCAAAAAAGGGAGTGAAAATTAAATATTGCTTACTGTGGCAGTAAATGATTGCTGTGTTTGATTTACATAAGGCAATAGCAGCTCTTATAAAGTATGTTTAGTCTCAGGGCTATTTTTTGATTTGTTCTAAAATACAATTTCCTGGAATTCAGAGTCTGGGACTGTTGAAAAACACTGAGACTGAATTTTTTGGGAAGAAGGAAACAAAGTCATATCCATTAACCTTTCCTCTGCCTCAGGCCAAACTTCTTGTTGCTCATTAAGAGAATTCAGCGGTAGCACAGTAATTCTCTGCTGCAGTATTATCTGTTCTCTCTCCCTGCCATCTCTAAAGTGCTGACTGGTGTCCTCACAGAAACTCAGTGCCAGTGATGTCCGTATTTCCTTGCTAAATGTTTCCTTGCTGAGTACTTGACAACCCCTCCATCAAGCTGAGATGGCAAAGGAGGAAGCGTAGGAAGTCACCAGAGACTTGCAGTTACAGAGATCATTCCTGCAGGGTGACTTCTTGAGTCTCTTGACTTCCATTTAACTTACTGTGTGCATGCACACAGGTCTGCTGCTTTAATTTGTGCTGTTGGAGACAGAGCTGGTATTTTTGAGAACCTTTTGTTATTTTTTTCTCATGTACAGACTTGCAGAGCTGTTTTCTTCCAGAACTGATGCACACTTCCATGCATCTCCAGAGCAGAGCTTGTGTGTTGTTATTACTTGTCCTCATGAGATTAATATAAGCTGCAAAAAGGAAATAAAAGCACCCACACACTTGAGCACATCAGGACTGTGCTTTCTCCATATAATTCCATAGTTCTGGTGTGTGCCCTTCATCAGATGACTTAGACCCAAGACACGTTGATATGTGTTAAACCAAAAATGTTTGTTCGTAGGAAAGGCAATAGAAGGCAAGCCCTTCATAACCTAGGGAGGTGAAAAGCACTGGGGAACAATTGGTTTTATTGTGATCAAGGAGTTCTTTTTAGAATTGTTTTTCTGAATATGGGTGTACAGGAAAACAAAGTTACCAATCACTGCCAGATGTACCTGTGTATTTTCTTGATGTGAGTTTGTGAGCATTCAGCATCTCTGGAAATCAGTTCCACTCTTCGTGTTCTGTTTATGCAAAGAATGACTTAGATACATTATTTGGAAACTGTTACTTTGCACATCAAGTGGGGGGAGGATGTTAACTACTTACAAGTGTTCTGTGACATTCCAGTCCTGTACCCCAGCTGAACTGCAGCGTCTCTTTCTGAATGCTCCAAATGGAAGTGGAGTCCTGTTACTGCTTGCTTGGTTTCATTGCATGTCATCAGTAAATACTTAAGGTATGGTCTTTGTTTAATAGTTCTTCATTGGGATTTGTATTTGACTACAGAGACTTCTGTAGTGTTGACAGATCTATTTGAATAGCAGAAGAGGACTTGGTCTGATAACACTGCAAATTAGCATTTATTACACAAACTTTTGGAACAACTCTCTTTGGAAAAATCTACTAAGCTAAAAAAAGAAAACAAACCCCATCATCCATCCTAATTGTCCATGTACTGATAGTTAAGAACATAGCTTGGCTTCATTCTAAATTATTTCTTATATTGAAATGTGCAATTTTTGAGGGTAGCTGTCAAGGGATGTTCAAAACTGCCATTAGATTTGCCTTTGTATGAAATTGGCTGACATGTTTTCCTCTGTTACACTGTGATAACTTGTGGAGATGTTCTTGCTTATGTTGTACTGATATGTTACTTGTTGCATGTAAAGCAATTTTTGTAAGCAAGAGGAATTCCAGGGATGTTCTGTAAAAAAGGGCCTATTCTGAGGTGATGTACACTGTTGTAAAACTGGAGCAGCTCAACTAATTTCAATGGAATTCTTGATTTACACTAGTCTTTTTGCTATGTGTAGTTATGCCAGTACAATTTTGCACAATGTTATTTGAATATTGCGTTCTGACTTGTGGACTGTTTCTACTGAAAACAGTGAAAATTTTACAAACTGCAATAGCGGAATGTTTTTGGCCTTTTTTTTTTGTTTTTGCCTAAAATAAAAAGTTGTCACTTGAAGCTATGGGCTAATCTTGGAGTTATCTTTAGTAGCAAGGGGTTTTTGTGTTTGCATGGTCTGGAGATTTGCCTGAGCTTTGCCCCGAGGTAGTGGGCATTTACTACAAATAAAATAATCACTTTTTAAACCCTTCTGGAAAAAAATTCATCAGAATGGAAATATTTGTTTAATTCACACCGTCATTCCTTCAGTGCATCCTGGAGAACAGTCCTGAAAATTCTACCTTTCCCTGTCTTCATCTTCAGTAAGTTTGGTCAGTTCCTGAGGACACTACAATTCCACCATTAGGGTAAGGTGTATAATGTCCTGGATTTTGGAAACAGAAGGATTCAGCATGTGTTCTTGTTGGAGTGAAGGTATGAGAACAGGATTGAGGAAGAGCCCTGGAATGCTGCTGGTAGGTTCATTCTGCTGTTCAGTAGAATGCAATTGCTGAAGCCTACCTGAGGAGGCAATTAGGCTGATTGTTAAAATAGTCTCATGTTCTGCATCTGTCTGTTTACTCAAAACAAGCATCTTTCTTCATGAACAAAATTTGGAGACAAAACTTCTTTAAACTAGAAGTGGTAAACTAGATAAATTATTGGGTTTGGGTTTTTTTGCTAGCTCTTATATTAAATTCTGGTCTAATTTGCCTAAAAGGCTTGGAGCAATTCCCCTTCTGGAAAATCATTGTCAGCTATATTTCATTTCAGAATGGAGAGGTGGATTTCTTGGAATCTTGAAGAATTTAAGGATTACTAGTGCGTGTCCCTCCAGCCAGAGCTCTAGCCTGTGGTTTTCCAGTGGTGGAAAAGTTTGGGACAATAAATATGACATCAAGTTCCCAACATTGTGCATTTCACAGCCAGAGATCATGGGTCAATTTGCATCCAAATAGGAAAACTGCTTGGCTGAAATGTAAAAGAGTAATTCACAGCCAATGAAGTCTGGAGTATTTGGTGCTTTCTCAGATTTTAGTCTTTTTCACCTGTTCAGCTGTCTGTGGGTGTTTACCTGTTGCCAGATGAACAGGATCTGATTCTTTATTAAATAGGCTGTGACCTCATTCTTCATTAAACTATTTCTTCACCACTGATTACAAATTTAGTATTTCTGGTTTTTTGCATGTAAGGATGATTTTACTGTAAATATGTCTGGTGTTCAAAATACCTTCACACCTTGCATTACATATAGGAAAACTGCCTGAGACATTAGAATGCTGATAAAGATCATCTATGAAGACAAAGAGAATGGAAAGCGCATCTCTGTGGTGAGCAATGACCATCTTCCAGTTCTTGATTCACTGTTTGCATTATAAGCAAGTATGTTCCTCTGTTAAATAGCTGCTCTTTTTTTTTTCTTCATGTTGTAAGAGATAATCAGGCAGGAGACTGCTAGGAGGATTTCTCAGGTATCTCAGTTTTTTCTTGGGGTTAGATCTGACTGCCTAGCAAATTACTATAGAAGTTGTAAGCCAAAGCTTCTTATATTTTATCATATTTGCTTGCTGTCCTTTTCCTGGCTCTTCACTCAGCATTTGGAAAACGTGTAAGATAGTCATCCCAGCCAGACTTCCAAACTTTAAATGCTGCTGTCTAACACTATTCCATCTCTATACAGTATTTACAGAAGCACTGTTCATTGCCAGACATGTCCTGGTTAAGTGCTGTGTAGTGCAGACATAAGTTAGAATAGGATGGAGGAGATAATTTGGATGAAGCTCTCCCACACTTGAAATTGGCTGGATTCATCACCACTGCATGTACTTTTTTTCAAGTCTTACTCCTGCCAAACAAGCCTGATTCATCTCCTCCTGCACTGTCTATTTACAGAACTCTTGTTTCACGTCACCTGGGCCGTGGCCCTGTAACGGATGCTTGTGTTGATGTAGGAGTATGTCTGTGGTCAATAGCAATTTCACACTGTGGTGACATTGCTTGTAGTAAAGAAAAGATTCAGTAGTAGTTTAAAACCTCATTACTGCAAGCAAAGTAGAACACTGTTCATTAATTCCTACACTTATGAGCATGGGGATGTAACTGCTGTGATTAAGCTCTTGATTAAGAAACTGTTTGCAGTTTGTTGTGGATGCCTTTTCCAACTACAGACGTGTAGCTGACCACTGTAAACACTAATTTCACTGTTGATGGAAATGGCTGTTAGGGAGGTTTCTCTGTTTTCTCCCAGTGGGTGTCCACTGCAAGTAGCTGAACAGTGAGCACTGCCAGAATTCATCTGGCTGTGTATGTCAGGCAGGCAGCAGGTAAGAGTGTGTTGTCTTTGCCCTTCATCCTTCCAAATCTCTGAAGTTAATTACAAGTTAGAACTTGACCTACAACATCTTGTACTGGACAAATTAACAAAGAAGGTACATCCTTGCCTAGCCCAAATCTTTTGTGTGGCTTTTGCAAGATGTTAGTCATTTTTGAAAAGTATTTTTCTATATACAGGAGTCATAAAACCGCTACTCAGCTGCAAGATGTAGTCAGGTGCTGTGTAGAATAGATGAAGGGCTACAGCAGAATTTGGTTTATGATTTGCAGTTTTGCAAAATTACCCGTATTTGCTGTAGTGAATACAGTTAACATCAGCTGGGACACCACAAACTAGGCTAAGAAGTCAGATAATTATGAGTTACTTCTCTCTTGAGACAAAGTTTTTGTTTTCTATTTCCTGTTTAAATAGAGCAGCTTGGTCTAGGGTTGTTCTGGGTTTTGTTTTAGACATTCTCAACCTTTTGTGAATTGTAGATATTTAATTCCTCATTAAGATGTTGTTCTATAGCATGTTCCTGCAGTTTCAATGGAACAATTTCCTTTCCTCACACAAAAAATGACCTTCTTGTGATGATTTTTGATTCAAGTTGTAAGCAATGTCTTCAGCCCATGAAGTTATCTTCAGGTTTTGGGGAGATGTTTGCTAAGTTCCAAAAATTTCTTGCAGTAGGACTGCAGGGAGCTGTCTTTGCTCCAAGAGTAGGATGGATGGCAGCATTCTCCTGCAGGTGTGTGACAGCTGCCATCCCAAATCACCCATATCCATCCACACAGTAAGGCAAACCCACGGGAAGCAGCAGGTCGTGGAGCGCAGGAGTCAGAGGTTGATTCTGATCTTACCCTGTGATCTCTGGGCAGCATCACAGGCAGCCACTTAGAGAGCATCATTTCACAAATGTGTGTTCAGGTGCATTGCTTGTTTAAAGCTGTATTACCTACGTATCTGTTCTTTTCTTCCATAGCACTTCCAGTGGCTCCATATATCTCTTTTTAGAGCCACAACCCCAGTCAAACCAGCTTTTAAAACCCACTGCTGTGCAGTCAGAAGTGACAGGATCAGAAAGGCAAGAGCAGTTAGAGTCTGCATAAACTAAAAAGAAATCTTCCAACTCTGTCTTGCAGTGTGATTATCCATGGTCTTGGCCTTACTGGAACCCACAGAGGGTTGATGCTGGTTTTGGTGCTGCAAAAAGTTAATTGCAAGTTAAGGCAGAGGCTTTTCATGGGCAAATTTCATGAAAGGGCTGTGTCCTGGCTAGTCTGGATGAGTGTTTCATGTGTTTCTTTGGCAATATCAAGATTTCAACTGTGCCTCGTTTTTGGCATACCGCAAATGTATTATAACTGCAGGAGAAACAGTGCAGAACCTGTGCTCAGTCTCACCTTTGTTGCCAAAGAAGGTCCTGTGAAATTGCAGACAGCAGAACAATTCTAAAGCTTTCAAAGTGCCCAGAGAAGCTGTGGATGCCCCATCCATGGAAGTGAGATTGGATGGGACTTTGAGCAGCCTTGTCTCCTGAATGGTGACCCTGCCCACTGCAGGGGGGTTGGAACAAAATGATCTTTAAGGTCTCTAACAACCAAAGCTGTTACATGATGCTATGAAAAACCAAAATTCATGGCTTTCATGGAAATTATACCATTGTCACATCCACTTTTATGTCCCAAATACAGTTTTGCTGTCTCAGGTGTGAGTAGTAAGCATGTGATTTCCTTGAAGATAGAACAATTAAAAAGAATCCTTTGTATGCCCTGGAGTATTTTCCTGGAACTACTATTTGCCTTGTAACCCCAGGGATTTTATTTTTAGATGGCTGTGGGATAAAAAATAATTAGCTAGATCTAGTTCCCCCCCTTTTTATCCTCTGTGATGCATCACACATCAAATCTTATCTGCATTGAACCATACCAGCTTAATAGGCTTTCAAACAGCTCCAAAATGTCCCAAACCCAAGGTGTTAGAGACCGATTTTTCTCTTAAAACTCATAGTTGGATTCTTTTAATGCTGTTCTTGGAACTTAAATGTTCACCATCACACCAGATGATGGTATGTGTCTGTAGCAGGATGTTAAACCCTTTTGTAATAGTAAAAGGAAATAAGTCTGTTTTAAAGACCACTGTAATAAAATACTGTCAATATCTGGCCATAGGATAACTGTCTAAACATTAAGCAGTTCACTCAATATCCAGTGGCATCTGGATTTGAAAGGAGATCCAGATCTGCAAGAATACTGAACTATGTTGATATAGTTATAATACTATTCTAGACAGCTAGAAAAAAAAGATAATGCTTGTTGTTAAATACAATAAGACCTTTTTAAATAATAAAATATTTTAATTGACCTCAGGATATATCTGTAGACAAACAAAAAATAACTGAAGTATGTTCTTGTCTCAACAAACTAGAAGCGCTGGCCTAACTTGAATTGATTGGTCCATACAATGAAGTGGTAGACTGAGCTACTTTACATGCTGAATGCAGCTCAAAGAATGTTTCAGATCACCTAGAATTGTACTCGATTAGGATCTCAAACTCGGTGTTTCTTACAAAAAGTATTTAATAATCCAATAGAACGCAATCTGCTTGAACGTTTTCTCCATCCTTCAGCCTGAGTCCATTACTGAGACTGGGTGCAACCAGTGTCAAATGCTGCTTGATAGGAGTGTCTGTTACTTTTTTCCCCCTTCTCTTACTGGAACATTTTCTGGCAGTAGTGGGCTTAGAGCATGCAAAGTAAAGAACAAGTTCTCTCCCTGAGCCAAGAGTGTGGTACTGCTGGCCAATGTTGTAGTGTGTGCTTCCACTGGGAAGTGCCAAATGTAGCTGACCTCTTCAAAGAGAGAAAAATGAGTTTGTGGGAGCCTAAAAGATCCATAGGACAAGAGGTCATATGTTGATTCATTTTTCTATTGCAAATTCAGATGTTATCACTTTTGCTAAAAACTTTTTGAGAAGTAGTGGATTGGATGTCAACTACAAGATTAAGATGCTGTAAAGTATGAGCTATGGGATTCAGTACAAGGCACAGGCTACCCTGTGGTGACTCAGTTATTATAAATTAGTACTTATTCTAGCTGTTTGAATTATGAGCTGCTTAAGGAAATAATGCTCCGGTAGATATTATTAACTGCATCAGCTATTATCCCTTTCTGATTTTATTGTAGTGCTGAACACTGCATACTTTACATTATAAATCATGCTTTACAAGACCTATGGTTATTGTAAGAATTAGAGATGGTGGTTCTTACTTTTTTGGGGGGCTGAATTACTGATACAGATATGAGGAACACTAGAGCTGTCTTTATTGCATACAAGACAATTACACCTAAATTTTAAAATGAATTTTTTTTGTGGATTTACTGGAAAGTCTACAAGAATTCAGTTTAATCTACTCAGTCCAAGTCTATTTCTGATTCTTATTTTCTTTGTTTAGCAAAAGCAACTTGGCTGAGTATTTTAAAATGTATATTTGAAGAGTATGCATTCAAACTATGAAATTCTAAATCCAATACTTAATGTATTTTCACTTTTCTGGCTGATCTCTTCAATGCTGAATGAATCAGGACGTAGTAAGGGATCCAGATTCCCAGAATATTAATGTGATATATTGAGAATTGACTAATTGTGTTCTTTCAGTTTTCTAGTTGCCAAAGCACAACAGAATTTTACTTCCTTCAATTTTCTAGTTGTCTTCTCTCTTGCAAAACTTTGCAATGTGTGAAGTAGGATGACAGTGGGATGTAATGTCTTTATGCGTAAACTTATTCAGATAACTATCATAACCTACTTTCAAGATGAAAAATTAATTTCTATAAGTAGTGAAGTTTTCATTTGGTTACTGTAGATTTCAACTGGCATTTCTTAAATGAGTGCATGTTCTCATTTGAAAGTCCAGGGTCTGCAGAAATTTTTTCATGCTTTGGAGTAACTGATTCTGCAGGTGGCATAGAAGTTTCTTGGCCACTGTTAGAGGACAGAGCAAAGCTTTTCCTCTCTGTAAATGTGTTGGGATTTCTGAGGCTCTAGCTGGATTGATTGATCCTAACATTGTGTGTGGCTAATGTGTTAATTAGCCAACTCTTCCTCTCTTTTTCAGATTATCATGCACGTGCTTCTGACTGGGAAGCATTTGAAAATGTGTACTTCTGTCTTAGGCTGGGTGACTCCTGGTCTTTCAGGCTGAAACACTCCCTCCTCCTTTTCCTCTTGCAGAGCTTTGTGTGGAAAATATTAATGTTGCTGTTACCATGTTTCAGTACAGAATGGCTGGGTTTCTCAAACCATCTCAGCTAGAGGAGAGGAATGATGGTTGATATAGAATCACAGAATAAGCTGAGTTGGAAGGGACCACAGGGGACACTGAGTCCCTCTCCTGGCCCTGCCCAGAACCATCCCCCAAGTCACACCCTGTGCCTGAGAGTGTTGTCCAAATGCTTCCTGAGCTCTGTCAGGCTTGGTGCTGGACCGCTTCCCTTGGGAGCCCATTCCAGAGCCCAGTCACCTTCTGGTTGAAGAACCTTTTTCTAATATCCAATCTAAAACCTCTCCTGACCCAACTTCAGGCCATTCCCTCTGGTCCTGTCACTGGTCACCAGCAAGAAGAGATCAGTGCCTGCCCCTCCTCTTCCCCTCACAGGAAGTTGTGACTGCAGTGAGGTCTCTCCTCAGCCTCCTCTTGTCCAGCTGAACAGGCCAAGTGACCCCAAACCACTGATGCTTCTGCAGGTACTTCCAGGTGCTGTCTAGATCAGCCCTAGGGTGTATATTTAGGCTGATCACTTGGAAAAGCTGTTCTACCTACCTCTCTTCTGAAGAATAATAGTAAGAAATGTCAAAAAATAGTTTTGAGTAGAGGTGTTATAGACACTTTTCTTGGGTTTTTTTAGGGTTTTTTTTTAAACATTTTCTAGACTTAAATCTGAGAATCATGAGGCTTGTCTATCTGCACATTGTTTCTTCATTGAACTTCTGTATTCTGAACTTCTGGAATAACTTCTAAAATAAAAGTAGGCCTGAGATTTTCAGCTCTTCAGTTTTTTCAGTACTTCCAGAAGGACTGAAAATTAAAGCCAGGAGGCCAGAGGAAATTCTCAGATATGTAGGCATGGGTGGGTCCACTTCATCATAATTTGTTAAATAATTATATGAAAGTTAGATGACAAAGTATTTGGAGTAGTATTGTTTAAAGTTTACATCATTCTTGCAAAAATTGGGTGTTGTATTTCAGAAAGTTCCTTTAAAAAGGATAAAGAGACATTTGACTTTGAGTCTCCATTGTTTGTAATATCCTCTTTCAGCATGAAAATATTTTCCGTTCCCATCAGTTTTGTCTTTTTTTTTTTAATTTGGCAAACATGAATATTTTTCCTGAACTGTGAGTAGAATGAAAAATCGTTATTTTTGTTGGCTTGCAGGCATTGCAGCTTCCCCTCCAATAAGGCTGGCAGATTTATTTTTAGAGTTCTTGTCCCAGTACATCTTACACAGTTATTTAATGAAAATGGATTTGACAAGCCTAAGGAATAGGTTTAGTTTGGGCCTTGCTTGCAAGATTTGAGGGTGAGCTGCATGTGACAGAGAATGGGTTCTTTCTGTCTGTGAATATGCAGTAAGTTTTACTCCATGGTTGCACAGCTATCTTCTCAGTGCTCTTGGCTGTCTCCATCTCCCTCTAATCCAGCTCCAAAGGGACTACTTCTGACATTCCAAACTGCTGAGCAGCTTTCCAACAGCTGCTATTGAAATCTGAATAAAAACAAAACTGTTTGCTTTGCCTTCCTCCCAAAGGGGGATCAGGTGAAAATGGAGCCAATTTCTTGTGTGTGCCAGCTCTGCCCCAGTGCTGCATTGCCACTGCTGGGGTGGTCAGCTCTGATGTGCTTCAAGGACAGACTGAGAGATGGGGTTGCACTTAAAGAGGACAAACAAGGAGTTCTAAGGGCTGGAGATGTGAGCCCTGTGTACAGAGGGACTGCTTGGCACTGTGGGTGAGTGGCCCAAGATAAAGAGCAATCATTTGTGACCCCATTACCATGGTCCTGGGACCTTTAAACTCTACCATGCAATCTGCAGGAAAACTATCTTAGGTGTTTCAAGGGTTTAATAATCTAAGTGTTAACTTTCCTCTTCCTGGTAATTCAGTTAGCTGGCTAAAATATTAGACACACTGTAAAATGTGTGTTCAGAACATGAAAAAGAAATAACATGAAAGACTGCAAGTTGAAGAAGATTTGAAATTAGTCTTTTTTTAGTTGAGGGCTTTTTTTCAAGAATTCTGGGAAGCAGCTATTTCCTTTCTAATGAAACATGTACAGAATGTTTATGATTCTTCTAGAGTGTAGTTTATTTTTTGTGCTTGTTGCTTACTGATATTTCTGGAAATGTCATCTTTCTCCTCTCCACATTCCTCACTGGGGTTGATTAAGGGAGACTTCTCTAATGGCTAGGAAAAAAATCTTTCTTGAGAAAGAAAGAACACAATGACCTCTTGTTCCATCTCTCCAATTTATTGATTCTTCCAGTGCACAATGTGTGATGATGATGTTCTCTCAAGTTTCTGCTTGTAAAAATAGTTTCAATAATGTGTTTAGAAACTGTTACAGAAATTTTGGTTGTACTTCATAACACGAGGACTGTTTGTATTTCCTCAGGAAGATGATGGTATGCCAAAATTTTGGTCACAGTTAGGATTCCATTTTCTAAGTTACAATGCTGTACAGCCATGTACTAATTTCATCTGATTTCTTAATTCCTTAAAAATACTTTTATAGGTGGAATTTTAATAAACAATATGGCCAGAGAGATTTAAAAGAGGAAAAAGTGAGGGTGAAGGAGAATAAATGTTCTGCTTTTCTGTATACATTGGCAAATGACCATGGGGAATGACTTTGAGTGTGCTGAATTCATCAGTCTCCTTTTCTGAAACTTCCTATCTGTAAGAAAGCCTCTCTTAGTATAAAAGAAATTTGCCTGCTTGCAACAGAATGATGCAGATGGGAGTCCACAGGCTGTTCAAGGCCTTTGGACATGAGCTCAGTCAGTTTGCAGAACCACAGGTGAAGAATTCATTGAACCAGTTTAAAGCTGGCTGCTATTTGCATTTTGTTTAACTGTTTGGTTCTACAGTATGGAGATCTCAAACAGTTGGCTTCCTATTCGATTAACTTTTTAAAAAAGCTTCATCCCAAGCTTGAAAAATACAATCCAATCTTATAGCCACTTCTTCATAAGTCTTCAAATATTCTAAAATTGAAAAACTCACTACTGAGAATGCAGTTCTCATGTCCAGGTACTTGTGCAGGTAGTTTTTGGATAGAAGGATAATTGGAATATTCAGGGGTGAATGAGCACAGAAACTATTTGCTTGGAAGAAGACAAGGAATTAGGGCTTAACCTTTCCCTGTGTTGCTTCCCAGAAAGCTCTGCAGAATTCTTTCTATTATCTTTTCTTAGTTGAAAAAAAAATTTAAATTCTGAAGTTACATTTGCTCTCTTTCATTGAATAAGATGAGTAAAGTGTGCAAGACTGCAGCTCAGGAGAGGTCAATCTTGCAGGCAGACAGACAAAGGCATCAGGTCCATGCCTACCATGGGAAGATGCACACTCAAATCATGGGGAATTGGCAAGGGCAGGTGAGCAGGAGGGGTCTGGATAGAGCAGATACCCAATAGACTGACAGGAAATGTGACAACTGGTACAGTGACTGCCTTAAAGCAGGTTCACCTTCCAGCCTGTGCCCTTCAGCTTCTCAAACTCAGATTTAGTAGCCCTTCCTTCCATCTGCATCTAAACCTGTGGAAGGTGGAACATGCAAAGGCAAAAGAAGCTCAGTCTTTGACTCTTACTCTATGGTATACTACCTGCAACTGTTTCTGATTAGAGAATCTGAATTTAAAACAACTGAGAATAAGTCTCAGTCCTACAGATCTCTATTGTTATGAGTTTTTTTATGCTTATGTGATGTAATCATGTCTATTGTGCAGACATTGACCAGCTATTTGAGAAAAATGTATAAACACGGGATAGTAATTATAACCATTTCCTAAAAGGGAAAACTGAGGAGTGAAGGTAATCTTTTACAGTAACCTATTTGCAGTAGATGTGCAGTTTTGGCTTATATCCATTTTATTTTGCAGAATCTTGGCTGTGGGGATTGGGACACACAGGCCATGCAGTGCAAGCAAGGCCAGTTTGTTACACTAATCACAGTATTTATAGATCTCAAAGGTCTGTACAAATTTTTCCACTCAGACCCCTTTGCCCCTGTTCCCGTAGCAACACAATCTTTTTGGTTACCAAGTCCCTGTTACATCTTCCACACTTAACTGTGCACTTTGCATGTAATTACACTGTCATCCTGGAGGAGAGTGTTTCAGGCAGAAAAGAAAGTTCTTCTCCCTTTTGTTTGCTCAGAAAAAGCACTTAAAGAGTAACTGCTGGAGGGACAGAAGATGGAGGAGAGGCTTTTGGAAGGCAATTGTCTAAATGAGTAACAAAGTCATTGCAAGGTTTCTTTTATGGTGGCTTGTTCCTGGTGGTAAGCACATTCGTCAGTTTTAATAACAAATATAGAGAACAACAGGGGGTTGTTCTCCAGCTGTGGAGGGGATTTGTTTAGTTTTATTTTGTTTGCTGAGCTCACTTTTGAGATACAATAAATACCTCAGTGTGTATTTCAGCTAATGATGACATGTCTTTGCATCCAGATTGACTTACATTGTAATCTGAGACATTGATAAGAGCTCTACCTTATTTTCTTCCGCAGATATGGCTATAAAATAAGTAATTGAAAAATAAAATGTGTGGCAATTCCAATTTATTAACAATTTTCATCATGAGAGCTCTGAGGGTGGCTGAACTAGCACGTTGCTCCAAACTGCTGAGGTGCGTAAAACAACCCTCAGATTTTGGCAATGTTTGCAGTTAGATGTGGGGTACCTGGGGGGTGGGGGAAGAATGAAATTTTTAAAAAAATGTCACTACTGTACATGTCAGACTTCATATGAGGCAATGGTGACATGATAGGCATTGGGAAGAAAAAATGTTTAAGGGATATATAGGCATGTTACAAAGGAAGATAAATGTAAATATTTTACCATGTTATTAAACATGGTGGGGTTTGCTGGGTTCTACTAAAATGTCTCTAACTGAATGCAGGGATTTAAGATGTTCCCAGTAATGTTTCCAGAAACTTTATAAGGTAAATTTTCTGTTCTTTTTCTTGTAACTGATGGAAGCTTATAAAAAAATTATAATATCTAAATAGATTTATATGTAAGTTATAGTGTATATCTAAATAATTCCCAAAATAACACCAAATGCAAAAAGTTAAAAATAAATGAGAAACCACATGTGTAAATGATTTTGTGTATATTATTAAGCATTTTAGATAATTTTGATTAACATTTTTGAAATGCTCATTGAAAACAGCAGTTTAAAAGGCTATGCAGTTGTAATGTAATTTAAAATATTTGTTTCCAACCCATTTCCCATAAATATTTTAAAAATAGCTGTAAAATATTGATTTTGCTATCCCAAGGTGATTTTGGTGGTGATTTTTTTTTAAGGATTAAGAGGTAAAGGTGTAGTGGAGGGGGAATTTCTTTTCTACAATTTTTCCACCTTAGTTGTTATTTTACACTGTATGATTTATAAATAATAGCACATGAGCAATTGCATATTATTATGCTGGAATTTAATTTTTTAATTGGAAAGACACACAAAGTCTTTTTTAATCCATAATTACTGTTTTTCAGTATAATGTGCTATTGAAGTTTTCAAGCATTTTAAAATTCTTTCTTCATTACAATTATAGCTTTGGTAATAGTCCCTGCAAAGTATAATTGGATTGAATATTTAACAGAGGACTTTTTATTCTTTTAGTTGTGAAAATGCAGCATTAATGTATTTTTAAAAGAAATTCCAAACCTAATCTCTGTGGTCAATCCCAAGCGGTGACTCCCTCAGGGAGCCATAACTGTTTTAATGTGCCCTGATGTTATATGGTATAAATGTATATCTAAGGATGTATATCCCTAATGTTACACATTCAGTACTTATTTAAATAACAAGAATGCTAGAAAGAAGGAGAGAAGAAAGAATAATCTGAACCTAGGAAAAGCTTTTTGATGTATGTTGTACCATTAAGTCCCCAGCAGTATTCTACTGCTCAGTAGTAGATATCTGTACAGGCCATTTGAATGGAAGAACATTAAAAAAATAACACTTTTTAGAAGGAAATTGTTGATTTATTATTTGGTGGACATAATCAGTTCTGCTGTTAATTACATAAGCATGTAAATGAGCAGTATGAATGTAAAAGTAGAAATTTTAAAATATAGAAGCATTCTTTTATGTCATAGCAATCAAGCTTCCCAGCAACATGAAGAACAGAAACAAGAGTGGAACTTAACTACTGATGAGTGCTGAGTGCTACTTGTAGGCAGTTTATGAAGTGCAACCAAGACAGAAGTCACAGAAGGGTGATGATCCAAGCTCCTTGTGCCTTTCACCAAGAGTAATTCTGAGCACAGCCAGGAGGGAGGATTAGCTCCTGGGGAGGGGCTGGTGGCTTCAGCCCCAGGTGTGCAGATGTCTGACTGCGGGCAGTGGTCCCTCCCAGGGCCTGCTGGTGCTGCAGGGCTGATGTCAGCAGCCAGGGCTGCGTCAGAGCTAAGGCTGTGCTTCCTTGGAACTCACCCCTGCTCTTCTGTCACAAGGGATTCAGAAATGTGTGTAGGGAGAGAAATATGGTGACATGGCACTGGGAGTCCAGAGGGTCTGCTAAACTGGAATGTTAACCTAAAGATCTATTTAAAGAGAGGAGGATTTTACCTTCTTGATCCTGAGGCTCCTGTGAGGAATAAGAAACTAGATACTTTGCTTATAAACCAGGGAGTGGATAGCAAAATAACAGTAAATGACAAGACACTGCTACAGAGGGAAATGAAAAAAGTTTGTTTCTCTCCAACTTTTTTTTAAATACCAGCCCTACAAACTGTTGTATCACAAATTATAAAAAATAAATACAGAAGGATGGTAGGAAATGGCAAATGCTATACTTGAGCTGGGTAAGCAAAATTATTACCTTCAAATATGTCGGCCAAGATATAAGAGATTACAATTCAGACATCCCAAAAGTGAAAATATTTTTCAGTTGCTGCACTATACTGCAGCAGGCTGAGAAAGTATTAGAAATAGATAATTCTTTCATTAAGACAGACTTCTCTGGCATGTATTATAATATTATTCTCAACAATGATCTGGTCAGATTTGTCTCATAATCATCTGTTTACATGTAGCAAGCAATCCTTATGGATACTGCAGAGGTTCAGAGTGGTGTATGGTGGGATGGTGCCCAGCTTGGAAACAGCTCTCCTGGCAAAAGTCATGGCTACTTTTTAACAGGGCCATTTGGACTTGCACCTTTAAGTCACAGCCGCCTAGAGACTGCAAAGCTGAAATAGGGAGACTGTATCTCCTCATCTTTGGTGAGTTCATGCTGGTTCTGTGGCGCCAGCACTGTACTAAACAGCTGTTGTTTTGATTCCTCTGTTTAAGTAGATTGGATTAGAAGGGGAGAAAAACCATCATCTCCTCCCCTTCACCATTCTTCCAAAGCTTAGTTACTATGAAGACAAATCTTATTTATTTCCTGTCAGAAAAGCCTTCACTGACATGGAGTATTTGATTTTTTGGAGATTGGGTTGACTCAGTTTTCAGCTACGTTAAGATACAAGATCTAATTATTGTAAATTGCACACAGGTAGGCTGCATGTAAGCTTCTCTTAAAATCTGTGTTAATGCCATTGATTTGGGTAGGCTTCACTGTATTAACTGACATGCTCTGGAATTAGAGCAGGTTAGCTGAAACCACGATCTGTTCAAATTTGTGCTGTTTAGATCTAGGAAACACTTTGTTTAGCATTGTAGCTGCAGGAGATAAGTACTGTGTTCTGAGAAGCAGCAGAGAATATCCATTGAAGATCTCTGTATACTCTTAAATCTAAAGACAAAACATTATGATTTTAAAATCCATTATTCTTCCATATCCTATGCTTATATCAAGAGGACCATTTGCATGTTGATGTAAGATGGAAACAAGATCTTTTGTGTAACATCAAAAGTAGCCTTGGTTTCTACTCTGTGTATTCAGAACCTACTGCCAGTGAATTCTAACAGCTCATCCTATGCTCAGAATCCACCAGAACAACAAACTACCAATCTGAGACCTGAGAGATAAGATGTCTCCAATGGAACTCATAGAAATTCTATCAAATTTTGATTTCCTTTCTTTTTTTTTTAATATCAAAAAGTTTTTGCAGATTTGCACAAATCTTTTCACACTTGAGCTAAAGTTTATGCAACACCTGAGAGGAAAAGAATGGGAGAGAGATAGAAATTTGTGCTCTTTAAATTAGAAAATTAATTAGTGGCTTTTAACAGGGGACATTAGAAAACAAGTTTGTTGTGAATCCCAAGCATCATAGTATGAACAACACTTCCCACAAATGCACAGCCATGCCACACCTTTCAGACTTTGGTTCATTCTGTGTTTTGAGCAGATGGCTCTGGGTGTCCACATCCACTGCTCAATCAGCAGTGTGCCTAAGGCTTGGAATGACACAAACAAGGAATTTATATCACCTGGTAGCCTTCAATGCTGCAAGTATTTTAAAAAAGGAGAGTGTAGCTTATTTGGTGTTGTCACCCTGCTGATCCCCCAACAAGCCCATATGACAAAGATTTCTCAGCCTGGCTGCCAGACTCTGCAGTACCACTTTGGTTACTGAAGCAAACTCAAACCTGGTAAGCTGTTCCACCAAATGTGTGTGCAGGGATGTGTACACAGGTATGGTGCTGACACCACTGAGAGGGGAAAACAGCTTAAGATTGCCTTCCTCTCTGGTGCTGAACAGCTTCAGCAAACAACGTCATTCTAACACTTGATAGCATTTTTTGGGTTTTTCAAATGATACAGGCAACTGAGGGTGCCCTGTTGAAAGTAACCTAGTACTTGTTATTGGCTGGGAGCATGTATTCATGTATTCATATTCCAACTATCAATTCATGCTGTCTCTCCTCATGGTCCATAGGTTTATCACTGATTTGGCATCCAGCTCTGCATCAGATGTTACCACATAATCATCTTCATTCTTTGGTGAATGTTTCCATTTCCAGTATTTCTTCTGTGCTTTGTCAGCTACTTTTTGACCTGTCTTGGGAGCAGAAATCCGTGAGAGATTTCTGGTTTGTGCATGTGTGTATAACAGACTTGAATAGTTTTCAAGAACTGGGATAGAGAGAGACTTAAAGGAGAGGAATGAATTCACTGAGCACTTCCTGAAGGCTCTTCCAAGGCATTTCAGCTGTCTTTCACATGCAGTTTAGAACAGCTGTGGACTGACTGAAGATCAGTACTTCTCTATTCTAAATTTATAGACCATAGACAGTAGGAAGTGTGATGGGGGGGGGACTTTTGGATAAGCAATGTAGATTATTGGGATGTTTTGCTATAACTGGCTTATCATGTTTCTCTATACAGCTTTTTGTGAGTTCTGGTTTGCATTCAGAGGTAATTTCAAGCATTTAAAGAAATTTCTTTGCTTAAATTATACATTACAGGCTGAAAGTGTAAGTACTACTCACAGAGCATTTATTTCAATGTTTATTTAGTTCCACTGTATTTTTCTACCAAGATCCCCTGTTGGTCACAGGCTGCTAGCTGTCCAATGGAATAGATTGCAAAGACATGGAAAATCAACATTTTGAAGTTTTAAGTATGAATACTGAAATTGCTACAGAAATTTACATTTTTGTGGTTTCAGTTATGTTTCCAGCATTCCCTACGGTACATGTCTTGATTTGGATGGCTTGATAGACTCATCCAGACTGAGCAGCTGTCTTTCCTAGACCAGACTTAGCCAACTTCTCACTGGCAGCTGAAAAGCTACTTATTTAATGCAATTTACAGGGCAATTTATATTGGTTTTCATGACAACCAATTTCATCCCAAGTTTTGCCTGTAATTTGAGATCTCTGCCAATGAGCTTACATCAAACAAAATTGGTGATTCAAACTTGATGGGACTTGTTTTGGCATATAAATTGCAATGTAAGCTGCTACAATTTGTCATTAGCCAATGAAGTGTGTGTGCAGGTCACTGTAGCCTTGTTCTTCTCAAATTCAAACAGGGTGTTAATCCATGAACTGCATTTACCCCTGGACCGGGGTGTGGCAGGGCCAGCTTGGCAGTCGCATTCTGACAGAGAGTAGAAGTCTGAAGTGTGTTTACCTATTTCTCATTAAGTTTTGTTCTGATAAAACCTTTTGCCTTCTCCACAGCAAGGGAAAAGAGCACATGCTGAAATTTCAGAGAGGTCATGGAACAGATCAGCCTAAATCACATCTTCTGCTTGTTTGGGACTTTTGCTTGTTGTTGTTGTTGTTTGGGGGGGTTGTTTGCTTTTTTAAGAATCAGGTTTATCATCACAAAATTTTGGAGATAATTTGTACCCTCCATTAATTCAGTAATGAGAAAGCCTTTAAAAATTCTGCAATTCCTCAAGTTATATCCACATTTAATAAGACTTAAATCAACATAGGAGTGTAAAAAAAAGTATGTTTTTCCTTTGGGGAATTTGTGCATGTGCCTCTCTAGTGCTTTCTGTTGCAGAAATGACAGAAAATTCAGAAGAAAACCTCACATCTTAGAAGTTTTCATTAGAAGTGTGTTCCTTTATCTTTGTGCTGCCTTCTAAACTCAGTGAAACACTTTTGTTTAAATTGCAGAAGTCACTTTAAGCATATGTGGTTAGATCTGTTTCCTAAGGTATGCATGATCTAGAGGAGTATGTTGAGTTTATCCTGGAAATGTATCAGCCTGTACAAAAGCAATCAAAACTTCAGTAAGTTTATCTTCACTAAGGACAAACCTCACCCCAGGCTCTGGACTGTAGGTTGAAAGGGACAGGCAGAGCAGTGCTGGCTGGAGATCTGCACTGCTGGCCCAAACTCCTGTGTCCACATTATCCACACACACGCATTCAGGTTGTGTGTCACTGGAATATTTACTTTAATGTTTCCTTCCCCCTTCCCTTGTTTGTAATTCAATCTTGCAGTTGAGAGAAGACGGATTAAAAAAACCAAATGCCAACAAGAGAGAAAAACCAGTGCTCTCCCAGGGCTGGCTGTAGGGAAGGGATGGCAGCCATCCAGAAGCAAAGACAAAATTCTCAAAGCAAGAAGAAAGCTGAAAGAACCAGCTGGGTAAAAGGAAACACATGAAGACAAAATGCAAATGTGACACTAAACCAGGGACCAAGCAGGTGAAACCTTGTCTTGAGCTAATGCTTTTAGTGTGCGTCAGTGCATGCTGGTGTTTGAGCTGTGTTTAGAGGCAGCACATGTGTGCTGGTGGACAGTTTATGGCAGGTATCAGTGCAGAATGAAAGGATAGAAATAGAACAATGTGTATTGCACAGCCTCTCAAAAACAAACCAACCCCCACCTCCCATCAATAAAAAACAAATGTAGGTCAGTCTTGCAGTAGCTGATTATTGTCTTTATTCCCCTCCCTTGTAGAATCACTTTTATATTTAAGCAAAATTGGCAGTTAGTACATAAAAATTCCTTACGGTTTTGTATTATGCTACTAGGGCACTAGGAATGTGCAGAAATGGTTTTTAGAGGAGGAAAGAATTATTTTTTGTGAGTAGAATCACCATCAGCACCTTGACTCTGGATTACCATGTTTTTGACTCAGTTCTTCTGCAGTTTTAAAATCAACTCATGTTGATCACTGTAATTTCACATGATTATTTTAAATGGAAGGAATGCATGTTCAAAAGGGAGGTCTTATTAAAACATTTTATTTAAGATTACAGGTTATTGAAAGAACTGTCTGCCAAATGTAAAATGTCTTAGTTTCAGGATAATTTATGGACAGTGGTAATACAGATATATTCCAAAAATACATTGTACTTACACTGGTATCACTTCACGTTAATATGGTTTACTTAGTTCCTTCTTTGGCTGTTGCTTTGCCACAGTACTTTTCCAGACTAGAGGAGGGTATAAAAACGGTCCTGCTTTTCACTCTGGTCTATCAAAACCTACCTTTTTAGATACATTCTGTGTATTTTTTTACAGGTAACAGTAGATCTGATGGATTCACTGAAACTAAAACAACTCATGCCACTGGGTTTGCCTGAATCTAAATAATATTAGTCTAAGAGAAGCTGACACTTCAGGTAACATGATCTTTTTTAAAAAGTGTTTTGTAAATCTTTTTGGGAAGGCAAGAAAACCATATTAGGATTACTTACCTTGCTTTAATGAGTCTTTAGATATAAGCATATAAGTTGTCAGTTGCAGTACTTCACTTGCAGAGCAAAGGGATCAGAGATCCTTCCCCTGTCCTTTGCCATTTTCACCAGTTTTGCTCTTTGTTATTTCTTAAAACTCCTTACTCAGAACGATATATGAAGTATATATATAGTTTATATATAATGATATATATATATATATGTCTATATCATAAAACCTGGAGGTCAGAGTTCCCACTCTTCAAAGAAAAGTTATTAATTTAAGCATTTGACTTGTTAGTGCTGTACAGGTGTTACACTGATTGAAAGCCAAGGCACTGGTGATGATATTCAAGTGAGGTCTGCACACAGTAACAGTGTGCTGGTTGAACGTCACATGTATGTAATCTAACAAACTGCAGCAAAGCTTTTGCATTGAATGCTGAACTCAAAGCAAAACCACCAGCAGAGAAATTGAGCATGTTTGAATAGTGCTTATTCTCCATCAACCTAAAAGCTTTTGCACCTTTTTGTATCTGTTCTTTGTAAGAACAAACTCCTTCTACTTCTGCCTTCTCTGTGTGATCCACCATTGTTTCTACACATCCTTAGGTCCAAGACACCACATCAGTGGTACTGCAGCACAAGTACTGTGGTGCAAGGCTGGCATTCTTATAATCTACAACCCTAATTTATGAGCTACTAAAATATGGAATATTTCATCTGCCAATAAATCTGTCAAGTTCCTGTATATCATCATATAAATGTATGCTATTTATACTGCGCACATACCAAGTCTTCATCCTAGAAAGAAGCCTGGGTTCTTAATTAAGGACTAAATCACAAGAACTGCCAACAGCCAGACTGAGAGGAGAGCTGAAATCTCATTTTTATCTGAAATGACACACTAAACCAATGAACTGTTGATAAAAGCTTTATTTTTTTTTTCCCAACATAAAGCAGGTAAACTCAAAAAATAATTTAGTCATTGAGTAGTTTTTCTGTAAGTATCAGCAAACAGTTTACTTCTTATTAAAAGGGCTATACAAATATTAATTTAAAAGATGTTAATTCAAAGCCATCCAAAAGGGAGGAAATGACCTTTGCTTTGTTTCACATGAATCCCATTTGGGCTTTGCTATTTTTCTGTGACAAATATGGATATAGGTTACCAATACAAAACCAGGAACAGCTCTCTGAGCAACAAACTCCTCCCTTCTTCAGAAGTTGGTTGTGTAGAGATGCTAATAGAGAGCAACTGCTGCAATAATCTTTCTTTTTTAAAAAAAGTCTTCTGGCTGTTGACCTTCATGCCCCAACATCAGAGGCTGTAGCTGGGTATCTGTAGCAATACAGTTTGTTGTCTGCTCCTCCACTCAGTAACAACTGATGAGAGAAGGAAACTGTGATTAATATCAGAACTAAGCAAAATAAGTACACAGAAGTTAAGGACTCAATTTTTCTTTTTATAAAGTAGTAGTGAATAATGAACAGTTAATGCATGAGTAAATCCCAGAATCAGAGTGCAAAAGCAACTTTGTCTCTTACTCTCCTCTTAAAATTAGAAGTGAAACTTGAGTAGGAAAGCTGCTAAAGCTTTTCCTGACTTTTACAGCAAACGGGAGCCACACTGAGAATCTTGAACATTCACAGAATGGGGGTTTTTGGTAATTTTAAATATGTGTGTACCACTGCAGCAGCAGAACAGCTTGCTCTAGAGGATTATACAATTTCCTCTTCTACATATACTGACTGCCACGCCCCAGCTTTAGTCCCCATGGCAGGAGGTTACCTTGGAACATGTGTTCTCTGAGTAAGGTGCAGTGCTGTTCTCATCTCTCCTTGTCTGGAATATCACTACAATGCTCAGTTAAAGCCACAGAGCTCCTGCTCCCACCCTTCCTCTTTGCAGAGTGTGGGGACATGCTGCAGTGCCTGGGACATCACCACCCCGACATCAAACACAGCACAACTACAGCTGCCTGTTCTCCTCTAGCTTTAAGCATAAGGAGGTAACAGCCCCGACTGCTCTTAGCTCTCTTCTTAAACACCATGCATATAAATCAAGTAACTTGCTCTTCAGATTCTTACCCCTGCTTCTGCCCAGTCCACACACAAAACCTTGTCTTCATGAGCAGCCAAGTCATACAGAGGAGCTTTGCAACTGGTGAAAAACAGGTTTGAAGTTATGTGACCATTGCAGACAACAACTGGTCCCAGGGAGAAATGTTATCCCAATGCTATCAAACAGATGTGATCAAGCAGTTATAAACACTTTGAGAGAGTACAGACATTGACCATCTGTGATGCTTCCTCTGCTTTCCCCAGAGCCAATCACATCAGTATTATTCTCTCCTACATTCCCAAAGAGGAAAGCAACAACATTTTTCATCTGCTTGCAAACAACTTTGAGACTGAAATTCAATCACTTGTTGGGAAGAATTTATTATGGCTTCCTTCTTCCACGTGTAGATGCTGCTCGACAGCATATGCTTTCCAGCCCTATGGTACTACATGTATTTTTCTCCCTTTTACGGCGTGGTTGACTTCCAAAACCTAGAGGGTTTTCACAAATGCCACAGGTGTTTCCACTGACTGACTGCTTTTGCCATTTTATGAGGGGTAGCTCACCCTGCAAGCTTACATGCCTTTACACAGCAAGAAACACAGGTTCATTTTACCTCCTTGTGTCCCAAAGCTTCACAATGTTGTCCAGAGAACCAGAGATCAGCTGGTGCTCGTGAGTAGGTGACCACTTCACAGATGTCACCCAGCCTGTGTGAGAAGTCAGAGACAGGAGAACCAAGGAGCCATCTGAATAGAAAGAGGAAAAAATACAGACATCAGCAGATGCTGAAACCAGCACTTTGAAAATGTATATAAAATCCAGTGCAATTGCAGTTCAAGTTAAGTGTTAAGTGAGCTCAAAATAAAATGAACAAAAATGTAAGCCACAGAAGTTCTGGGGAAGAAAACAAACTAAACCAAACAAAAAAGAAACCAACCTGAAACCACTCAAAATGTATTTTCTTGTCACTAAACTTCCTGTTCAAAGATTTTTTTTAAAAGTAAACAAAAAAATTACTTTTATTAACAACATGTAATATGCTGGTGAACTTCGGATTAGATTTACAGAAGTCAAACAAGTAAATATTATTTACTATTTTTGGCTTTCCCTGTTCAGTACCTGAACAGAGCCTACAAAAAGAGATGTGTTCAAGGCCAGGCTGGGTGGGGCTCTGAGCAATCTCCTCTGGTGGAAGGAGCCCCTGCCCAGGACAGGAGCATTGGAACTAGATGATCTTTAAGGCCCCTTCCAACTCAGACCATTCTATGAAATGTGTCTATGACAATAAATCTGATAGGCTCAGTCATAATATCTGTAATTCCATCTGTTTATGAAATATGGTACCATGTCCAAGTGACTACTGTTTCACTTTAATGGTTATCAGACCAGCCTCAGTCTGAACCTTACCAAAAAAACCCCATTCTGCAACTGCACAGTTGAACATTCATTAGTAAGTTAAAAAAAAAAAAAAAGAATAATTTCTAAATTCTTAGGTAAGACATTAAAACAAGTCTTGCATCAGAATACAGAAAATAGATGTAAACTTTATATTTAATAAAAGCCCCCAAATGGCTGGTTTCAAGCAGAGGGACCAGAAGAGTTTGTGAGATGTCTCTTGACAGGACAAAATTCTGATTCTGAAGAACATCTTTGAGACCATGCATGTTTAAGCTGACCTTTGCTGCGAGGATCCCACAGTCTGATATGTCTGTCAGTGCTCCCTGACGCAAGACGCCGACACAGGGGTGAGTAGGAGACAGAATTAAACACTTTGTTTCCTGTCTGTCAGGAAAGAAAATAGTAACTAAGACAGGAGCTACTATTTTACACAGCTTTTCCTTTTTCTCTGAGCTGGACTCAGCTGAACCTACAGCCAGAGTATAATGATCTCACCAAAGTTGATTTGAGATCTCCAGTCTCAGCATCCCAGAGTTTAATGGTGTGGTCCCATGATGCGCTGCAAATTTCTTCAGCATCTGTCCACAGCACAGAGGAGATGGCTTCTGTGTGGCCAGAGAGGGTTGCCAGGGGAGTCTAGAATTTAGTGGGGACAGATCTGAGTAAATTATCAAACAAATAAAAGAGTCTGATTATCCTGAGACATACCAGCAGTTTTAAAGTCACCTTTAGCAAAGAGAAATTATTTCTTGTGGATACACTTCCAAAGAAACATCCTGGACAAACCCAGAGCTCATCTTACCCTTGTTAGTCCAAGCTGTTCTGTTTTCTGCTTTTTCCGTGGCCTGTTAGCTGCTTCTTCCAGTTCATCCTCTTCATCTGTAGGTACTGGGGCAGAAGACAGGCAGACTCGAGCTACAGATTTTTGAATTTCATCTCCATGTAAGTAATTAAGTAAATTCCCATATTTATGGTGCCTACAACCACCATGCAGCTGATAACAAGATCTGAAACTGTGTAATTACCCAAACCGGTAACTCAGTAGTGACGTATAACCTTACAAACTTACATCTTACCTGCAGACCAGATCTTTAACATCTTATCCCAGGATCCACTGCAGAACTGTATGAACAGAAACATTTTGTTAAATGTTGATCCAGATAGACCTTGGAAGAGAGACCTGCTTGAAAAATGGGTTATAACACACAAATAACAGTGCTGGGCTCTTAAGATCCCCCCCCAAATGTCTGGCATGCATCAAATTATTCTTTTTACTTCCTTTGTAGGAAAAATATCTACAAAATACCTATTTCCTTCAGCATCAAAAAGTTTGACTTTAAACTGTCTGATATTGAGTCAAGCTGGGAGCAATGACTCCACCTTACGTAGGAGTGCTCATAACTGTTGAATTCCTGGGTGAAGGGAAAGAACCTCTTTACCACCTGCTTTTTCCAAGAACTCTGGAATTTTTTTCCCACAAAAATTTAGGTCAAATTTGAAAATATTTCATTATAGCATACAATTCTTATGCATTTAAAGTAAAATACACTTTAAATTTTAACTTGTCTTCTAAACTAAATTATTTTGTGATTCTATGGCTTAGCATTGACATGACACTCCTAATCCTTGATAACCACCACTTATAACAAGACTGGAAAATTATCACTGTGTCATAAAATCATGATGATGAATACCCATGCAAGGACAAAACCAGGATTTTTGAGGTACATGCTGCTAAATCCCAAACCCCAAAGGTTTCTTTCCAGAAGTCACTCACTTTGGTTCTTGTACAATCAACAGCCACAGACTCTACACTGCCAGCGTGTCCCCTGCAGCAGTGAAGGGCTTTCACTTTGTTTTTCTCCACGTTCCACTCCCAGAGCAGGACAGTTTGGTCCATGGAAGCACTGAGTAACAGGCATGATAAACTATCTGAGGAAGAAAAAAGTTACACTCATGCCCAACTCAGCTTTCCAAAGTCTTTATAAATAATTATTCTAATCCTAGAGGAAATAGCAGATAGACAGAAACTTATACGTGCTTCAGTTTACATCACATTACCTGCAAGTACAGTTCCTGTAACTACATATACACCATATTTGCTGATGGAGACTGCAAGGTGGATAGACAACAACCATCTTAAAGTGACTATATTCATTATTGTCAAAGGACGATTTTATGCACACCATGACTTAATTTCTTACACCACTGACAGAGATTGAAATAATTACATTTAGACAATTAAATATTCATAGTTAAGGAATGCTAACATTTCCCCCCCAGTAAGTCAAACTACTACTACTCCCCTGCTATATATACTGACCTTGCTTCACCCATGCCACATCCTTCACTACTTCTGTGTGCCCAGCTATTGTGGTGATGGATTTTCCTTCCACAGACCAGATCCGAGCAGTCTGGTCGTAGCAGCCAGTCAATATCCTGCAGGTACAGCATTGGAAACATCTTTAAGACCAATAAATGTTTTTATGAAATAAAGCCTCAACCAGAAACTTGGCAAAACTATTAGCAGAGTAACTGGTTTAAAAGAAATAGCATGAAAGAGGAAAAAATATCTTTTTGCTACAGAGCAAAGCTTCGTTAAAGCCTTGCAACTGGGGTGCCAAGAGTACAGGCTAGAAAGACAAGCAGTGAGAGTACTGCGTGTTCTGGTTGGTGGGACTTAAGATCCCTTCTATAATTTACATAATTCAAAACTTAATTTGTTAGTTTTAGCATGTTGCCAGAGGTTCTCAAAGCATTTTCAAATCTCTACTTAATATATGAACATTACCTAGCTCATTGGGAAATAAACGTGAAAATACAGTAGAAAAGGGCAATTATGCCTCTTTGGCTTTTTTTCAGGAAAATCTCTGCAGAAAGGTATGCTATTCTATTTGTTGCTGATGGGTGTCATGTTGGAAGTCAAGGGTTTAAGCAAAAGAGTAATGAGGAAAACTTGTTTTCCTGTAAGAAAAAGGATACTAAACAGCATTTTTGTTCATTTGTATAAGCAATATCTCATGTTCAGTGTCTCTAGCTGTTTTCTACCTGTGTTAAAGTCACTGTTGTGACAGCATAACAAGTGAACTGCTTACAAAAGCAAATAGCTGACTGACTTGACAGGTTAAAAAAAATAAAGCAAAGAGGGGAAAAAAACACACCAAGGGAGTATTAAAGAGAAAATACCACTCTATTTGATACCAGGGAGGAACATGAATAAGCAAGACAAAACTTAGAACTGGCTTAGTGTGGTACCATTCTTCAGTGGCTTGAACAGAACTGATCCAGTCATCGTGGAAGATGCATTCTTCTGGCTGAGGGGCCATGTATTTCTCCACATACTCTATTTCCACCACTTCTTCCTGAGCTCACAGACAAAATACTTATTTAGTGATTAGTAGCGTGGTTTTGGTTTTTTTAATCACTAACAGTAAAATTTGATTGTAGTGTGGCACAAATATATCAAGTTTATTGAGCAAAGGACTTGGTATCCAAGTCCTTCGCCACATCAGTAGAACAAAAGTATTTAGAAAAAAAGTGTGAATTACACTGCTTTCCATCTTTTTATCAAATTACTATTAATAGCAAGCTGGAAGCAAAAGCAAGTGATTTCAGTCTTCTTACATTCCTCTTCTATATTTACTAATACAAAACTGGTGTCTAAAACACTGCAACATTTTCTGGAGGTAATATTAAACATCTCCATTATCCCCCACCAGAAGAGACAAAAATGTATTAATGATGAACTGAATAAGAGAAGAATTTCCCCTTTGAACTGTACACAGACAACAGATTGGATAACATCCTTGCACTGCTCTGTCTGTAGTCTCTAATCACTCCAGTTCGTAATGGATTTAAAAATATAGGGAATTCTCCTGAAAAATAAATGAAACTAAACAAGGAAATCTTGTTCAGTTCAATCTACCCACCAACAGTGTAATATCTAAATCAGATTGAAATAAACTGGCGAAATATGTTCTACTGCCCAAGAAGGAGAGACATTGAGTATGACTTACTGTGGAAATGTTTTCCATTTCCATGTGTGTGACCAGCGGCAACCGCAAGAATTGGCCATTGATAAGGAAGTCAAATTCCACATACTTGTGATCCTCTGAAACAAATGGGGAAAATCAATGCCAAGGTATCACTATTTATTTGTCACCATCAAGAATGGCCTAATTTTGTGAATGGTTCAGGAAACGGAGCCAGGAAGAGTTTAAAAAAGACCCAAACATAAACAACCCCCAATACAAATGACAACAAGAACAAAAACCTCAACCAATTAGTTTCTTCTCCCAATTTTAGGTGGGCAGCCCATTACTTCCACAGGATTATTTAAGAGGAAGGAAAATTTGCTGCTGGGATTCAAAGAGTTGTTTGCCTCTTATTGTATTTTCTCTGTAGCTCTGTGTAATCAAGCCCCAGTGGTGCTTCCTGACTGTTCTGTAGGGATCTTGCCATTCTCATTACCACCAGCTAGAGCCCTGTATTTGTGGCAACAGTAGGAAAATCCTAAGAACTTTTGGTTCATATTTCTCCCTTTGTAATGGCATAAATGACAAAGGCTCTGCATTTTGGCAGAGGCACTGCACTGTGGACCAGTTTTCTGTTCAGGATTGTTTGCAATGTCATGGGTTGAAAGCAACTTGCAAAAGGTTCAAGAAGCAGGGTATAATACCACTGACCCAGTTTCTTATAGAAAATGGGATTTTACAACAACGTTAGACAATTGTCTTTCCCAGATCAGCTTTCAAGTCAGTCGGCCCATTTCAGCACCGACAGAATAGCTGCGGTTTTCTTAAAGGCTGTTATAAAAACGAAACCTCTGGTTTTATTAGTTCTTGTGCCAGGTTTGGAGAAACAGTTCCATTCCCATCTGCTGCGGCAGCCTGGCCTGCGGTGCCGGGCACACACAGCATTCCAGCCTTTGGTCCATCTCTCTGGGAATGCCCAGCAGCGCCGGTACCGCAGCGTTTCGTTCAGATCAGTTCCAGGACTGCCTCACCGCAGGCAGCCAGGCCAAAGCAGCGGGGCAGGACCG